>NC_041383.1:318706211-318706871 GCF_002162155.2 Triticum dicoccoides | reverse complement strand
CCCGCTCCACCGTCAGAAATGAATGCAATTAAAATTGCAAAAAAAAAACAAATTTGATTATATTTTCAAATAACAAATTTGATGATATTTTCAAATAATAAATTTGATGATATTTTTCATATTCACAAATATTTTCAAATAACAAATTTGATGATATTTTTTAAAAAAATTACTACTATTTTTATGAAAAATATTACTGTTATGATTTAAACAAGTTTGAACATATTTAAACACAAATAAATATCAAACAACATTTTAAATGCATAAATACAAAAAATGGGGAGCCTGTGAATCGAACCCAGGACCTCCTGGTGTGTGTGCTGCGTGCTGACCAATCAGGCTAGTAGCTTTGTTCTGATGGAGTGGGGGTTATGTGGAATATAACCTTACCAGTCGGGCTAGTAAATTCTAATGGCGCACCGGGGCTGGGTGCGCCATTAGATCAGTTGTACTTATGGCGCAATAGGGGTGCGGTGCGCCATTAGATCCCTCCCCCCAGTTCACCTGTTCCCCTCTCACTGTTGCCTCCCTCCCTCGCCAGATCCACTTGACCCAACCGTATGTCGCCGCCCCCTTGCTCTGCCCCCTCCGTCTGCCGCGCCTGCACACCGCTTCGCCGCCGCCCCGACCCCCGCGGGACTCCACCCCCGCCGCCCCCGC
>NC_041383.1:318623880-318705756 GCF_002162155.2 Triticum dicoccoides | reverse complement strand
CTACCGTCCTCCGCCACCGGCCCCTGCTCTCCTTCGACCGTGGCGAGCGAGTACCCGGACGAGCTCGGACCCCGACCCCGACCCATTCGCCGACCCCAACCCCGACCCCTCCGGCGACCAGGTACCTCTCCTCCTTCCTCCCTCTCCACCCTTCCCCATTCCCTCCCTCCCTCCCCTCGACCGTGGCGATGATGATGGCGACCAACGCGACCAGGAACTTTCTGTTATGTGTTACTGCTTAATATGGCAACGATGATGATCTGTAGTACCCATCAGCTAGCTCCCAGCTTCTCGTCTAGTTGATTTACTGCCAATTGGGTCTCTAGGGTTAAGGAACCAACAATAGATTCCTTAAGAGAACCCCTACCTTCATTTTAGTGTGGTTTTCCGGTGTTTTTATGAATGCACGATGAATATGTGCTAGATTGGCTGTCAAGCCCCATTTTTTTGCTATTAGTCACATTATCCAAATTCATACCAATGTTTTATGTCACATCAAAGGTACTGGTACATTAATCTTCACCACCCCGAGACTAACAATATTCTAAGTTATATGTCTCGTCTTTTTGTAAAATGATCCACTTCAAGTTCCTACTCTAGAAAGATGTGACTAAAATCACTCTAAATTAGTTAAAAATCTCCTAATTCTTTGTTCCCTTTTTTGGGTAGAACTGATCCAAATGGTAGCTTCCTTACTGTGGAAAGGAACTAAAAAAAGAACCTCTAGACACAGGTGCCACATATATATATTCTCCCCTGTAGACAGAGCCAACAGCTGCCTTTCCAGAAAGCAATTGTCTTTATCAGATGTGCTGCATCAAATATGGCACAAGAATCACAAAACTATGGGGAATGCCCATCTATTAGTGTACTAATGTATTGCTCGCAGCTAGCAATAGCTTCCTCCATGCCCATGTGCCCAGTGACAACAAATCTTGCCCAAAAAAGGACTGTCCAGTGCCCAAAACTCCAGATCGACACAAGCTTTATTATTTCAGCAAAACTGATAGATTTAGTTCATTGATATGCTTCCTCTGATCTTCTTTGGCAAGAGGCCGAGAGGTGGTAACAGATAGATTTAGTTCATTGGTACAGATAAATTTGTTCATATTCTTCAGGAAGCTTGCTTGAGCTGTTTATATACTTGCTTGCTTGCTAGCAAAAACAGTAGCTTTGTTTATGGTGTTAACTAATTCATGCCACCAAATGGTAGAGACAGAGACCAGGTCTCTTCTAGTTTCCCATGAATTAATAAACCATGCATGGTATCAAGTGAGCCATGCACAACCATGAAAATAGCTTGCTTGCTACTGTTTTAAATAGTTAGTCATATATATTGCTGGCATGTATTTCATATTTTCTGTAGCATTAAGGCTACATAGCATGCCATTTTTGTTCCTTGTATTAATTGCTTTCCCCACATGTTTGCAGGTTTAAGTGAAAAAAGGGAAAGAAAGGAGAATCAGGGTAGGGTTTCATGGCTAGAAGATATATTGCTGGGTTTTGTCTCCGACCATCATGTCGTGATGATATTGGGGGGTTTTGTCTCCGACCATCGTGTCATGATGATATTGTGGGGTGTAGTGGGGTTGCAGCGGGGCAGGGGTAGGATAATGATTTTGCAGGTACCCCGAGAGGCCCTTGAGTTTGCCAGAATGTCGATTAACTTCCGCTCCGGCAAATTCGGGTACTCCATATGTCATATTTTCAGCAAAGGTCATGCTGAAATAGGACATATGGGGTACTTGAGACTAATGCATGGCCCGGGGTTTCTTAGTACTTAGTTAAGTAGGATCAACTGCCCCTTTTTGTTTTGCTAATGTGTACTAGGTGCTCCCATCTTCTTTGTCATTGTTACCCTAATTTATAGTCCACTACAATTGGCCTTTCAGTATAGCCTGTTATCATGCATGTTTTATGATCTGTTGTAAGGGTACTAATTGGTCTCTTCTGCTGCTTATCAGAGATGGGGGGAAGCAGCCACCGCCGCTCTGCGACACCGGAGTACGAGTTGGATGCTTCCGAGTTCTTCAGTATCACACTTGGGACTTCAGTATCAGCCATGACGTAGGTATATAAAACAAGAGATCTCCCCTTCACCCATCTCATTATGATATCTGTTGTTTGCTACATCACTCATTGTCCCAAACTGCAGAGGCTGCCTGACAGTTTTATGAACATGCTAGGTGAAGATCTGCCAAATAATGTGAAGCTGCGACAGGCCGGCAGCGGGTTTCGCAGGCAGTGGGATGTGGAGTTGTTGATCAAGGAGGGCCACATGTACTTGTCTCGTGGGTGGGAGAAGTTCTACCGTGCCTACGACCTGCGGCTGGGGTACTTCCTTCTCTTCAGGTACGACGACGACGCCACCATGCTCATCATGAAGGTGTTCAACGCGACTATGTGTCGCATGCGCTACACTGACGATGATGATGCCGGTACGTTCTGCCTCTTCTTATTCCTCTACATTTGGCTTTGTCTCACATCGCTTGTTAACGATCATTGTTGCATTTGGACAGGTAATGGGAGCAGCAGCAGCGACACTGGCTACAGCCAAAGCAGCAGCGACTATGGCTATAGTAAAAGCAGCAGCAATTCTGGCAGCAGCATAGACAACAAGAAGGATGATCCGGACAGGAGTGCGGGAGAAGAGGAGCAGAGTGGGGATGAGGAGCTGCAGGATGACGGTGGGCATTAGGCGGAGGATGACCTAGCACTGGTGGTGGCTGACCAAGGGCAAGAGATGGTGGTGGCTGACCATGGGCAAGAGATGGTGGTGGCTGACCATGGGCAAGAGATGGAGGTGGCTGAGGATGACCTAGCGATGGTCGGCCGCATTATACGCTGGCAGTGCTGGCTCCAGTGCCTTGTCATCGAATTGAGGCAACAATGTGCGCTTCGGGTCACTTTTGGTTGGGCGCTCGAGTCTGTATTCCTCGGCTGCCAGAACCTCAGTCCATCTATCAGTGAGCAGATCTTGATCAGCTTGAAGCTGCTGCTGCTTCTTCTTCAGGCTTCTTGTCGTGGCTATAAGGCGGCCCTTAAAGCGCTCCTGCTCGACGGGATCCTCTAGCACGATAAATTCTTCGTCACCAAGGCTCACCTCGTCTTCGGAGAGAGGCATATAGTTGCTGTCCTCCGAGTCTTTGTTCATGGCCTATTCATCTGGGCTCGCTTGCCCATCTTCCCGTTCGGCCTGTTTGAAACTTGGCTTGGCGGGGTCTTCATTGTCTTCGACATCGCTCGGAGTGCTATTCTCTCTTGTGTCGGTATCGCTATTTTTACCATGGCGTGATTTAGAGCGGCACCGCTGACGTTGATGCTTAGACTGCTTCTCAGGAAGTTTTTCATCTGTTGCATCTTGTATGTCGTCGCCATTGTCTTCTTTGGGTGTATCCACCATGTATATATCGTAGGAGGATGTGGCTGTCCAGCGCCCTGTGGGCGGTGGTTCCTGTTCTTCTCCGGCATCGTCGTCCATACCATCGATGTCTTCGGAGTCGAAATCAAGCATGTCGGTCAAATCATCGACATTGGCTATCAAATGGGTGGTAGGTGGGCAACGAAGCTTTTTGTCGTCCGCTTCCCACTCAAGCCGAACATAGTTCGGCCAAGAATATCCTGACAAGGAGAGAGACTTTAATGAGTTTAACACATCGCCTAGGGGCGAGTGTTGGAAGATGTCCGCGGAGCTGAACTCTAAGATTGGCGCCTAGTCAGACTCGATGGGCGCGGATTCACGCGGTTCGGAGCCTGTAACCGGAGACGAGTCTGAGGCTCCGATTACACAGGCCTCATTGCAGGTCAAATCCGTGTTTGGCTCTAGTGCCGTCGAGTCTGCGGCTTCCGTGGTGGGGTTGAGCCTACCGTCCTTGGACGGCACACTCTGCTCTGGATCTAGGGCCAGCGCTGCTACAGGTGCAATCTCTCGCATACCATCTGATGACAGATTTAGGTCGTGTTCATCATGGCGACGGGGCGCGGCTATCATGGGCTCGAATCTGTCGAAGATCAAGTCTTCGCGGATGTCGGTGGTGTAGTTCAAGCTTCCAAACTTGACCTGATGGCCAGGGGCGTAGCTGTCGATCTGCTCCAGAGGGCCGAACAAGTTGGCCCGTAGCGCGAAGCCGCTGAAAACAAAGATATGTCCGTGGAGAAAAACTTCACACTGGAATGCGTTGTTGATGATTGAAGAAGCCATCAAGCCTTATGGTGACGACACAACAGAACTCTTAATGAAAGCACCAATGTCAGTGTCAAAACCGGCGGATCTCGGGTAGGGGGTCCCGAACTGTGCGTCTAAGGCTAATGGTAATAGGAGGCGGTGGACACGATGTTCACCCAGGTTTGGGCCCTCTCGATGGAGGTAATACCCTACTTCCGGCTTGATTGATCTAGATGATATGAGTACTACAAGAGTAGATCTACCACGAGATCGTAGAGGCTAAACCCTAGAAGCTAGCCTATGGTTATGATTGTTGTTGTCCTACGGACTAAACCCTCCAGTTTTTATAGACACCAAAGGGGGCTAGGGTTACACAGAGTCGGTTACAGAGAAAGGAATCTTCACATCCGAATCGCCAAGCTTGCCTTCCATGCAAAGGGGAGTCCCATCCGGATACGGGACGAAGTCTTCTATCTTGTATCTTCATAGTCCAACAGTCTGACATTCAGATATAGTCTAGCTGTCCGAGGACCCTTCAATCCAGGACTCCCTCACACCCCACGCACGATCCCCATGTCATGCATTCAACACGGGTCGTGGGGAAGCGCGGCGGACGAAAAAGTTAGCGTTGTAAAAATCGGCCCTGCCTGCCCGCGCACCGATCTGGGCCTAGCACAAAAATGTGTTGCACTTATGTGAGGCCCAGTCCTGGGTGCTCCTGTCGGTGTACATAAGTAGGGCTCTACCTTGTACCCCTTTTACTTGTGCACGGGCAGTCAGAGCCGCGCCCGCGGCCACACTTAGCAACGCAGAGGAGGGAAGCCGAAGCCACAAGACCATCAAAGCAACGCGAAGATGGAGACACAAAGAGCGAGAGGGCGAGGTGGACTCCCCCGGCAAGACCCTTGCCGGGGCAGCCTCCGCGGCCCCTGCAAGAGCCTTGCCGGGGCAACGTGTTCAACGCCAGCAGAGCGCGCCACCTTTGAGCCCCAGGGTTTCAACGACATCGACCGCATTGGAACCAGGGCTCAGGAGGCTCCATGCAGATCTTCATCGAGATCATAAACACACCAGATCAGATGAGGACCAGGAGACGGCGATCCTCGGCATGATCCCTGCCGAGGAAACCCACGAGGCCTCCGGCAGGACCCCTGCCGGGGACGACCACAATGCCGCGGCAAGACTCTTGCCGGGGCCTCGGCAAGACCCTTGCCGAGGACATCAGCGGGGCCGTGGCCAGGCCCACGCCCGCCAAGGCTCGACCACCGTTCCCATGCAGCTGCCAGCACAGCCAGCCAGGCGAGAAACTGTGTGGCGACGTGCGGCCCCGAGACCAGCTCCGCAAGCACCTGCGTGGTGGCATGCAAATCTTCATGAAGACGCTGCCACCATGCCAGCTTAGCAGCCTGCCAGCCTACATGGCGCTACCCGCTTTGCTGGCCTGGATGCATGTCAAAGCAAGGCGAGGCGGCAACAAAGCAAGGGGACACCTAAGGGGCACATTTAGTGTGTCTTGTCTCGTAATGACAGGCAATAAGCTTGTACACTGTACCCTTTCCACCTCCTGTGTGCCACTGTGGCATCCCCTTTCTCCTATAAAAGGAGGCCCGAGGCGTACTGGAGAGGGATTCGGCTCTTTTGAGCAAGTCACGCACCATTGCTATCTCAAGAACACCAAAATACACACCAAAGTAGTACTAGGGTATTTCATGATCCCCGCGGCCCAAACCTGGGTAAACGACCTTTGTGCTGGCTCTTAGACCCACTCTTCTCACAACCCCGTGCTCGCCGACCATAGTAGGGATTCCGTTGATCCCATAGGTGTCATTCCCACCACAAACTCAAATAGATGATTTTCAACTTTTGTTGGTGGCGTAACCCACCGTATAAGAAAGCTAATTTCAGACACCGCGTACAATTGTCGTAGGGTTCGGAGAATCAATTTTGTCATCAATTTCTTCAGACTTAGAGGGTTGGTCTTCATTGATTGAAGAAAAACATTACTCTGTGTGTTGCACATCTATGTCATCAAGTCAACATAAGTGTTAGGATGTGTGTCCTTTCAAAGAACATTCAAAGATTCTAGGATATTTAGCTCACACCGCAACTTGCTAAATCTCTTCTCATCCAAGGGCTTTGTGAAGATATCAGCCAGGTGGTATTCAGTACTTGCATGGTCGATGGAGATGTCTCCCTTCAACACATGGTCACGAAGAAAATGAAGACGAACTGGATGTGCTTTGTCTTCGAGTGCTGAACTGGGTTGTGAGCAATCTTGATAGCACTCTTATTGTCGCAGTAGAGTGACACATTCTTCAAATTGATGCCATAGTCCTTGAGTGTTTTCTTCATCCATAGTAATTGAGCACAGCAAGATCCAGCAGCAATGTACTCAGCTTCTGCACTGGAGAGTGATACGCAGTTCTGCTTCTTCGAGGACCAACATACCAAGGATCGTCCGAGGAAATGACATGTGCCTGACGTTGACTTGCGGTCCACCCGATCACCAGCATAGTTAGAGTCTGAATATCCAATGAGATCAATGGAAGATCCCTTGGGATACCATAATCCAAGTGTTGGTGTGTGAGCTATATATCGAAGAATATGCTTCACAACCTTATGGTGTGATTCCTTCGGTGTAGCTTGAAATCGGGCACACATGCAAACACTAAGCATAATATCCGGCCTAGATGCACAGAGATACAATAAAGAGCCAATCATGGAGTTGTATACCTTTTGATCACAGTCTTTACCATTTTCATTAGTGCATAGATGGCCATTAGTCGGAATAGGAATTTTGGCACCTTTGCAATTTTGCATGCCGAATTTTCTCAACACATCCTTGAGGTATTTCTCCTGAGATATGAATATGCCATTGTATTGTTGACAAATCTTAAGACCTAAGAAGAATTTCAATTCTCCCATCATAGACATTTGATATTCTTCACTCATCATATAGGCAAAATCATCACTATAACGTTGGTTAGTACAACCAAATATAATATCATCATCATATATTTGGCACACGAATAATTCATCATCATATGTTTGGTGAAAAGAGTTCGGTCAAGTGAACCGGGTTTGAAGCCTTTCTTCATGAGGAATTCCTTCAGTGTGTCATACCACGCCCAAGGTGCTTGCTTTAGGCCATAGAGGGCCTTGTTGAGTCTGTAGACGTGATCTGGAAATTTTGGATCCTCAAAACCTGGTGGTTGAGCAACATATACTTCTTCCTCAAGCTTACCATTGAGGAATGCATATTTCACACCCATTTGATCTAAGATGATATTATGATGGTTAGCATAAGAAAGCAATATGCGAATAGCCTCAAGTCTAGCAACAGGTGCAAACGTTTCATCGAAATCAATTCCTTCAACCTGTGTGTAGCCTTGAGCTACAAGATGAGCCTTAGTCCGCACCACGAGGCCATTTTTGTCTTGTTTGTTGTGGTAGATCCATTTGGTACCGATGATGTTATGCTTGCGTGGGTCTGGTTGCTTGACAAGCTCCCACAAATAGTTGAGCTCTAATTGATGCAATTCATCTTGCATGGCTTGAATCCACTCAGATTCCATGAATGCTTCATCAACTTTAGTGGGCTCTGTGATAGAGACAAACGCAAAATGCCCACAAAAGTTAGATAAATGTTAAGCTTTTGAGCGCATGAGAGGACCTCGTGCATTGATGTCATTGATGATCTTCTCGATCTACACTTTGTTTGCAACGCGAGGATGTGCGGGTTGACGACATTGGTTAGGCCCAATAGTTTTGTCAGGACCAGTTTATTCAGCAGCACCGGCATGATTTTCTTCACGATCTGGAATAACTTCTTTAGCAGTTTCTTCGGTAGGGATGACGTCCTCAGTAGCTTTGAACTTGATGGATTCCTTAGGTGACATTTCATCTAGCACATGATGTAGGTGCTCTCTTTGCGAGCCATCTACAGTTTCAACAACCTTGTGATGAGTGATGTTGAAGACTCTGTAGGTGTGCGAGTCCTTCCCGTAACCAAGCATAAAACCCTTATGTGCTTTCGGTGCAAATTTAGAGTGATGGTGAGGATCTCTAATCCAGCATTTAGCACCTAAGACTTTGAAATAACTTACATTGGGCTTCTTGTCAGTGAGGATTTCATATGAGGTCTTTTTGAAGAATATTTGAAGATATACCCTGTTGATGATGTGGCACGTAGTATCAATTGCTTCGGGCCAGAATCGCCGAGGTGTCTTGTATTCATCAAGCATGGTGCGAGCCATCTCAACAAGATTTCTTTTCTTGCGCTCCACGACGCCATTCTGCTAAGGAGTATAAGGAGCAGATAATTCGTGAGTAATACCAAGCATGTCAAGATATTCATCGAGGCTAGTGTGCTTGAACTCGGTTCCATTATCACTCCTGATATGCTTGATCTTCACACCGAAGTTAGTGGAAGCCCTAGAGGAAAATCGTCTGAAGACTTCCTGCACTTCATTTTTGTAAGTGATAATATGCACCCATGTGTGATGAGAATAGTCATCAACTATGACAAAACCATATAATGATGTAGAACTAGAGGATGTGGCATAATAAGTAGGGCAAAAGAGATCCATATGAAGTAATTCAAAGGGACGAGAAGTGGTCATGACAGTCTTCAAGGGATGCTTGGCTTTGGTGATCTTTCCAGCCTCGCAAGCCCCACAAAGATGATCTTTGAGGAATTTGACACCCTCGATGCCAATGAAATGCTTCTTCTTCGAGAGTGTATGCAAGTTCCACATCCCAGCATGACCAAGTTGTCAATGCCATAGCCAGCATTCTGAAGCTTTTGCAAGTAGACATGTGGCAGGCTGTGGTCCTGTAGAGAAATCAACAATTCACAAGTCTCCTTTCCTAAAGCCTTCGAAGACTTTGGAGTTGTCAGATTCCATTAGCACAAGGCAACAGTATTTGTCGAAGACAACAACCATATCAAGATCACAAAGCATTGAGACATACATGATGTTGAATCCTAAGGACTCGACAAGCATGACTTTGTCGATGTGTTTATCCTTTGAGATGGCAACCTTACCTAGAACCAATACCTTGTTTTTGCCTTTGTCAGCGTAGGTGATATGCTTCAGATGAGATGGTGACAAATCAGTGTCCATCAACAAGTTCCTGTCACCAGTCATGTGATTTGTACATCCACTGTCGAGGACCCACTCAGTAGCTTTAGGTTGTTCATCCTGCATATGAATTAGTGCAACTTACAAACCCATATACTTCATTAGTGAAGAATATGATATCAATTTCATCAACAATAACAGATATAGCAGTCTGAGGATGTGAGAAATGAATGATTCATTTCTTCATGATTAGCTTGCATCCTTTCAAGCACATTCAGGTCTCCAGCAAATTCTTCAAACGATTAAGTTCGTTTGGAGACCTAACCCTGCATAAGATATTAGTTCTTTGACTTCGCCACCCACATCGGGAGGGGTGGCAAAGAGTTCATCATTCTGCGAGCTCCATAAGAAAAGGATGGCATAGAATCCAGCGCACTTCGTTTCACAGGAGAGTGGTTAGGATAAGCATATGAATAAGCAGAGAAATTCTTCGAGGACTTATGAACATAATTGTTTTAAGAATAATGCACATATTCATAGCCTTTAGAATTTCCATGCGAAACAGAAGTGTTAGCACGATGATGTTCATATGAGGATTTTGATCCATGTGAGGAATTTCATCCATATGAAGAATTTGGTCCATATGAGGACATGGATCCATAAGAAGATTTTGATCCATATGAATAATTTGATCTGGGGTTCCTATTCTTCACTGGTGGTGTTATGGTGACATTCACCTGAAGATTTTCAAGGCATCTTTTAGGAACCTAGATTTTCTTCATAGGGGGACCGTTCTTGCAGTTAGTTCCAACATATCGAGCAAATACTTCACCATTCTGATGCTTAAACAGTTTATAGTTGGAGTCAAATGACTCATCATAGGAATATGAAGAATCACAGGTAAAGCCAGATAAAGTGCATGGATCTACAGGAGGTCCTTTTGCAGCAACCCATGAGCTTTTGGTATACTGCTCAGGTTTCCAGTAGGTCCCATCAGCATTGAGTTTCCTCTCAAAGGCAATACCCTCTTTCCTAGGGTTCCTATTCAAGATCTGCTTTTTGAGCACATCACATAGAGTCTGATGCCCTTTGAGGCTTTTGTAAATGCCTGTCACATACAATTCCTTCAGCCCTGCATTATCATCCGTGATACATGTGGTATCCTCAGATGAGGAATTTGTGACCACAGAGACAATTGAAGAATTTGCAGCAATAGAAGCATTTGAACATTCAGGTGATGAATTAGCAGATTCATGCTCAATGCATTTCAGACATGGTGGAATAAATTCTTCCTGAGCGGAACTGATCTGTTGAGCAAGCAATGAATCATTTTCCTTCTGAATATCTTCATAACTTGCTTTTAACTTCTCAAGATCTTGCTTTCTCTGAAGAAATTCATAAGAAAGCTTTTCATGATCAGTTAAGAGAGTGTTACGCTGATTTTTAAGGTTGTCAAACTAAGTTTGAAGTCTCTGAAGATTATCTGTCAGAGTCTTAGTTCGATTCAATTCCTCACCCAATAGGTCATCACTTTTGTCTAGTTGATTTTGAATCTTTTCTAAAGCCTTCTGTTGTTTAACATCAATTTTAGCAAGTTTGGAATAGCTAGGATTGAGATTGTCACCAAATTCATCCTCACTAGAGTCAGAGGGGGAATGTTTGAGTACCTTGGCACCTTTTGCCATGAAGCAATAGGTGGGAGCATAGTCATCGATGCTCTTGTCAGGAGAGTTGAGGAAGTCATTTTCTTCAATGTTGAAGATGGACTTGCTGATGTAAGCAGTAGTGAGGGCTAGGCTTGCCACACCAGAGTCAGATTCCTCAGATTCCTCCTCTTCCACATTATCCTCAGATTCTGCTTCAGAGTCAATTTCCTTGCCAATGAATGCCCAGGCCTTCTTGGAACTGCTCTTCTTGTGAGATGAAGACTTTGAAGATTTCTTCTTCTTGTTTGAGTCATCAGAATCGTCATCTTTGTACTTCTTCTTCTTTGTTTCCTTTTCCCACAGAGGACAATCAGACATGTAGTGACCAGGTTTCTTGCATTTGTGGCAAGTTCTCTTCTTGTAGTCACGGGATGAGGAATCATCATTTCTTGAAGACTTTCAAAAGATACCGCGGTGAGAGAACTTCTGAAATGTCCTCACGAGCATTGCTAGCTCCTGGCTTAGTTCTTCAGGATTACCAAGGTTGCTACCAGAATCCTCAGCTTCGCACTAAGATACTGCCTTGGCCTTCAGTGCACGTGATCTTCCATAGTCCATAGAGATCTTTCTTCTCAGCAAGCTTGAACTCATGAGTATTTAGCCTCTCGAGGATATCAGCGGGTTCAAGTGACTTGTAATCAAGTTGTTCTTGAATCATCAATGTGAGGGTATCGAATGAGGTATCAAGTGATCTCAGCAATTTCTTCACCACCTCATGGTCGGTGATGTCAGTGGCACCAAGTGCTTGAAGCTCATTTGAGATGTCAGTGAGGCGATCGAAGGTTTGCTGAACATTTTCGTTGTCGAGTCTTTTGAAGCGGTTGAAAAGATTGCAAAGAACATGAACTCAGGAGTCATGTTGAGTTGAGACTCCTTCATTGACCTTGGACAGCCTGTCCCAAATCAGCTTGGCAGTTTTCAGGGCACTGACTCTGCCGTACTGTCCTTTGCTCAGATGGCCACATATGATATTCTTCGCTTGAGAATCGAGTTGCTTGAATCTCTTCACATTAGTAGCATTTAGAGATGGAGTGACTGAGGAACGCCATTTTCCACAATGTACCAGAGATCGTTATCAATTGCCTCAAGATGCATACGCATCTTGTTCTTCCAGTAGGGGTAGTCCGTCCCATCAAACGTAGGACACCCAACAGAGACCTTGATCATTCCTGCAGTCGACATAACTAAAACTGTAGGTGGTTAAATCAAAATCACACAGAACAAGGGAGTACCTTGCTCTGATACCAATTGAAAGTGTGTTACGTCAACTAGAGGGTGCTAAATAGGCTATTTTTATGAATTCTTCACTGAGGAATTTCAGGGTGAGGAAATTCCTAAGCGAAGAACTACTTGCAGTAGAATAAGTACTCAGGTATAAGTATAACTGAGCAACAACATAGTCATCATGATAAAATGAAAGACAAACACAGAGTACAGAAAATGTAAACAAAGGATAAGCAGGATGAAGACCAAACAGACTAAAGAAATAGGATTGAGGAATTAGAGAAAGTCTTCAGTCAAAGTCTTCAAATAGTAATGATAAGGTAAATAAATACATGAAATAGGATTGACGAATTAGAGAAAGTCTTCAGTCAAAGTCTTCAAATAGATATGATAAGGTAAATCAATACATAACTGAGGAAATGAAAGGGTTGAGGAAATAGAACCAGTAGGCTTGGTGAAGACACTGATTTGGTAGACCAGTTCCAACAGTTGTGACAGTTGTACGTCTGGTTGGAGCGGCTGACTAATTAAACTCGAGGACTCAGTCTCGGACACATAGTATTTTCTCCTTGAGCTAAGAACACACAGACCTCGCCCAACAGTAGTGGTAAGTATTCACAGGTGACTTCCAAACCTTCACAGACTTGGTCACTCAGCAATCCACAATTCCTCTTGGATACTCAGACCATGACGCCTAATCGTCTGGAGGAGACATAGTCCTGAAAGGTAACAAGCGTCGATTCCACACAGGAACAATCTCTTCAGTGATGCTCAATCACTTTGGGGTTTGAAGGTTTGGGTTTGGGATTTGGGTTTTCCTCACTTGATGATTTTCGCTCAAAGTCCTCGGAGGATGGGATGCTCTTAAATGAAAAGTGTCAGTTTCTCTCAGAGCAGCCAACCAGCTAGTGGTTCCAGGGGGCGGCTATTTATAGCCTAGGGAGCATCCCGACATGATTAGACATAAATGCCCTTGGCTGATATGACCGTTAGGTTGTAGGATATTTTGGAACAGCTGGCGCGCGTCTTAGCAAAGGTCGGATTTGAGGTTTGAATTCCTCAGGGATATCATGTTCCTCACTGTGTAGGCAGTCCGCACTGGAGAATTCCTAACTCCTCAGTCAGAACAAAGTCCTCAGAGACCAGAAGATCTTCGTCTCTATCACTGAAGAAATTGACTGAATTGATATGAGATTTCCAATGGCTTCACTCGAAAGATTGGGTAGGTGTAGGATTTTGAGATGAGCATCACATAGAAATCAGTTTTCTTAGTATTACCTTGACCCCCTTTAACTGTATGGTGTTTCCTATGACTCAACAAAGAGAAAATGAAACTACAAAAATAAAAGTCTTCACGCTTCAGATTCCTCGCATGAATATCCAAGTCTTCAAGGTCACACCAATTTCTTCACTTTCAAAGTCTTCAAGAGAACCAAAGTCTTCAGTCGAAGAAATTCATTTTTAGGGGTTGACTTTCACTGTAAATATCAAACTTCTCATTGACTTATAGAGCCTGTGTACACTCACAAACACATTAGTCCCTTAACCTATAAGTCTTCAATACACCAAAATCACTAAGGGGCACTAGATGCACTTAGAGTATGTATCGTTGCTATTAAGGATAACAAGATGGGGTCTATTTGTACATAAAAAGATCTTGTCTACATCACGTCATCGTTCTTATTGCATTACTCCATTTTTCCATGAACTTAATACGCTAGATGCTTGCTAGATAGCGGTCGATGTGTGGAGTAATAGTAGTAGAAGCAGGCAGGAGTCGGTGTACTAATTCTGGACGTGATGCCTATATAATGGTCATTGCCTAGATATCGTAATGATTATTTGAAGTTCTATGAATTTCCCAATAGTAATTATTTTCCCACCATTTTCTATTTTTCTTGAGACAAGCCACTAGTGAAACCTACGGCCCCCGGGTCTCTTTTCATCAAAATTGACTTTGCGATCTATTTCCCTTTGCATTTATTTTCAAAACTATTAAACAAAAAATACAAAAATACCTTGCTGCAATTTATTTGTTCCGCGATCTATTTATCCTATCTACCACTTTTACCTCATGTTATTTTGCCTATCTTGAGGTGCCACACCCGAAAGGGATTGACAGCCCCTTTAACATGTCGGGTTGCGAGTATTTGTTATCTGTGTGCATGTGTTGTTTACGTGATGTGAGGATGTTCTCCTACTGGTTCGATATCCTTGGTCTCATCACTGACGGAAATACCTACCGTCGCTATACTGCATCATCCCTTCCTCATTGGGGAAATACAGACGTAGTTCTAGCAGACATCACCGAAGCCGTCTCCACTTCCTAGCATGGCCTGGGGGATGGGCCACTAACGAGCAGGCCCCGCCCGTAGGTCGTCTCCTTCCTCATGCCAGGAGCAGAAGAGGTTAACTGAGCGGGGCACCGGCATGCTCCCCCGGCGGTTCTAGCCGTCCCCGACGGGTCGGGTGTACCGGCGGACTCGGGAGGCCGAGCCGCGCCCATCTATGGGCCCCACGCAGGCTGGGGAGGTCCTGGGCAACGACGACCCTCATGCCAGCGGACGAGGCTTCGGGAGAAGATTGTTGCAGCGCCACGGGGCACCAGAGTAGGAGAAAAAGAGTGGGAGAGCTCCATCGGTCTGCTGTGGTTCTCCTGCTGGCCAAAGGAGGGGAGGGGAGGCCCTGGTTTGCTGGAGCCGGGTGGAGGCTGCCGAAGGCATATCGGTGATCGGGGTGCATTGAGGGCACGGGAGAGAGAGTGGGGTTGTCCGAGAGGTTGCTGGGGGAGAGGGACACCGGGGAGAGGCCAGTGCAGTGCTCGGGGTGGCTTTATATGGGCGTGGCTGTGGTGCACCATGCGCAGCATCCATGGACGTGCTCGGTTGTGCTCGTGGAGGGAGAAGGATGGCAAGGGAGGAGGGGCCCGTCGGCGAGGCATGTCCCGGAAGTCGAGGCAACCTCGGGAGACATGAGGGGGAGTGCCGAGGTCATCGGAGGCATTGGGCAGGGTGCAGCTATAGTGCAGGAGCGCACTGTAGCGCGCTCCAGAGCATGGTCTTGGCTGGCATGGCCATTTTTTGGCGCTCTGGGCTTGGCGTCTAGTGTCCAGCAGCTATAGCGGGAAGTAAAGAAGTGGGGAGGGGCATTCGAAACCTTGGAGTGGCCCTGGTGAGAGAAGAAGGGGAGAAGGATAAGAATTGTTGCTATCCGGAGGGGTAAATTGGGGGTTCTGCCCTTCAGTCATTGAGAAGTGCCCAGGGGAAAGTTACTGGAGGTAGAAGAGGACTAGGAGGATTTGTGGTAAAAATTTGGGCTCATCGAGATTAGTGGAAGAGGTCAAAGTGATGTTTTTGGGAAATTGGCTGCATGTGTTTGATGTTGGTTTGGGCAGGTAGGTGAATTCCCCTTGGCATGAGACTTAAGAGGATCAAATGGCACATATATGTGAGGTTGGTCACCAAGTTTGAGCTCATTTGAAGAAAGTTCCCAATGTAACTTTGGCAAACCCTGGGTATCAACAGAAATGGATTGTCCAACATTTAGTCATGCAAATCATTTCTCCTTTATGCACCACTTGGTGTAGTGTCATTGTTTGAGTAATTGAGTATGTCCACAAAAATTGAGACTAAAAGCAGAAAGTTGGCAATGTAGAGCTGTTCAAATTTGGTTGTGTGCAAAGAGGGCTTTGGGGCACTTTGATCAAGTTATCCTTCTCTCCAACTTGTGAAATTTCGTCTACATACATAATTACACCATTTGAGCATGTGCATCAAGTTTGGGAGCATTTTGACATGTTTGACAATGTAAAGTTGTTCAAACTTAAAAATGGACAGATGTGGTTTTGAGGGGTTTCTATGAAGTTCCCTTTATCTTCAAGACATGATGCTTGGCAAGCTCATCATATATGTCATATGTGGCATGCTAGAACTTTTCTGTAAATTTTTAGAGAATATTTCCTTCATAAACATTTCAAAAGCTTGAAATATCCAGAAAGGGTTTTTGATGGATTTGACCAATATTTTGAACACGACATATATATGGACAATATATGTCCACTGATTCTCCCTAGATTTTCTCAAATATTTTTGAAACATTAAAATAGTTTTAACCTATTAAAGACCATTTTTGGCCTTAAGAAAAACCCTCTGAATAAAATAGTAAAAACACTTTGAAAATAATATTTTTGTGGTTTTTGGGAGTCCTATATCTAATAGGAGTCAAATATGATTTTTGAAAGATTTTTCACACCCTTAATTAAGTACTTGTATTTCAAGTCTCAACTCAGGGGTTTTTGGAAAAGCTAATTCAGAAAATACTTCTTGGCCAAAATATTTTTCTAAGAAAATACTATTCTGTCCTATACACATGGCATGATCATTGGGCAAAGTTTTGGATCTAGGAGATGAAGTATAGAAGTTGGAGGATATTTTGATTTTTAGAGCACTTTCAAACAGCAAACAAAAATTCAATCAAGCAAAGACCAACACACTCAAAACTTTTTGTCAAACCAAATTTTTTCATGATTTATTGACTTAAGTGTTGTGACGTGAAAACTGGGTCTGACACGTGCAGGTCACCTCCCATGGCCCTTGGTGCCATGTTCTCGCATGAGCTAATCGCGGGCGGACGAGTGAGGGCGCGCGACCCGGTGCCTCATCACCGCAGGAGCCGTGCACGGTTGTCTTTCTTCAGGACCTTGACATGAGAAGACTGGGCACAACGTCTGTGCTCGGGTCCATCCCTGCAGCATCGATAAACCCAACGGCGAAGCTCTGTCTAGTGGGACGGTCCCATTTATGTGACCTCCTCGGCGAGTTGGTGTTTGGCCTTCTCATGCGATAACCTCAGGAGATTCACTCAGCGCAGGACTATCACAAGTGTTCCCAATCAAGTTCAGGCGCGACCCGCCTTGTGGTAGGGCCTCGTGAGTCCCACGCTGGCTCACGAGTGCCCAAACACACCTCCTCTAGCCCTGTTGTGCAAGCCAGGTGACAGGGCGGGATTGTACATGCCCCGGGGTCTCTCCTCAGAGGGAGGCCCCATCCACATACCAGTGGAAGCACCATGCTCCGTGCTGTCAGTCGACATGGTCGAGGAGCGGCTATGCCGGTGCAAGGCAGAAGCGACATGCTCCGTGTTGGTGATAAACAACTGAGGGTAGCCTCGCGGCTGCAGCAACCTCGGGTGAGCCACTAGGCTCAATGTTTAGCCTCATCGCGCTGCTTTCACTCGGGAGAGTAGCGCGAGGGGGCTGGGCACGGAGGCTACGCTCAGGTCATGTCTGGCGTACGCCAGCTCACCAGGTCCCACGAACCTGGCCATCACGCACCCCTCCTGAGCTAGAGCCCAGCAAGGAAATGTATGATGGTTTGTTCGCATGTCAAGGGGGACTCCTGAGCATCATGACTCAGGAGCCTAACTAGCCACATAGCCCCTCACCCCTTGGTCTCATCTTGGCAATCCGGATGAGCCAACGGCGGCTGAGGTAAGCGCGGGCCGGCCCTGCCGACGCAGAGCGCCAAGACCTGCTCCCGCATCTCCTTTCCGAGAGCTGTTTGTACGTCAAGGGGGACTCCTGAGCATCAAGCCTCAGGAGCCTTACTGGTCACATAGCCCCTCACCCCTTGGCCTCGTCCTGGTGATCTGGATGATCCATTTAGTATGCGCGGGGCCGGGCCCTGCCAACACAGAACGCTAAAACAAACAGCAAGGAGATTGCGGAGCCCTACCAAATTATTACAAGCATAATGTCTCTTAAAAAGTTCCAAGCATAAAGTTCTTATGCCTCCACGAGCCATGATACATATTGCAGAAATAGGGGTAAGCGCTGTCATCAAGCCTCTTCTTCAGCCTTGGGCGCCGTCGTCGCTCGCCAGGGGAGCCCCATCGTCGATGACATCGCCGCTGTCCTTGTCATCTGCCCTAGCCACGGGCTCGACAGTGAGGAACTTCTTCAGCAGGGCCTCCACCTGATCCTTCATGGCCTGGGCAGCAGTAATGCAGGACTAGGGGTCCACAGGCTCGAGCAAGGCACCGAAGTCGAAACTGGGGTCTCAGAGATAGAAGTGGCTGAAGACGCGCGTCATGGCCGAGGAAGAAAGTGTGTGGGCCTCTCCCTCCACCATGGGGCCTACTCTAACAACGACGCCTCGAGTGCCGCGATGAGCCTAGGGAACAGCATGGTGGGACCCTGCTCCGTAGTCGCCATCGGCACCTTGTGCTCACCCCCGTAGAGATCCTGCAATGCCTTGCGGGACCTCACCTCGAGGGAGACGAAGGTGTTGCGGCCCGCGGTAGCCACCTCCTCGACCTTGGTAAGAAGCTTCCCCCTGGCCTCCAACCGAGCCTTCTCGTCAGAAACAAGCTTGGTGTGGAATACCTAGTCCACCTCCACCTCCTCTGTCAACTTCTCTAGTCAGCCGCGCTCTATGTCATGCTCCCGGGTCGCCTGCGCCAGCTCGACGTCACGATCGGCAAGCGCAGCATCCCAGGCCTTCAGCTCCTCCTCCCGCACCTCGAGCTGATAGGCCTGGGTGGCCTGCTGATCATGGAGGGTCTTCAGCTTGGCCTCCGCCACGCGGCAGCACTCCCGGCGTCCTTGGCTTCCTTCAGCGCCATGTCACGGGCAGCTGCGGCTAAGCCAGCCACCTTCCGGCCCTACTCCGCAGATGCCACAGATAGGTTCAAAGCCGCCCTGATAGACGCATCGGCCTAGAGCCACCCCGAGACCAGCTCTAGGCGCCCTGACGCCCTGCACCGGTCCGGATCCACGAGCGAGGCGACATTGCCGCCCACACAACAAACTCGCGCGAGCTACCCTCACCGTGAGTTCATGGGCCAGCTGACCGCTCAACTTCAGCCTGTCTGCTGCTACCCCGAACCACGAGGCGGCGGGCATTGCCATCCTATGCGCGGGCGTACAGGGGACGCTAGAAGCTGGGCGGAGGTTGCTCGCACGAAGGCCGAGTCATTTCCTGCATTGTGCCAGCATCACGAGGAAGACTAAACCTTTTGTTCGGCGGAAGCGGTTCAGGATCCTCCCGAGGGGCTTTTCCCTTCTCCGCCATGGAGAATCTTCTGATCGGCGCCATGGGCGATGCGGCAAGACGGAGAACATGAAGGAGAGGGCAGCAATAAGATGTGATAAGCGAAAGGGGGGTCTCTACACCTCCCCCTCATTTATAGCCAGAGGGAGGTCAACCGCCGGCCACCATGATCCGATGCAATGATGGTTTTTCCTGCATGTAGCAGGGACTCGTCAAGTCGATCGGTTGCCAAGGCTACGTGGGGAAGCGGAGACTGAGGCTGCAGGTAGTGAGGGCCTACGGCGCCCCGCACTTGCCCTTTGGCTTCGCCTTGAAGCCAAATCCGAGTGCGCCTTGGGCCCGGGGGCTACTGTCGGCGTTCTGGGAACGGGGGTTCCCGGACTTGCCTACCTGCGGCCCACGGTGTGGCCCCATCGACAGCCTGGTACGTCCCAACTTCGACATGGACAACTCAAGACCCTCGCGAGGGGCCAAGCCTCGCGAGGCGGACGACACCAAGACCTCTAAAGGAGCATCCTCCTCGGGATGGCTCCTGAGGAGCGGAGATTTCCATGCAAGGCTCACCTCGCGAGGCTCTGGTGACGTGAACCATGACGACCAAGGCCAGGTGGGCGCCAGCGAGCGTAGTGAACCAGTTTCCTCTTTGATGCTAAGGAAGCAAGCGCAAGTGCGGAGTCCCGACGTATCAGCTAAAAGATTTCCGTTCTCATTCAACAAGACCAAGACTGCCAGGATGGCAGGACGAAGGTCATTGCCGAGCCCACCACGGCGTCACGGTCAGAGGCTTTTGCAGGCTAAGACTACTTTCATCAGGATAAGATGTACTAGTTGTCTGCCTTCAAATTTAACCGTTGTGGGATCCCTTCCCGCCTTCATTTGGGAAGAGGACCATGGCCACTATAAATAGGACCTAGCCACCGCCATAGGAGAGGAGAGATCAAGTCGATCGAATCCATTCCACCCTCACCTTCGCCAGCTCACTTGAGCTAAAGAACACACTACCTAAGGTTGTTCCGCACTGTACTAGTTCATCCTCAGCCACTCGAGGCCAATCCACCACAAAGCAGGAGTAGGGTTTTACACCGCAAGGCGGCCCGAACCTGGGTAAACTTTTGTGTCCCATTTCCTTTGAGTTCAATGATCTCGGCTGTGAGATTAGTGAGTAGGCATACTGGGGAGGCTGAGATCTCAACACGCACCCCAGAGTTTGAACCTCTTAGGGGTTTGCGGAACACGCAATCTGATAGCTACACTCTTTGAATTGCACGAGTAGGTTGATTGCTTGACATGTCCTAAGTGTCGGGTGGTAGGTGCGACATATGCCAAAGGATGTCCAATCATAGTGGGAGCTAGTAAGACGTCGCGTGCCTGGAAACAGGATGAGGTAAAGACATGCACGTCGGCGAATCTTACCCAGGTTTGGGGCTCTCCTAGGAGATAACACCCCTAGTGCTGCTCTGTAGGGTCTCTGCATGATCACTAAATCAACAAGTAGCTACAAGTTGCTCCTTGAGCTGTTCGGCTAGAGGAAGAAGAAGGGAAAGGCTAGCTCTCTTCTTCTCTTTATATGTGTGTGGGAAACTCTAAGAGATCAACCCTTTGCATGGGGGCCCTAGGGGGTTTATATAGGCCTACCCCCAGGGGTACCATTGTAATCTGGGCGGGTGTGGACCCAGGCCGTCAGTGTCTATGACCGCAGGCTTCTCCGCGGGCCACTGGAGCCCGCCGACTGGCGGGTCCCGCCGGCTGCTGGTGTCTAGGCCGACTGGCTAGGCCCACCGTCTGTGGGCCCTGTCGGCTGCTTGTTACAGTAGCCTTACCCCTGATGATGTGGCTTTGTCGGGGTGGGTGTGGCTACAGTGCCACCGCTTGGCGGGTGTTCACTGTAGCCTCACCCCGTCTTATCTGGTTAATGGTGCACAAACTTCCACGGTGAGGGTAGGCCGACTGTTGGGAGCTGGCCTCTCCTCATGCCGACTGGTTTGGTCATGCTGCCTTCTGGCGGCTCTGTGGCAGGTAGGGCCCGCCGCCTGCGGGCAGTACTGACGGCTCATCATGAGGGCATGGTCGTTCTGCCATGGATGATGTCATGGTCATCATGGCAACAATGCCGCGCCGGGCGGGGGATGACCGCCCGGTACATTGCACTGTGGCCACGCTTGCTCCGGGATTCGGGGGTGGCAGGCTTGACTTTAGCCATGCCCCGTCTTATCACCGTGATGTAGGTGCAAACTTTGAGAGTGCATTGTAGGCTGCCTGGTAGGAGCCGACTACTGTGGTGGCCGCCTGCTAGGAGTCGACCCACTTTGGGACTGCTTACTGAACCTCGCCACCTTCCTGCAGCTGGCCACGAGAAGGCGGCCCTTCGTCTTGGATGCTTGAGGGGTGCAGTCGGCCTGATGTCTTGAAAAGCTAGGGGGAGCTGATAAGGCTACCCGTGGCCATTTACTCCGACAGTAGTCCCCGAAGCTGGTGGGGCTTCACAGCTGAAAAGAGAACGAGAAGCCCAAGTAGCTTACTACTCTGAAGAGCCGACATCTAGGAGTCAGCCACGACCAGGCGTGCCGTCTGGAAGATTTCGAAGTACGAAGGCGGGAACCAGTGTAGCGACCAGACCTCAAACAGTCTAATCTCTATGCATCAGAGTCATCCCTGGATCGGTAATGCTGACATGCACAGTACTTGAAGGATTTATAACAGAGTAGCAATCACACACTTATTACATCGAATGTCTCAAAAGAGAACTTATTACAATAAATATGGCTTAAGGCCATATAAATACGATAACAACGGAAGGCTTGGAAGATAAAGTAAGTCCATCAACTCCAACGGCATCACTGAGTGAAAGATCACGACCTAAGGCACCTTACATGTCGTCCGAAAAGTCTGCAACATGAACGTTGCAGCCCGAAAATGGGTCAGCACATGGAATATGCTGGCAGTGTAACACATAGAGAGTAATGAACAGAAAATGCTATCACTACATGCATATATGGCTGGTGGAAAGCTCTATGGTTACAGTGTTGCATAAAGCCAATTTTTCCGCACAACAAAGGAATAAATTTTATTTAACTATCATGGTGGTTCTTAAACATTGAGAAGGTTCACCCAACTCAATCCCAATTAAGCATCATCATTAGACCCAACAAATTAAATTATGTAACACGATGAGATTCACATGATAATCCAGGTACTAGGTACACAAAACGTCCTTAACCGGGGACACGGCTAACCATGATTAGTTTGTAAACTCTGCAGAGGTTTGCGCACTTTTCCCCACAAGACTCGATCTCCTTCGTTAGATTTCTCACACTACATGGTGTTTGAGAAATGGATGACCGAGACATAGTCTTGCAGAAGTGTTTGCACCTTACGATGGGTAGACAGTTACACCTACTTTCCCCTACATCTGCTAGTCTACCACTGTAAGAGTTCACTCGACTTAATCAACTATGCTAGATCCCATAGTAGCTTGTGGCTGCACACGGAAGTTTCTAGCATGAACAATCTCATGATCCCTTTGAGCCTGGGTGGCGGTCCATAGGAGAATCACACGGTACCCTGGGATTTCCAAAAATACAGGCAACACTGGGTTCCCCAGGTGCCTCAATCCACCCAGATGTGTATTAAAGTTGCCACCTTATGTAAACCATTAATTAAAAATCTCACATCTGTCATGGATACACTCACTCAATCCACGTCTACTAGCATAGCACAACAATTTAAGCAAACGTAGAAGTAACTCCCAAAGGTTTGATAATAAACAGGTAATAGGTACTAGCTCATCTACTTCCCAGAACCCACATATTAATCAGATACTAACCATTCAATTGTTTGAGGATAGATCTAATGCAGTAAAAACCGGGTAGTAAAGAGGTATGATCAATGTGTTACTTGCCTTGCTGATGATCCGTGAAACCTAGAGACTCCTAGTAGCAAGCTGCGCACTCCGGGTACTCTATCGCAAATAAACAAGCATATAATAAGCACTCATCTAATGCACAGGTAAAACTTAAATAAGAGATCTATCCAGAAAGTTCAACTCAAGAACTCTGGTTTGCAAAAAGAATCAAATCAAATGAAGCAACGAAACTCAAACGACGAAAGAAACAAGCTTCATTTACTAATCTGGACCTAAGTCAAATTTTACAGTAGCAAATACTTGTTTGAGTGGGTCAAATGGAAAGAGGGTTTCAAGACAAAACTCTAGGCGCTTGAATCGCCTGATTCCGATAAACGAGCAAAAGTTACACTAGAATGAAAATCGGATCAGAAATCGCGATCGAAAATAATCGCGGAAATTCCAAGAAAAAAGAAAAACTGACAAACAAGCTAACGAACGAACGTTCGCTGCCTACGGCTAAACGAAGAAAACCGTTCATTAAAACGAATGTACGGTCGAACGTTCGCAAAATAACTAAACCGGGAAAAAATACAAACCAATCTATAAAAAAACAACCGTGGTTTTTTAAAAAAACCAGGCGGTTTTCTAGAGAAAACCGCTGGCGTCGGGCGGCTACCTCCAGCGAGGTCCGGCAAGACGGGCTGGCAGTGGCTCCAGCGGCGTGCTCCGGCGGCGGCGGTCGACGGTGAGGCGAGGGCGTCGGGCGGCGGGGTAAGAGGCGGCGGCGTCGGCAGCGGCGGAAATCGGCGGTGGCGGCGACGCGCGGATCGAGGTGCGGCTAGGGTTAGGGTTTCGGCGGCTGCACGGGCTGGGGTGGACCGGGCGGCTCAGGCGGCTTATAAAGGCTGGGCGGGACGGAGTCCGGGTTGCCCACGGCGGCCCAAGTCGGCTGACTTTTTTTTAAATAATTCTGACGTGCAGAAAAAGAAAGAAAAGAAATACTAAACAAACTCCAAAAATCCCAAAATAAATTTCCCCGTCCTCTAAAAGTAAGCCGGACAATATGAACATTTATTTCGGCCTAAAATGCAATTCTGAAAAACGCGTATTTTTACTAATTCATACAAAATAGTGATATAACTCCGAAATAAAATCTTATCTGATTTTATTATTAAATCTCCATTATTAGGGAAAGTAATTTTATTCCCTCTCTTTTATTTTTATAATATAAATATTCAAAGATAAAATACTTAAAATCAAATGATCCTTTTTCAAAATTTGAGAAAACTCAAATATGAAAATAACGAAATCCCCAACTCTCTCCGTGGGTCCTTGAGTTGTGTAGAATTTCTAGGATCTAGCCAAAATGCAATAAAATATGATATGCAATGGTGATCTAATATATAACATTCCAAATTGAAAAATTGGGATGTCACAAACCTACCCTCCTTAACATGAATCTCGCCCTCAAGATTCGGGTTGGCTAGAAAATAGGTGACAGTGGCCCTCTTCGGTATGGTGGCTCCACTGAACCTTGCAAAACTTGATAACCTTGCTGCGTGTGACTCGGCTGGCAAACTCGAGAATCTTCAGTGGTTTCTCCTTGTAGGTCAAATCACTATCCAACTGAATCGCTTCCAGTGGCACTGTATCTCTCAGAGGTATATCAACCATCTCTGCGTGGCACTTCTTCAACTGAGAAACATGGAACACATCATGAACTCCTGACAATCATTCGGGAAATTCCAACTTGTAAGAAACTTCTCCCATACGCTCCAACACTTTGTATGGTCACACAAAACGTGGTGCTAACTTTCCCTTAACTCCAAAATGCTTAACTCCTCGAAGTGGGGACACACTAAGATAAACTCTGTCTCCGACTTCGTAAACTGTCTCCTTGCGTTTAGAATCCCCATAGCTCCTCTGCCTGGACTTGGCTACCTTGAGCCTATCGCGAATCGGCTTAACCTTCCTTTCAGATTCTTTAATAAAATCTGGTCCAAACAACTGACGGTCTCCAACTTCATCCCACAACAACGGTGTCCTACACCTCCTTCCGTACAAAGCTTCAAAAGGGGCCATCTTCAAGCTGGATTGATAATTGTTGTTGTAAGAGAACTCTGCATAGGGTAAATTGTCGACCCAACTAGATCCATAATCTAGCGCACAAGCTCTCAACATGTCTTCCAGAATCTGATTGACTCTCTCGGTTTGTCCGTCTGTCTATGGATGAAAGGTTGTACTTAACAATAGCCTGGTACCCAAAGTTTCGTGCAACTGATTCTAGAACTTTGAGGTAAACTGGGTTCCTCTATCTGATACAATGGTCCTCGGAACTCCATGCAGACATACGATCCTGGTCATGTATATCTTTGCCAACTTAGCACTTGTATAAGTCATCTTCATTGGGATGAAATGAGCTACCTTCGTCAAATGATCGACTACAACCCATACTGAGTCATAGCCTGAACAAGTCCTGGGCAATCCCATAATAAAATCCATGCCTAGCTTATCCCACTTCCATTCGGTTATCGGCAATGGATGTAGCAATCCTGCTGGCTTCTGATGTTCTGCCTTCACTCTCTGACATACATCACAAACTGCTACATACTCTACAATATCCTTCTTCATTCCGGTCCACCAGAAAGTGTCCTTCAAATCCAGATACACCTTGGTATTTCCTGGGTGAATCGAATACGGTGAATCATGGGCCTCTTGTAGAATCAACTAACTGATCTCCGGGTCATTAGGCACATAAACGCGGTCCTTAAACCATAAGGTATCGTGCTCATCCTCACGAAATCCCTTAGCTTTTCCTTTGCTCATCTTCTCCTTTATCTAGGCAATCTCCTTGTCAGTCTTCTGAGCTTCTCTGATCTTATTCATCAAAGTTGGTTGAATTTCCAGTGCTGCTACATAGCCTCTTAGAACTATCTCCAAACATAGCTCACGAAGATCTTCGAATAGCTCCTTTGGTAACTCTCCGGTAAAGAGTGTGTTGTCAGGACCCCGACTCAATGCCACATCGATCTAGCATGTAACACCTCATATCACTTTGCGGCCTCACGCACGGTATTCCCACGGGTGTCGCCTTACCTTTGCCCGGGACCGTTTGCGCCTTTTGGCACACGTATATGACAGTGTCGCTAGCATCCATATGATAAGGAGCCCGGGCTGACATGGCTAGTCATAAACCCAAAGTGGCACAGACTTACAGGGACAGGCATCCATGACCCACCATCGAACGTGTCGGTCATCAGCGAGTGAATCCAGGCTGTAGCACTGGGCTAGCAGGACTCCGGTGAACCGGGCTATAGCGGGCTAACAGGACTCCGGTATTCATCGCGTGACATTTCCCCGAAGGGACAGACAGAGGAACGAACAAGGACACATGCCGGCCAGCCTAAGTGTTCCGGAGCAGTAGCAAGCTACCATGGCTCAGTGGAAACACTAGGAGACATTTCCCGGTAAGAGAGGCTACTAAGGATAAACAACTAGATAGTCAGATCCCACACATACCAAGCATTTCAATAACATACACACAATATGCTCGATATGTGCAATACAACATGGCATCACAAAATGACTCTACGACTCAAGTAGTATAATCAATAGGCTCCGAGGAGCGACATATTACAAACATGGGTCTCATGACCCAACACTCAGAGCATACAAGTCAAAGCACAAACGGAAGCTATCATGTCTGAGTACAGACAACTATAAATGAAAAAGGCTGAGAAGCCTGACTATCTACCAGATCCTGCTGAGGGCACAAGATCGTACGTGAGGTAACAAGCTAAACATTGAAGTCCACACGGTACTACTAGCGAGACTGAAGTCTCTCTACAAAACATAAAATAGGCAAACGCGAGTACAAATGTACCCAGCAAGACTTACATCAGATCTATCTACATATGCATCATTATCAACAAAGGGGGTAGTGGAGTTTGACTGCAGCAAGCCAGCTTTGACTCGGTGGCTAACCTGAACTACGACTGCAATGCATCTCTTTTGAGGTGGCGCACACGAGTCCACATATTCACCATATCAATACACCACTATGGATCCCTACCGTCTCCCTACGAGAACGCCATCCATAGCACTCACGCTTATCTTGCGTATTTTAGAGTATCCACTTTCACTTGTCTATGAACTATGCAAGGGGTCCAAGTTTCCATATCCGAGGAATCCGGCTATTCGAATAGATAATGATAACCCTGCAGGGGTGTACTTCTTCACACACGCTTTCGCCACTTATCGCCCTGTACACGTCATGTACCTCAGCAACCTTCAAGCGGAAGCCGGGCGAGGGAGTCGGCCACGACCTGACTAACCGAACAAGTCTCTAGTCCAGGTTTATCGCCTATTCGGGTTCCATCCGCGAGGAGATCCGGCCGGGGTGTCGCTCACGGCCCCAAACGATGTGAGCAGGGTTCCCAAGCCCACCATCCGGGTGCCACTTGGTACACCGTGCCACTGTGCCTAGTCTGTCCCAAGCCCACCTGTACCGTGTGCCACTTGGTAGACTACTAACACTACCTACAAACACCAGAAACTAGTTGCAACTCCTGGACAGAGATCACGTTGATTAATAAGTCGAGAGGGGTCGAGTTACCGGAACCCAATGTGTGGTAGTAACTGGTCATGGATCACAAACACAGAACTCAGTTCCTGAGGACGGATGCAATGAGACAACCCACCATGTACTCCTACATGGCCTCTCACCGCTACCTTTACCAAATCGTGTTCACACACTTAGCTCACACACAGTAGGACATGTTCACACACCTCTGATTCATCCCCGATGAATCAGACCTGACTCAACTCTAAGCAGTAGCAGGCATGACAAACAAGCATGAAAGAGTAGGCACATCAGGGCTCAAACAACTCCTACTCATGCTAGTGGGTTTCATATATTTACTGTGGCAATGACAGGTCATGCAAAGGATAAAGGGGTTCAGCTACCGTAGCAAGTAACAAATATGTCGTTGTTGTCCTAATGCAGTAAAAGAGAGCAGGAGCGAGAGAGTGGGGTTTTATCGGAATGAACAAGGGGGTTTTGCTTGCCTGGCACTTCTGAAGATAATATAGCTCTTCATCGGTGTCATCGATCACATCGTCGGTATCACGTCTATCGAAAGGGGGCAATCACCGGCAACTGAGGAAAAACACAATCAAATGCAATGCACAATATGATGCATGAATGTGACATGGCAATATGCTGTGTTTTGTGCTAATGCAACTAAAACCAGATTAAATGAAGTTCGTTGACTCCAAGATTCAAATTCAAACTCCACATGTGGTTATTTAAGTGCCATTTAATTGAATTGTACTAAACAGCAGCTATAAGTTGTTCTAACATGCATGAAAATGGTATAGATGGATTCCCTAAATTTTTCTGATAATTTTTCATATATAAATTATTTAATTTGGAGTTACGGTTGAATTTCTATGAATTTTAGAAGTTTAAATCATTTTCTGGAATTTCCTGAATTAAAATAAATCCAGAAAATGATTTATTGCGTCAGCCTGACGTCATTGTGACATCAGCAGGTCAACAGGGGCCGGTCCAGGTCAAACCTGACACCGAGGCCCACATGTCAGTGAGATAGAGAGTTAACAGGGGGTTATTTAACTTAACCCGTGTTTTTAACAGCAGCGGTCCCACATGTCATGCACAAGGGTTTAATTAACCGAGTGATTAGCACCTAACCTAATGCTCCACGTCAACTCTAATCGGCGTTTAGCCGCCGGCGTAACAGGGCACGGCGAGGTCGCTCGTCCGGCCAACTCCGGCGACGGGAGGTCGCGCGGCCGGGTGCGTTGGAACACCCGCAGCAGGGCGCGTACGATGGTGGTGGTGGCTGGAGCTGATGCGGGCTGTAGCGGCACCGGTGATGAGCTTGGCGGCGGCGATGCTCGGACTTGGCCGGGGCGCGGGGCTGCAGGTTGCTAGCGAGCAGGTTGAGCGGCGCAGGAGCACCAGGGGAGCTCCTGGAGCACTACCGCGTGCTCGGACGTGAGCAGATCGAGCTCAGGCCACGGCGGCGATGAGACACGATGGCAGAAGCTCTCAGCGATGGCGGGAATCGAGCTAGCGAACCAAATCCACCATGGGGTATGAGGGGAAAGGGAGAGGGGCTCACAGGGAGTCGTATGTAGGTCTCGTCAGGCTCGAGGACGAACTACGGACGACGAATCGAGCGGTGGCATCTGGCGGAGCAGAGCTCGGAGACAGCGATGGTGGCGTCGATGCGGGGCCTTCGGGCTCGCGTCCTTCGGTGGAGAGGTTAGTCGGGGCTTGGCGAAGCTTTTGGACAGCTGGTGGAAGCGAGACGACGACGGTGGCCAGCTCTGGGATTTGGACGGCGGCGACGGGCGCGTTTGGTCCGGGCGAGAGAGAGGGAGCAGAGGAGAGGAGGGCCATGGGGAAGAGTGAGAGGGTTCGAGGGGGGGTGTGCGTGGTGACATTACAGGAGGCCAGGGGAAGCAGGCAACCAGGAGGTGGCGGGGCGCGTCGGCGCTCGCCACCGAGCTACTTTGGGGCGAGGGGGAGGAAGACGACACGGGGAGGTGGCGGTGGTGGGCTGGGCCAGGCCTCAGCCACAGTGCCGGGCCAGGTGGGCTGAGAGGTGAGCGCCAGGTAGTCCTTCTGCTCTTTTTTAATTTTTCTTCTGTTTTGTTTAATTTAATTCCTTTTGCCACTGTTTCTAAATAAAACAAATTCATAGACAGTGACAAAATTCCCCTGAACATTCTATTTAGCACAATGGAATTATACCAAAGCACATAAAAATGTTTCAGTTATTTGAACATATATTCAGTAATATTTGGATATAAGTTCAAATTCAAAATACTATTGATTTAAATTCAAAGTACCAAAATAATTCCTTTAAAATGTTCCTAAATTTTGGTTTGATATATAGCTCTTGCCAAAATTCTCAAACATTGCAAAAGGACATCTTGGAACATAGAATGAGATTTCTAGGGATCTTTGCCCTGCTTTTAATTAAGTTTTTGAGGCTTTCAAAATTCCTCAATTCAAGTTTCAAAAATATAGACATGATGCACACATGAAGCTAGCCTAGAGCACTACCAGCAGCTAGGGATGTGACAACTCACCCCTACTAGACAAAAATCTCGTCCCGAGATTCAAGCGTAGGGTAAGATGAAGGGGAAACGCAAACTAGTATAATCTTCACGATCCAGGGTGCACTTCATAAGAGCGTTGATTCGATCACCATCATTGTCTTGATGTCTTGCTTCGAGAACTTCAGCTAATCATTACAAGAAGAGGAAAGGGAAACTCTAGAAGGATCGAACTTCTCGAAGGTCGAACAACTCACGGAATGAGACATAGAACCATCTCTCGGGTGGAGACACGAGATACACATCAAGAGGGGTGGAAAGAAACGGATGACGAAGGTTCACTAGGTGGACAACAATTCCACACTTAAAAAGGTGGTAAACGATTGTCAACGTAGCGAGGAGTTGAGTTGCCATGATACCACAACGAGGCACCTTAGGGACGGTGACTCGTAGATATATCCCTTAAGTGGCAAAAAGAATCACCTTTGATTCAGAGATCATTGAAACTCTTTAAACCAGCCTAAGGCAATTCTCGAGCGATTGTTTGGAGGGGGTCGGTAGAATGGCATACTCGGACTTGGATGATGTGGATTACCTTGTTGAAGACAACGTAATGGATGAATTTGCTTACCACCGGAAATGGAAGAGACCCATGGTAGAATGGCACATGGGCGGTGCAAGCTGGGAACAAAATGCAAATGCTGGGAATGATTCTGGTAACTGGGGAAGAACCCAACAATAGAGAGTGAACTCACTGTTTGAAAAGGTCATAGCATTGCCGAGGAAACTGAGAGGAATCCCAGTTAGTGTCGATGATAACACCTAGCGCTTGTGCGTGCTCTCAAGAACTTGAGCATTTCCACAATCATCAAGGTTTTATCAACATCCGTGTCAAGGGTGCTGACAACACAACATACTACCATGATGGCTAATGATGGATGATGCAGATGCAAAGGAAGATAACACCTTCTCAGATTTCACCTTAGCGAGGCCAAGGAACAAAATCTGGATGATCGACCGAGAGACATTTAGCACTCCGCTTCTAATGTTCTCCTTGACGTGCTAGTGTATCCCATTCATAGATATGGTTTGATAACTAGAACATCAGGTAAAGGTCGGACTTCGGGAGCAATAGAATCCATAAGGAACAGTTACGGAGGTAAATCCTACGAAATCCTTATGGGGAGGTGGCCAACTTCCTCAAACAAGATACTACAATAATAGGTCTTCCGGCTGGGTGTGTTGGCCACGACATCTACTTTACCGGTTATCAAGGGACCAATATTATAGTTCTTGGGAAATGTTCCAACCATCATATCTGCCTGAGATTCAGATCTGGTTGGTGTCAGGATATTCCAGACTCATCGAGTCTAGGAAGAAAAATGAAAGTTTGCAACACAAATCGACGAGATGACGTTGCGAGATTCTCGGGAAATGAACTACGATAGCAAGCTCCAAACATGAGCTGGTTCTGCTACACACATGTGAACATGCTGTCCCAGACAAACATGATCACATGGTAGTCTTACAATAAAACACTACCGAGTTCTGGTTGGGAACCATCAGCGAGGATATCGAAGTTCTTTCATAAGTCCGGATTAGCTCTTATGAAGATACTCCTTCTCCTTGAACAAATCAGTCAGTGGCTTGGTGTGCTACAGAATACATATGGAGTGGTGGTAATTAATCTACCAAACCATAGTATACTTTGCACATGCATGACTGACTTGGGATGATTCCAGAGGAGTAAAACAAACTTTCTCGAATTCACGACGGCAACTTACATCAAATGCACGTGAATCAAAGGGAGTCACTTCTTTCATCCAAACATATACCTCAGAGACGGAACTCGAAGGCATTGTTTACAAAGTTTCCAACACTAGCTTAATGTCCAACAGAATCATGGAGAAGATAAGGATGTTGTCAAGGGGCTCAACAACAACTCATCGGAATTTCCATATCACTAGACTTCCGCCATCATGTGACCACGGTGATAGTATTGGTCAGACCAAAAATATAATGGTGTATGCTCGAGGAAAAACCACGAGTAAGACAACATTACGAATATCGTTGGTTCTGATTTGATTTGACGATAGCCCATACTCAATCAAAGGTTTGGGTAAGATAATAGATCCAACAATTGTTCACAAGGACCAATTGATGAAGATATCATCTTTCTTCAACACACACACACACACACAAAAAGATATCCCTTAACATGAACTAAGTCGGACAAGCTTTTATCTACCAACTCCCCAAGTTGTTGTTTAGCTTATCCAACTAGCTCAGGGTATCCAACACGGATTCTTGGAGAAGGGGTGGTTTACAAGAAACCAACTTGATCACGAGCTCAACATAGCAGTCAGGAAACAACCCGGTAACACTTCCAAGAAGATATTTGGAAAGTCACGAACCACCAATATGTTACTAGGCTCGAGAACAATCTTGCTTTTCAGGGCAAGATGATATGATCAAATGAGGGAGGACTTGACAAAATCCTAACTTATCAACCAAAGAGTGCACCAGGAAATAAGGACTAGGTAGCACAATCTATCTTAGAATGGTGATTCAATAACCAACATGCCAAGAATGAGAATATTGTCCATTTAGCTACCAAGCAACAAGGTTGCTATGAGTATTGATTTCACACATCACGATTCACTTGTCGGGTTCCGGTTATAATAATACGGGAACCGAGAAATGAATAATGATGGAGAGAGTATCACTACGTCAAAATTCATGAGAGTTGGTGCAGTTCTCATGACAATTCTGACATAAAGGGGGTAATACTCCAAGATAGAACAGAACCAAAAGCTGGATTGGCATTTGATCTGCGGAATACAACTACTTTGACCCAATCCTGGAAATGGATAAGGTACTGGAGTTTGTTTCTCCTAGTCACTCTGAACTAGATCGGCTTGACGGACCACAAGAATAACGGCATCGATGAACACGAATGCACGCATAACCTTGACTATCAATTGATAAACGAGGGTCAGAAGACAACTAAAGAGGGACAACTCAAAGGAACATACGATTTTCTGAGTTGGGGATGCATGGTTTAGCATGTCGAACGAAGTTCAACATATTTCTTCCGGATAACCCATGCAAAGAGATAGGACTGGCAGAGTCACGATTTATGAATGGAGAACTCCTCAAGAGTACTCCGATTGTGATCTTTTGATTCAACAAACTACTGCCACAAATGGTTCATAGTATTTGGAAGAAGGAAAATACCATGGACCTCGAGGACTAATGCAAAAGTTACTAATTTCTTAAAGGAACTAGCAACACTATCAACATGAAGTAAGTAGAGTGAATCTCGGGTTCAAAACCCAGGAATAGAATACCTACTACTAAGTAGCATCACGGGATGCTTTCGGGGATAAAGCCAGAGTCATCACACTGGGACACAAATCATAGCTAGATTACTAGATGATCCCCTAAGACACCTAGGGTCATAATAATATCTCCAACATAAGTGTCAAGGCAATAGAATACCTCAACTCAACAATTAGTGTGATTGAGCTGGCATAAAGGAACATCGAAACCAGAGGGAAAGGATTTTGCAAATGCATCAGATTATTTAGAAACCTGGGATGACTCGAACAGCATAACGGCTGTAAATGCTCAAAAAGATTTGAGACAATCACAAAAATGGTGGCATAACCACTCAGAAGCACCATATCAAGGTTTCGAGATCAACAGTTAACATACAGAGGTAGAAACTGAATTGAGGCTTGAACCCAACAATCTTACAAGTCTACAGATTAGTAACACGTGATCCTGATAGAAAGAAGAGAAAACCTAGTTCCTTAACCCCGTAGGAAGGATAAGATGACTCGGATCAGAAGGCATAAGGTATAAGGAGTAAAAAGAGCCTTACGTTCCATCCCACAATCAATTCCCTTATATAACTAAAGAATTTCTAGACTCACTTCGACCAGTTTGGCTTGGTAATCCTACAGGAAGTCAAGCTCTGATACCAACGCTGTCAGGACCCCGACTCAATGCCACATCGATCTAGAATGTAACACCTCATATCACTTTGCGGCCTCACGCACGGTATTCCCACGGGTGTCGCCTTACCTTTGCCCGGGACCGTTTGCGCCTTTTGGCACACGTATATGACAGTGTCGCTAGCATCCAGATGATAAGGAGCCCGGGCTGACATGGCTAGTCGTAAATCCAAAGTGGCACAGACTTACAGGGACAGACATCCATGACCCAACATCGAATGTGTCGGTCATCAGCGAGTGAATCCAGGCTGTAGCACTGGGCTAGCAGGACTCCGGTGAACCGGGCTGTAGCGGGCTAACAGGACTCCGGTATTCATCGCGTGACATTTCCCCGAAGGGACAGACACAGGAACGAAGAAGGACACATGCCAGCCAGCCTAAGTGTTCCGGAGTAGTAGCAAGCTACCATGGCTCAGTGGAAACACTAGGAGACATTTCCCGGTAAGAGAGGCTACTAAGGATAAACAACTAGATAGTCAGATCCCAGACATACCAAGCATTTCAATAAGATACACACAATATGCTCGATATGTGGAATACAACATGGCGTCACAAAATGACTCTACGACTCAAGTAGTATAATCAATAGGCTCCGAGGAGCGAGATATTACAAACATGGGTCTCATGACCCAACACTCAGAGCATACAAGTCAAAGCACAAACGGAAGCTATCATGTCTGAGTACAGACAACTATAAATGAAAAAGGCTGAGAAGCCTGACTATCTACTAGATCCTGCTGAGGGCACAAGATCGTAGCTGAGGTAACAAGCTAAACGTCGAAGTCCACACGGTACTACTAGCGAGACTGAAGTCTCTCTGCAAAACATAAAATAGGCAAACGTGAGTACAAATGTACCCAGCAAGCATTACATCAGATCTATCTACATATGCATCATTATCAACAAAGGAGGTGGTGGAGTTTGACTGCAGCAAGCCAACTTTGACTCGGTGGCTAACCTGAACTACGACTGCAATGCAACTCTTTTGAGGTGGCGCACACGAGTCCACATATTCACCATATCAATACACCACTATGGCTCCGCTACCGTCTCCCTACGAGAACGCCATCCATAGCACTCACGCTTATCTTGCGTATTTTAGAGTATCCACTTTCACTTGTCTATGAACTATGCAAGGGGTCCAAGTTTCCATATCCGAGGAATCCGACTATTCGAATAGATAATGATAACCTTGCAGGGGTGTACTTCTTCACACACGCTTTCGCCACTTATCGCCCTGTACACGTCATGTACCTCGGCAACCTTCAAGCGGAATCTGGGCGAGGGAGTCGGCCACGACCTGACTAACCGAACAAGACTCTAGTCCAGGTTTATCGCCTATTCAGGTTCCATCCGCGAGGAGATCCGGCCGGGGTGTCGCTCATGGCCCCAAACGATGTGAGCAGGGTTCCCAAGCCCACCATCCGGGTGCCACTTGGTACACTGTGCCACTGTGCCTAGTCTGTCCCAAGCCCACCTGTACCGGGTGCCACCTGGTAGACTACTAACACTACCTACAAACACCAGAAACTAGTTGCAACTCCTGGACAGAGATCATGTGGATTAATAAGTCGAGAGGGGTCGAGTTACCGGAACCCAATGTGTGGTAGTAACTGGTCATGGATCACAAACACAGAACTCAGTTCCTGAGGACGGCTGCAATGAGACAACCCACCATGTACTCCTACATGGCCTCTCACCGCTACCTTTACCAAATCGTGTTCACACACTTAGCTCACACACAGTAGGACATGTTCACACACCTCTGATTCATCCCCGATGAATCAGACCTGACTCAACTCTAAGCAGTAGCAGGCATGACAAACAAGCATGAAAGAGTAGGCACATCAGGGCTCAAACAACTCCTACTCATGCTAGTGGGTTTCATCTATTTACTGTGGCAATGACAGGTCATGCAAAGGATAAAGGGGTTCAGCTACCGCAGCAAGTAACAAATATGTCGTTGTTGTCCTAATGCAGTAAAAGAGAGCAGGAGCGAGAGAGTGGGGTTTTATCGGAATGAACAAGGGGGTTTTGCTTGCCTGGCACTTCTGAAGATAATATAGCTCTTCATCGGTGTCATCGATCACATCGTCGGTATCACGTCTATCGAAAGGGGGCAATCACCGACAACTGAGGAAAAACACAATCAAATGCAATGCACAATATGATGCATGAATGTGACATGGCAATATGCTGTGTTTTGTGCTAATGCAACTAAAACCAGATTAAATGAAGTTGGTTGAATCCAAGATTCAAATTCAAACTCCACATGTGGTTATTTAAGTGCCATTTAATTGAATTGTACTAAACAGCAGCTATAAGTTGTTCTAACATGCATGAAAATGGTACAGATGGATTCCTTGAATTTTTCTGATAATTTTTCATATATAAATTATTTAATTTGGAGTTACGGTTGAATTTCTATGAATTTTAGAAGTTTAAATCATTTTCTGGAATTTCCTGAATTAAAATAAATCCAGAAAATGATTTATTGCTTCAGCCTGACGTCATTGTGACATCAGCAGGTCAACAGGGGCCGGTCTAGGTCAAACCTGACACCGAGGCCCACATGTCAGTGAGATAGAGAGTTAACAAGGGGTTATTTAACTTAACCCGTGTTTTTAACAGCAGCGGTCCACATGTCATGCACAAGGGTTTAATTAACCGAGTGATTAGCACCTAACCTAATGCTCCACGTCAGCTCTAATCGGCATTTAGCCGCCAGCGTAACAGGGCACGGCGAGGTTGCTCGTCCGGCCAACTCCGGCGACGGGAGGTCGCGCGGCCGGGTGCGTTGGAACACCCGCAGCAGGGCGCGTACGATGGTGGTGGTGGCTGGAGCTGATGCGGGCTGTAGCGGCACCGGCGATGAGCTCGGCGGCGGCGATGCTCGGACTTGGCCAGGGCGCGGGGCTGCAGCTTGCTAGCGAGCAGGTTGAGCAGCGCAGGAGCACCAGGGGAGCTCCTGGAGCACTACCGCGTGCTCGGATGTGAGCAGATCGAGCTGAGGCCACGGCGGCGATGAGACACGACGGCAGAAGCTCTCGGCGATGGCGGGAATCGAGCTAGCGAACCAAATCCACCACGGGGTATGAGGGGAAAGGGAGAGGGGCTCACAGGGAGTCGTATGGAGGTCTCGCCAGGCTTGGGGACGAACTACGGACGACGAATCGAGCGGTGGCATCCGGCGGAGCAGAGCTCGGAGACGGCGATGGTGGCGTCGATGCGGGGCCTTCGGGCTCGCGTCCTTCGGTGGAGAGGTTAATCGGGGCTTGGCGAAGCTTTTGGACAGCTGGTGGAAGCGAGACGACGACGGTGGCCAGCGCTGGGATTTGGACGGCGGCGACGGGCGCGTTTGGTCTGGGCGAGAGAGAGGGAGCAGAGGAGAGGAGGGCCATGGGGAAGAGTGAGAGGGTTCGAGGGGGGGGTGTGCATGGCGACGTTACAGGAGGCCAGGGGAAGCAGGCAACCAGGAGGTGGCGGGGCGCGTCGGCGCTCGCCACCGAGCTACTTTGGGGCGAGGGGGAGGAAGACGACACGGGGAGGTGGCGGTGGTGGGCTGGGCCAGGCCTCAGCCACAGTGCCGGGCCAGGTGGGCTGAGAGGTGAGCGCCAGGTAGTCCTTCTGCTCTTTTTTAATTTTTCTTCTGTTTTGTTTAATTTACTTCCTTTTGCCACTGTTTCTAAATAAAACAAATTCAAAGACAGTGACAAAATTCCCCTGAACATTTTATTTAGCACAATGGAATTATACCAAAGCACATAAAAATGTTTCAGTTATTTGAACATATATTCAGTAATATTTGGATATAAGTTCAAATTCAAAATAGTATTGATTTAAATTCAAAGTCCCAAAATAATTCCTTTAAAATGTTCCTAAATTTTGGTTTGATATATAGCTCTTGCCAAAATTCTCAAACATTGCAAAAGGACATCTTGGAACATAGAATGAGATTTCTAGGGATCTTTGCCCTGCTTTTAATTAAGTTTTTGAGGCTTTAAAAATTCCTCAATTCAAGTTTCAAAAATATAGACATGATGCACACATGAAGCTAGCCTAGAGCACTACCAGCAGCTAGGGATGTGACATGTGTTGACATGGCTCTTGCGGCTCAACGCATCGGCTACTACGTTCGCCTTTCCGGGGTGATAATGCAATCTCATATCATAATCTTTTATGAGCTCCAACCATCTCCTTTGCCAGTGATTCAACTCCTTTTGTGTGAAAATGTACTTCAAACTCTTGTGATCCATGTACACCTCACAATGGTTTCCGATGAGAAAATGTCTCCATGTCTTCAACGCATGCACTACGGCTGCTAACTCCAAATCATGTGTAGCATAATTCAACTCATGGGGTTTAAGTTGTCGTGAGGCATACGAAACAACTCTTCCATCTTGCATAAGCACTGCTCCAAGTCCTCGGCAAGAAGCGTCGCAATAACTTCATAATCCTTGCACTGATCTGGCAGGATCAATACTGGTGATGTAACCAGACATTTCTTCAACTCCTGGAAACTAGCCTCACATTCCTCAGTCCAATTGAACTTGGTGTCCTTCTTCAACAACTCTGTCATAGGCTTCACAATCTTCGAGAAATTCTCAATGAACCTCCGGTAGTATCCTGCGAGTCCAAGAAAACTCCGGATCTCTCCAACTGACGTGGGTGCTTCCCAATTTGTCACAGTGACAACTTTGGTGCGGTCTACTACTATTCCTTCTCCAGATATAACATGTCCGAGGAATCCAACTTCCTTCAACCAAAACTCACACTTGCTGGATTTGGCATATAGCTGATGTTCTCTGAGTTTCCCAAGTACCAAACACAAATGCTGCTTATGCTCCTCTTCATTCTTTGAGTAGACCAGAATATCATCAATGAACACCACGACGAACTTATCCAGAAACTCCATAAACACCTTGTTCATCATGTTCATGAAATTGGCAGGTGCGTTAGTCAGACCGAATGACATAACGGTATACTCATACAGCCCGTACCTGGTGGTAAAAGTCGTCTTAGGTATATCCTGCTCTCGAATCTTCAACTAGTGGTATCCTGATCGTAGATCGATCTTGGAAAATACCTTAGCTCCTTGCAATTGGTCAAATAAGTAATTGATCATTGGCAGTGGGTACTTGTTCTTGATTGTTACTTCATTCAATCCTCGATAATCAACAACCATCCTCAATGATCCGTCCTTCTTCTCCACTAGAAGCACTGGCGATCCCCAAGGTGACGAACTTGGGAGAATATAGCCTTTATCCAGTAACTCCTTAATCTACTTCTTAATTTCCTCCAAATCCTTTGCGGGCATCCTGTACGCTCTCTTAGATATTGGCCCTGTGCCTAGCAAAAGCTCAACCAAAAACTCAATGTCTCTGTCCAGTGGCATGCCTGGCAACTTTTCTAGAAATACGTCATGGAAATCCTTCACCACTAGTACTTCCTCCTGTACAATTACTGATAAGGAATTCACTTGAGTCCACTTCGGCACATGCCGGGATACATACTTAATCCTTCTTCCTTCTGGGGTGGTGAGCATAATCGACTTACTGGCGCAATCGATGTTTCCTCCATACATCGATAGCCAATCCATAACCAGAATCACATCCAAACCTCGCGACTCCAAAATGAATAAATCCGAGGGGAAAACATGCCTACTTATGGTCAATGGCATCGGAAAACATCCTTGATTGGCCATATACTCCGGTCCTGGTGAGCTTACTAACATAGGTGTTCTAAGAACCTTGGTGGGCAGTTTGTACTTATCCACAAATCCCCTTGATATGTATGAATGCAATGCACCAGTATCAAAAAGAACGATTGCAGTAAATGACTTAACCAAAAACTTACCTATTACTACATCTGGCTGAGCTTCAATCTCCTCCACGTTAACGTGGTTCACCTATCCCCTGTTGAAAGGGTTAGGCTTCTTATCAGAGCTTCTGTTGCCATTTCCATTCTTAGCTTCTGGACATTCATTGGCATAATGTCCAGTCTTCTGGCACTTGTAGCAAGTGACGAGGCTCAGATCCTTCTTGGCTGGGGTTGATGGGTTGGTACGGTTCTGGCCGTTGCTTCCACCATTCCCATTACCATTCTGGGGCCACTATGGTTGTGCGAACTCCCTCCTCCATGGGTATGCTAAAAAGGTCCTCCCGAGTTCGGGGTAAAACAAGGCTTCTGCTGAGCTCCAGAATTGTACTTCCCTTGTCCATACTTCCTCTTGCGGCTGTCAATCTGCTGCTGCTTCCCTTCAATCATGAGAGCTCGGTCTACCAACTCCTGATAGTTGTTGAAGGTTGCCACCATGAACTGCATGCTCAACTCATCATTTATTCCTTCCAAAAACTTCTCTTGCTTAGCTGCATCCGTAGTAACGTCATCTGGGGCATAACGTGCTAGCTTACTAAAGTCATCCACATACTGGCCAACTGTACATCCTCCTTGGCGCAAGTTGCGAAACTCATGCTTCTTCATGGCCATAGCTCCTGCTGAAACATGGGCAGTATGGAAAGCTTGCTGAAACTGGTCCCATGTGACAGTGTCGATGGGATAAGTGGCTGTGAAATTCTCCCGCCATGATGTTGCGGGTCCATCAAGCTGTTGTGCGGCAAAACGCACCTTGTCCGCATCTGTGCATCCTGCAGTGGTCAACTCCCCTCCCATCGCGGAGCCAATCATTTGCAACTATCGGCTCGGTGCTACTGGAGAACACCAGCGGATTCGGCCTCAAGAAACTAGCTAAGTGATCAACAGGTGGTGGTGGTAGTGGGTCGTCGTCATCGTCGTCGTTGTTGTTGTTCCATTGATTCTAATTCTGGACTAGCATCTGCATCAAGGCATTCTGCTGCTGGATCAACTGAGTGAGCTCCGATGGGAAAGCAAATCGATTGTCACGTCCCGGAGGCATCTGAGGGTTTAGAAAAGATGATAATACAGAATAGAATTAGGTCTATTGAGAAAAACACTACCCATATGCACATGAGACAAACACAATCATATTACATCAATTGATTCAAACAAGGGCTTACAACGGTCCAACTATCATCACAAAAGCGCTCATACTATACTATATACATGGGGGAATACTACTACTGTTATGGTGGTCGACTAGAAAAATTGATCAGTCGAATAATCCATGATATCTGCTCCAGCTTCATCAACAAAGTCATCATCGCTATCTTCTAGGTCCGAGTCAGTGTCGTCGATGATGATGTAGTTCTCCGGGAAAGTGCAATCATCGTCTTCTTCTCCAGTCGATCATCATTCTTCTCCACGAGTGTCGTCATTTCCTCCTCACATCCATCGCGTGTAGACTTGAGTTCTTCTTCCAGTTCCGTGATCTTGGTCATAGCCTTCTTCAGATCTATCATGTCTGCGCACATCTGGTTCTCCTGGCGACGAATGTGCTAGTTTAACTCCTAGATGAAATCTACAATTGATCTATCCTTCCTGGTGCTGATCATCTCCCATTGCTCATCTCGGCGCCCACAAATCTGGTAAATAGTATCCTTAAGATCCTTGTGGTAAACTTCACCAATGCGTCCCATGGTGATGTGGGCTGCCATGCTCTTTCCTAGCCTCCAGGTTGGTGCACCAAAGGAAAACTCTATGGGCTCAGTGACTGGCATGAACGTCCTTCCTGGAACTTGAACTTGAATCATCCAACGCTCCTCTTCTGGTAAAGTGGCGATGTAGGTCCCGGTGAAGCTTGGTACTTCGATGTTCAGGTACCTAGTGACTTCCTTCAAGTGGCGTCCAAAGGGTGTATCTTCATCCGGTTGCGTGAACTTGTTCCTTTCATCTGCCATCCTAAAGAGTAGAAAAGGTGAGGAGTCAGAAATGAGAAGAGAGTAGTGATCTAGGGCTTTAGCTCAGTGGTCGTGTCCTACAGTCAGCATGTGCTCTAATACCATCTTGTAGCGACCAGACCTCAAACAGTCTGATCTCTATGCATCAGTGTCATGCTTGGATCAGTAATGCTGACACGCACAGTACTTGAAGGATTTATAATAGAGTAGAAATCACACACTTATTAATCGAATGTCTCAAAAGAGAACTTATTACAATAAATATGGCTTAAGGCCATCTAAATAAGATAACATCGGAAGGCTTGGAAGATAAAGTGAGTCCATCAACTCCAACGGCATCACAGAGTGAAAGATCATGACCTAAGGCACCTTACTCGTTGTCTGAAAAGTCTGCAACATGAATGTTGCAGCCTGAAAACAGGTTAGGACATGGAATATGCTAGCAATGTAACACATAGAGAGTAATGAACAGAAAATGCTATGACTACATGCATATATGGCTGGTGGAAAGCTCTATGGTTATAGTTTTGCATAAATCCAATTTTTCCCTACAACAAAGGAATACATTTTATTTAACTATCATGGTGGTTGTTAAACATTGAGAAGGTTCACCCAACTCAATCCCAATTAAGCATCATCATTAGACCTAACAAATTAAATTAAGGAACATGATGAGATTCACATGATAATCCAGGTACTAGATAATCAAAACGTCCATAACCAGGGACATGGCTAACCATTATTTGTTTTACACTCTGCAGAGGTTTGCACACTTTTCCCCACAATACTCGATCTCCTCCATTGGATTTCTCGCACTACATGGTGTTTGAGAAACCGATGACCGAGACATAGTCTTTCAGAATCGTTTGCACCTTACGATGGGTAGACAGTTACATCTACTTTCCCCTACATCTGCTAGTCTACCACCGTAAGAGTTCACATGACTTAATCAACTATGCTAGAGCACATAGTAGCTTGCGGCTGCACATGAAAGTATCTACCATGAGTAATCTCATGATCCTTTGGAGCCTGGGTAGCGGTCCATAGGAGAATCACACGGTACCCTGGGATTTCCAAAAATACAGGCAACATTGGATTTCCCAGGTGCCTCAATCCACCCAGATGTGTATTAAAGTTGCCACCTTATGTAAACCATTAATTAACAATCACACATCTGTCATGGATACACTCACCCAATCCACGTCTACTAGCATAGCATAGCAATTTAAGCAAACGTAGAAGTAACTCCCAAAGGTTTGATAATAAACAGGTAATAGGTACTAGCTCATCTACTTCCCAGAACCCACATATTAATCAGATCCTAACCATGCAATTGTTTGAGGATTGATCTAATGCAATAAAAATCGGGTAGTAAATAGGTATGATCAAAGTGTTACTTGCCTTGCTGATGATCCGTGAAACCTAGAGACTCGTAGTAGCAAGCTGCGCACTCCAGGTACTCTATCACAAACAAACAAGCATACAATAAGCACTCATCTAGTGCACTGGTAAAACTCAAATGAGAGATCTAACCAGAACTTTCAACTCAAGAACTCCGGTTTGCAAAAAGAATCAAATCAAATGAAGCAACGAAACTCAAAGGGCGAAAGAAACAAGCATCATTTACTAATATGGACCTAAGTCAAATTTTACAGTTGCAAAAACTTGTTTGAGTGAGTTAAATGGAAAGAGGGTTTCGTGACGAAACTCTAGGCACTCGAATCACGTGATTCCGATAAACGAGCGAAAAGTTATACTATAACGAAAATCGGATCAGAAATCGCGATCGAAAATAATCGCTGAAAATCCGAGAAAAAAGAAAAACTAACGAACAGGCTAACGAACGAACATTCGCTGCCTGTGGCTAAACGACGAAAACTGTTTGTTAAAACGAACGTACGGACGTATGTCCGCAAAATAACTAAACCGAAAAAAAACTAAACCGATCTATAAAAAACAACCGTGTTTTTTTAAAAACCGGGCGGTTTTCTAGAGAAAACCGCCGGCGGCGGGCGGCAACCTCTGGCGAGGTCCGGCGAGACGGAGCGGCGGCGGCTCAGGTGGTGGGCTCCGGCGGCAGCGGTCGACGGAGAGACCGCGGTGGCGGCGGATGGTGGCGTCAGGAGGCAGGGCGATGGGCCGCGGCGTCAGCGGCGGCGTCAATCGGTGGCGGTGGCGGCGCGTAGATCGAGGCGCGGCTAGGTTTAGGGTTTTGACAGCGGCGGTGCTGGGGTGGGCTGGGCGGCTCGGGTGGCTTATAAAGGTTGGGCAGGATGGAGTCCGGGTTGCCCACGGCGGCCCATGTCGGTTGCCTTTTTTTTAAATAATTCCGATGTGTAGAAACAGAAAGAAAAGAAATACTAATCGGTCTCCAAAAATCTCGAAAGAAATTTTGCCCGTCCTCTAAAAATAAGCCGGACAAGATGAACATTTATTTGGGCCTAAAATGCAATTTTGAAAAACGCGTATTTTTCCTAATTTAAATAAAATAGCGATACAACTCCAAAATAAAATCTTATTTGATTTTATTATTAAATCTCCCCTGTTTCTTTATTTTTGGTAAAGTAATTTTATTCCCTCTCTTTTATTTTTATAATATAAATATTCAAAGATAAAATACTTAAAATCAAATGATCCTATTTTCAAAATTGGAGAAAACTCAAATATGAAAATAACGAAATCCCCAACTCTCTCCGTGGGTCCTTGAGTTGCGTAGAATTTCTAGGATCTAGCCAAAATGCAATAAAATACGATATGCAATGATGATCTAATATATAACATTCCAAATTGAAAATTTGGGATGTTACAACCAGGTGGCACGTGCGCTGGCCGTCGGGCCGGCCGGCCGCTGTCCGCGTGCCACGCGGCACTAGCCGGCTGGATTAGCCTGCCAGCCCACACGCGCGACGGGACGTCACCGCAGGCTGGGGCCCGCCACTATCGTGCCTCGGCCCACGCGCTGATCCACTGCGGCCGAGGCGGGCGGTTGGCATTCCGGGCGCGGTTAATACACGCTTATATGGCGTGGTAAACGCGGGGTTGTGGGGGAGTGGGCGCAGTTAATCCCACGACCCCCATGCCCTGCCCCCTTCGGCTTCGCCGTTCTGGGGCTATAAATAGCGGGAGGAAGGGAGTAGCAGACGCACACGCGCCCACCTCCTCCGCCATTTTCTTCTTCCTCCTTCTGCTGCTGCTGCTGCCGCACCGCGCTTCTGGCTACCCTGCTGTGCTGCTGCACGCCATCGCATGGCTGCACACACATCGTAGCGCCGCCCCTTCGTCAACCTTCTCGAACCCATGGCATGTTCCGGAGCATGGGATGGCTCCAACATCCATGAAGACCACATCGACTTCCTCCGCCGGACGTGACGGCTGCCCGGCAAGGACTACATGAAGGTTCACCTTGCGCCCGAAAGGGAGATCTCGCCGACGCCGGAGGAGGGCGAGCGCGTCATCTTCCAGTCACATTGCCTGCGTGGCCTCGGCCTGCCGGCAAGCGGCTTTCTCCGTTCCTATCTCGACTTCTATGGCCTCCAGCAGCACAACCTCACGCCAAACACGATGGTGCTGCTGTCCGCATTCGTCACCCTCTGCGAAGGCTTTCTCGGCGTCCTCCCAACCCTTGAACTGTGGGGCGAGTTCTTCTACACAAAACTCGGCGCCAAGGGAGTTTCGGCGCAGTGCTGTGCCTTCATCGCGGTGCGGAGGCGGGTTGCCGACAACCCGTTCCCATCCATCACGCTGATACAACTCGGTGAAGATGTGGCAGCAGTCGTACTTCTGCGTGAAGAGCGTCCACCCCGAGGGCGAGTGGGTCAATCTGCCAGCCTACGCAGCCGGCACGCCGACTGGAACTCGAGCCAATTGGTCGTACCAGACCAAGACACTGTCGGTCGTTGGTGCTGCCAACATCGCACGACTCAAGGTGATGGTGAAGTCGGAGGGCCTCACCGGGCCCGACTTGCTGACCGCCTTCGTGGCGTGTCGAGTGCTCCCCCTCGAAGGTCGGCTCCACCTGATATGCCAAATGAGCGAGCACCATGACCTAAGCCGGATGTGCACCAAGGAGATGCCCCACGTGGAGGTGGCTCACTTGGTTAATTACATCTCGAACTGCAAGCTCTCGAAGGCGGAATGGCAGTTTGGCAAGGAGCCGTACTCGCGCACGCATCCACCGCCTTCGGTAAGTCTTCATTTCTTCTTTTTCCTTTTATCACCGAGTTATATTTAGACGCCTTGACCAATCGGTTATGAAACAGGGCTCTTCGTCCAACCGGCAGCCGCCGCCTCGGGGCTGGTCCGCGAGTTTCTTCCCGACCGGGCGGAGAGCGGTATGGACAACCCCGACTTGGGTGCGGCCGCCCAGGAGGACGACACCATGGGCGTAGGTGGCGAGGCAGGCGACTCCGGAGCTGGAGGCGGCCTCGAGGACTGCCTTGACGTTGATGACGAAGAAGCCATCTTGCGTCGCCAGCCAGCGTCTGACCAAGTGGGCACGAGCTCATCTGCCGCGCCGGCTCCCTGAGGCCGCGCGCAAAAATGTCGGGCCACGCCGTCGATGTACGGCAGCCGGCCGGAGAAGCCCAAGCGCTCGGCCGAGGCGACCAAGCGGGAAGAGGCAGCCGCGAAAGCGAGCCGCTTTCAGAAGGTCGTGAAGGAGCCCCCGTTGGTTTCCACGTAAGTACCGGCTCCTTATCGCGGTTTTTCTTCCTTTTTGTTTTCAAACATCCTTCTAAGTTTTCTTCTTCTTGCTTAAATAGGGCCCCGCTCTCTCTTGAGTGGTCGGCCACCGCCTCCGCGGTTGAGATGGCGGGGGGCTGCACCAGCGCCCACCGCATGGACCCGCACGCTGAGCTCCAGGTAGCAACGGAGAGAAACGCCAAGGCGGCACAGGAGGAGGCGGACAAGGCCATGAAGGCACAGGCCGACGCCGTTGCCAAGTCCTAGGCGGACGCTGAGGGAGTCCTGGATTAAGGGGTCCTCGAACAGCCGGCCTATATGTGAATGCCGGATTGTTGGACTATGAAGATACAAGATAGAAGACTTTGTCACTTATCCGGATGGGACTATCCATTGCGTGGAAGGCAAGCTTGACGATTCAGATGTGAAGATTCCTTTCTCTGAAACCAACTCTGTGTAACCCTAGCCCCCTCCGATTTCTATATAAACCGGAGGGCTTAGTCCATAGGACGAGAACAATCATATCCATAGCCTAGCTTCTAGGGTTTAGCCTCTACGGTCTTTTGGTAGATCTACTCTTGTAATACTCATATCATCAAGATCAATCAAGAAGTAAGTAGGGTATTACCTCCATCGAGAGGGCCCGAACCTAGGTAAACATCGTGTCCCCCGCCTCCTGTTACCATTAGCCTTAGACGCATAGTTCGGGACCCCCTACCTGAGATCCGCCGGTTTTGACACCGACATTAGTGCTTCCATTGAGAGTTCCACTGTGTCGTCACCATAAGGCTTGATGGCTCCTTAAATCATCAACAACGTAGTCCAGGGTGAAGTTTTTCTCCCTGGACAGATCTTCGTTTTTGGCGGCTTCACAATGCGGGCCAACTAGCTTGGCCAACTGGAGCAGATCAATAGCTACGCCCTTGGCCATCAGGTCATGTTTGGAAGCTTGAACTACACCGCCGACATCCGCGGAGACTTGATCTTTGACTGGTTCGAGCCCATGACACCCACAGCCCGCCACCACGATGAACACGACCTAAATCTGTCATCAGATGGTATGCGGGAGATTGCACCTGTAGCCGCACTGGCCCTAGATCTGGAGCAGAGGGCGCCAACCGAGGACGGGAGGCTCAACCCTGCCGCGGAAGCCGCGGACTCGACGACGCTAAAGCCAAACACAGATTTGACCTCCAATGAGGCCTGCGTCATCGGAGCCTCGGACTCGTCTCTGGTTACAGGCTCCGAACCACATGAATCCGCACCCATCGAGTCTAACTGGGCGCCGATCTTAGAGTTCAACTCTGTGGACATCTTCCAACACTCGCCCCTAGGCGATGTGTTAAACTCATTAAAGTCTCTCTCCTTGTCAGGAGATTCCTGGCCGAAATATGTCCGGCTCGAGTGGAAAGCGGACGACGAAGAACTTGGTTGCCCACCCACCACCCATTTGATAGCCACTATCGATGATTTGACCGACATGCTTGATTTCGACTCCGAAGACATCGATGGTATGGACGACGATGCTGGAGAAGAAAAGGAACCACCGCCCACAGGGCGCTGGATAGCCACCTCCTCGTACGATATATACATGGTGGATACACCCAAAGAAGACAATGGCGACGACATACAAGATGCAACTGATGACAAACTTCCTGAGAAGCAGTCTAAGCACTGACGTCAGCGGCGCCACTCTAAATCACGCCATGGTAAAAATAGCGATACCGACACAAGAGAGAACAGCACTCCAGACAATGCCGGAGAAAATGAAGACCCCGCGAAGCCAAGTTTCGAACAGGCCGAACGGGAAGATGGGCAAGCCAGACTCGATGAACAGGCCGTGAACGAAGACTCGGAGGACAGCAACTACATGCCTCTCTCCGAAGACGAGGTGAGCCTCAGCGACGAAGAATTTACCGTCCCAAAGGATCCCGTTGAGCAGGAGCGCTTTAAGCGCCGCCTTATAGCCCCGGGAAGAGGCCCGAAGAAGAAGAAGCAACAGCTTCAAGCTGATCAAGATCTGCTCACAGATAGATGGACTAAGGTCCTGGGAGCCCAGGAATACGTACTCGAGCGCCCAACCAAAATTTACCTGAAGCGCAAATTGCTGCCTCAATTCGATGACGAGGCGCTGGAGCCAGCACTGCCAGTATATAATGCGGCCGACCAACCACCGCGTGGTCGAGACAAAGCGGCAATTCAGCCCAAACACCAGCGGGCACCATGTCGCCGAACAAATAGAAACACAACAACTCGGGGATACACACATGACCTGCGGTATGACTTGGAGAACAGAGCAGGCTAGACCAGATAGATCTATGGATCACGAGGGTGCGCCCCAATGTGCAACGACGACCACCACACCGGTCATAATAAATATACACCTGTCCGGGCTGAATACCACAGACCGACTCCATCCGAGCCGCGTCGCTGCGAGCCCGGCACAGAGGCGCCATGCACCCCCTATGCTTCACTGATGAAGTAATTGAACATAAATTCCTAGAAGGGTTTAAACCCGTAAACATTGAATCATATGATGGAACAACAGACCCCACGGTATGGATCAAGGACACCCTTCTCCATATACATATGGCCCGTGGCGATGATCTCCATGCCATCAAGTATCTCCCGCTAAATCTCAAGGGACCAGCTAGGCACTGGTTGAACAGTCTGCCCGAAAACAGTATTGGCAGTTGGGAGAGCCTGGAAGATGCATTCCTTGACAACTTCCAGGGCACTTATGTCCGACCTCCGGATGCCCATGACCTAAGTCATATAATCCAAAAGCCCGAAGAGTCAGCCAGTAAATTCTGGACTCGGTTCTTAACTAAAAAGAACCTAATCGTTGACTGTACGGACGCTGAAGCCCTAGTAGCCTTTAAGCAGAACATTTGTGACAAGTGTCTTTCCCGATGCCTCGGCCAAGAAAAGCCAAAGTCCATGGCATCCCTCACGGCGCTCATGACCCGCTTCTATGTGAGCGAGGATAGCTGGCTAGCTCGCAGCAACAACACCTCAAGCAAACCCGGCACTTCAGAAACCAGAGATAGCAATGGCAAGCCCTGACGCAGTAAACACAAGCGTCGAAATAATGACGATAACTCCAAGGACATGGTCATCAATGTCGGATTCAGTGGCCGCAAGTCCGGGTGTCGGTGTGAAAACCGGCGGATCTCGGGTAGGGGGTCCCAAACTGTGCGTCTAAGGCTAATGGTAACAAGAGGTGGGGGACACAATGTTTACCCAGGTTCGGGCCCTCTCTATGGAGGTAATACCCTACTTCCTGCTTGATTGATCTTGATGATATGAGTATTACAAGATTTGATCTACCACGAGATCGTAGAGGCTAAACCCTAGAAGCTAGCCTATGATTATGATTGTTGTTGTCTTACGGACTAAACCCTCCGGTTTATATAGACACCGGAGGGGGCTAGGGTTACATAGAGTCGGTTACAGAGAAGGAAATCTACATATCTGAATCGCCAAGCTTGCCTTCCACGCAAAGGAGAGTCCCACCCGGACACGGGACATAGCCTTCAATCTTGTATCTTCATAGTCCAACAGTACGTCACAAGTACATAGTCCGGTCGTCCGAGGACCCCCTAATCCAGGACTCCCTCAGTAGCCCCTGAACCAGACTTCAATGACGATGAGTCCAGTGTGCAGAGTGTCTTCGGCATTGCAAGGCGGGTTCCTTCTCCGAATACTCCATAGAAGATTTTGAACACAAGGATCGTGTCTAGCTCTGCAAAACAAATTCGACATACCACCGTAGAGTGCACAATATTCCACAAATCTAATCTGCTGACAACTTTTCATAGCGTGACATCATGCCGCAGCCCGGTCATTATACGAACCGTTTTTCACAGCCTGCTACTGCACGTATTGCGAGGCGGTTTTATTGGCACGTCTTGTCGAGGCAGAGATCGTGTCCCCCTTATCACGAGATTCTCATCAATACGGGTGTGGGTAACCCAATCGTGCCGTTAGTATGACTCCTCGGTTGTAAGCAAGTTCCAAACGGCCATGCGGAGGACGCTTGATATTCACCCTCTTTATAAAGAGGTCTAGACACGTCCTTTTCTTTCCATGCCCAATCCTTCCCTTCCCCTACCTCGAATTCAAACACCCAGGTTCAGGCTAAGCGCTCCGGACCTTCAACCATGTCTGGATCCAACCTTCAAGGCTGGTGGATGGCCTCTTCTATCAGAGTGGAGGACATCAGGAAGCTTAGGAAGGCTAGGTATCTGACCGCCGAATCCCCCACAGGCTACCTGCTCAAGGGCAGGTTATCCCCACTCCCGAACCCAACGAGAGTGCTGTATCTGTTTCCCACTTCCTCCGAGGGCTAGGCTTTAGTCTTAATCCCTTCGTAAGAGGGCTCATGTTCTATTACGGGCTAGAATTCCATGATCTAGCTCCAGATTCCATCCTTCACATCTTGTCGTTTATCGTCGTGTGTGAGGCCTTCTCCGCATTACCCCACACTTCGTCTTATGGCTCATGACCTTAAATGTGAAGACGAAGATGATCGACAGGTGACACGCGGAGTACGGAGGCGCTATAATAAGCAAAGGTGTCGACCCCCTATGGCCAAAGGGTTCCTTCCCGGAGGTGTCCAACTTATGGCAACAGGAGTGGTTCGACATCACATCACCCCGAGGTACAAAGCGGGCAGCTGCCCCAGTCTTCCGCTCGGGCCCTCCACCCCAACTAGCATCATGGGTCAACAAAGGGCTGGACTGGGGGCCAGTTAATGATGTGCTGGCATTGCAAAGCCGCATCTGAGACCTCCTCAAGAGGGATGTCAGTCTCGTTAAAGTAATTCAAGTAGTGCTAGTTCGTCGGGTCCTTCCATGCCAACATCGATCTCTCTGCATGTGGGAGTTCAACCCGGAAGGACCGCGAACTATTCAACACTTCTTTGGTATGACGCTCGAAGGAATGTATCGATTATTCTTCGGATCACGAATAAAGTGTCCGGACACCATTGAGGATGCGGGTTTGAACTGCAACCGTCCAGATACCCAAGTAAGTAACACCACGACCGAACATGCTGTTATTATACTTGTCACAACATCATTCTGAAAAATTGCCCTCGGGCAGGACTGGATAAGAAAGGCAGAGAGGATCAGGTGTTCGGCCCCTCTTCCCGAAGGCTCGCCGGATCCTGTACTAACCAGGATGCTGGCTCACGCACCCTATCAAGTGCGATCAGTTGAAGATGAGGGGAGGAATAGATAAGCCGAAAGCGGGCTTCATACGTTACACATCCAAACCGGGGGAATTGGTGCCTCCGCGAAGGAGGGTGATCGGGGAGGTGAATCTAAAATCCCTTCCCCCCATTGGAAGAAAATGGCCGCCCCCGAAGACATGTAAACGGAGGTTTACAAACGAGGGAAGAAACCCTCACCAAGGGGCCCTGCCCCATAGGGCATTCTTACCACAAAGCGCCCACAAGGGGGCCAGCCGTCAACCGAGCTGTAAGTAAACAAAGGTACAATAGTAAATATGCCCTACTTTTTCCTAAGAATAATAGCCGAGACGTATGTTTTGCAGTCCGGCTCATAGACCTTCACAACAAAGTTCGTCTTCGGAGGATCTTCTTCCGGAGATGATGGAGAGCGAAATGCCTCCTCCTGCCTCCCCGCCTCATGAGGCGGACAACCCTGAGGTGTCATCCCGGAGGATCTCTCCTGATCCGCATAGGCCAGAAGGTAACTCTTCGGCCACCCGAAGTCCGGGGTTCTCGGCTCCTAAGGAGACCAACAGAAAAAGGCCAGGATTATCCGGTGTACAACTGGACACATTGATGGGTCTTCTGGAGCAAGTGGTTATCTCAGAGGCACACCGTACCTTAATGGGTACGGTGGTTGAGAGGATTTCATCCGCGAAAAGCTGTTTGAATGAAGCTTTTACGAGCCTACTAAGAGGCTTTGAGGTACGCAAAGTAATATATGTATTTTTGGCTGTACCGCACATGCTAGGTGTGCTCTGTATAGGTAGTAGCCCCTGAGACTCTGGTTGCCATCCAGAGGTGGCAAGCAGAGGATCATAGTCTCAGGTAATGATAGCGCTGCTTTTATGCGTAGGCGACGAGGTTCCGGTGGCTCGCCGGATTGCTGATTTTGCCGAATTGAGGTGGCAGCTTGACGTGGCGAATGCAGACATCACGCTTGTAAACAAGCCGCTTGACGAGGCACATGTTATGTATATTCGGGTGGTCAACAAATATTAAGATGAGCATGATGCTAGTATTTATAATATGCTTTGACTGCAGATGGAGCTGCCTCCGTGGAGACTCTTCGGGCAGAACTTGCCCGAGCCAAGGAACAAGCCAGGAGAAGCGATGCGGCCACCCTTAAGGCAGCCAAAGAATTAAAAGCCGAAAAGGCTGCTCATCCCCAGAGCAAAGATAAAGTCCAGCAAAATGCCTCCAGCCGATATGAGCTCCTCGAAAGGGAAAGCCAAGCGAAAGCGGCTGACCTGAAGAAGGCCTTGGAAGAGGCCACGGAAACACGCTCTGAAATTAGAGCAACGCGGGAGGAGCTTCGTCAAGCCAGAGATATCACAGCTGGGAAGCCCTTCTTATTACGGATGAAGTTCAGCAATTCGAAGTATGCCCCTCTTGATCAATTGTGGAGCTCGGCAAACAAATACTTGGATTTGGCAAAGAGTGCTACTGATGCGACTGAGTATTTCAAAGATCAGAAAGATCATGAGGTGGAAAGATTGTTCTGGTTGCAGTTTAGTAATCCAAGGCGTCCGCTGCTGTTGAATGGGCAAATGGCCGAGTGGGCTAATCTCCATAGGTTGTCCGGGCTTGCCATGAAGTCTGTCGTGGATCATCTTTGTCCGAAGGAACCAAGTCCGGATAGTTATTTTGGTTTAGTGCAACGATTTCTTCGTGATGTGCCGCATATCGATGCTGTCAAGAGGTCGGTGTGCATAGAGGGTGCGCGGATGGATCTTGCCCGTGTTAAGACATATTGGGTGAAGATGGAGGCCACCGCTGTTGCAACCAGGGGTCCGACCGGGGTTCAGGACTCGCCCGAGCACTATTTTGAAGAAGTCCTAGAAGGTGCCCGTTTAATACAGGCTCAGTGCTCAAAGAGTACCATGTTCCAGTGACATGTATCTTGATTGTAAAAACAATGCTTTTTTGATAATAAAAGCTATATTTTATACTTTTGCCATAAAGTATTGTAGTGCCTCCTGTGCGGCTGTTTATGTATGTATATAACCTGAAAGTTTGCAGTCGTCGGCTTCAGCTCCCACGCATATAATGCGTGGGTGTTCGGGAAAGTGCATAATCACACTTGATCCAACGTCTTGGTCTGTTAAGGAGGTGATAGTGGGGCGAACAAGGCAATCGGACTATATAGCTTTAACACATTCATTTAGCCATAGGAGTTTGACGGTGGGGCTACTATATAGCCCCTGGTATGTCCGTGTTCATCTGAATATGGTGCGCGTACATATATGACCGGGAAACTAGTCCTTCATTATTGCGGAGGAATCGCGAAGATTCCGCTGAGTCATCAAGTGGTTGACCAGTCTTCCTCTTTATCATGACAGTCAGTTTTTGGCTTTCTCTACTGAGGTGCTCATCCAGATGAAACAGTGCACAATTGCAGTAGTTCTCTCGGTGCCACCTTAGCCGATAGAGCGGAACGTAAGGAAGCAAAACATGGGAGTCGGGCAAACCCAACTATTGACCAAAGACATGATTCGATGCTGATGCATATAAGGCCAAACTAACGACGCCGAACACTCCCGAAGGTATTCGGACTTTAAAACATATGTTGGGCTGAGTACCGCCCTCGATAATGAGCCCTGAATATCCAGGTACGTGCATTAATCTGGCATGATGAAATGCCAATAATGCTAGGATCCGTCTCGGTTGTTTTAAGTGCCCGGAGGGTGTGAAGCAACAAGAGACAATAAAAAAGGTTTACACAGGGTCTTAATCTAAAAAGAAACCTTTGAACGGGGACTTGCCGCACGTCTGCGCCTTTCTCTCTGTTGTGCCGTATCCTAGAAGGGTGTAGCACGATGATCATCTGTAAAAAAGAAAAATCCATGTGAAAGAATCTCGTGTGATCATGCAAAAAGTTGGTCATTCTTAATGAAGCATGAAAAATGCAATCTATTATTTTATTAATAGGGTCGAGCCGAACTATGGGCCCTTTTACATGTGGGTAGCCCCTAGCACCACATATGGGGGTATATCCATCAACCCAAGCTTAGGTTTATCTGGGCTGCTACAACTAGTTGTGTGCCGGACACGTCTAGCCGTGTCCGTGGTCTTGATGACCAATCATTTATTCGGGTTGGGCAGGTCGTTCAGTGGTTCGGCAGCTAGAGCCACCACATATTCTTCCGCATGCACAGAATGCTCTGTATTTCCGCTAATGGTGATGACGCCATGTGGACCGGGAATCTTAAGTTTAAGATAAGCATAATGCGGAACTGCATTGAAATGAGCGAAGGCCATTCTTCCGAGTAGTGCATTGTAGCCGCTTCGGAATGGAGCGATGTCGAAGATTAGTTCTACGATTCAGAAGTTGTCGGGCAAACCGTGCAGCGGGCTTCTATGCCTGTTATTAGTCCTTTGAAGGTAGTATTGCTCTGGCTAATTCTTGACGGGCTATCCCCATCTTGCAGACAGTGTCCTGATATATCAGATTAAGACTACTGCCGCCGTCCATGAGGACTCGGCTGAGATGGTATCCGTCAATTATTGGGTCGAGCACCAAGGCAGCCGAACCTCCATGCCGGATACTAGTTGGATGATCCCTGCAATCGGAAGTGATCGGGCAGGCCAACCATGGGTTGAATTTGGGGGCAACGGGTTCTACAGTGTATACGTCTCGGAGTGCGCGTTTGCGCCTCCTCTTCGGTATGTGGGTTGCGTAAATCATATTCACTATTTTAACCTCTGGTGGAATTTTTTTCTGTCCCCCAGTGTTCGGCTGGCGAGGCTCTCCCTCGTCTTCACTTGGCATCTCTCTCCCCTTGTGTTCGGCGTTTAGCTTGTCGTCCTGCTTGAAGACCCAGCATTCTCTGTTGGTGTGATTTGCAGGTTTCTCGGGGGTGCCATGAATCTGACATGATCTGTCTAGAATTTTGTTTAGGCTAGACGGTCCATCCCTGCTGCCTTTGGATGGCTTTTTTCGTTGACCGGGTCGAGAGCCCCTGAATTCGGCGTTTACTACCGCATTGTCCGGGTTGTCTTCATTAATTCTACACTTGTTTTTTTGTGTCGTGGCTTCCCATTGCCATCCCTGATTTTGAATGTGCCAGGGTCGCTGGTGCCGCTGCGGGCCAACCAACTGTCCTGGCCCGCACAAAAGTGGGTCATAAGGCTTGTTAGGGCTGCCATTGTCCTCGGCTTTTCCTGGCCGAGGTGTCTGGTGAGCCATTCGTCCCGGACACTCTGCTTGAAAGCTGCTAAGCATTCGGCATCTGGGCAGTCGACGATTTGATTCTTCTTGGGGAGAAATCTGTTCCAAAGCTTACGGGCTGATTCTCCGGGCTGTTGGGTTATGTGACTTAAATTGTCAGCATCCGAAGGTCGGACATAGGTCCCTTGAAAATAAACCCTGAAAGCATCCTCATGTTCTTCCCAACTTCCAATTGATTTTTCGGGGAGGCTTTTCAACCAGTGCCGAGCTGGTCCTTTGAACTTGAGGGGTAGGTATTTGATGGCGTGGAGATCATCTCCGCGAGCCATGTGGATGTGAAGAATAAAGTCCTCAATCCAGACCACAGGGTCCGTCGTTCCGTCGTATGCCTCTATGTTTATGGGTTTAAATCCCTCTGGAAATTCATGATCCAGTACCTCATCGGTGAAGCACAGGGGGTGTGTAGCACCCGTGTATTTGGATGTGTCATGGCATGCCGCCGACGGTTGTGGTGTTTGGTATTGATTCCGAGCTGGTATTAGATCAGTATAGTCATTTTGGTGGCCATGATCCTACGCCGGAGCACGCTTCCAAGATCGATAGCTGGACCTGGCCATGCCGGCTTTTTTGTCCATGTGCTCACGTAAATCATGTGCTGCCTTGTGTGCGGCGTCATTAGCCGCCCTGTCGCGGCCACGGGGTGGTCAGTCCGGCAAATCGCTCGTATTATTTTTCGGCGGAATGGGCTCTATAGCCTCGTCGTCGAATTCGGGTGCAGCTTGCGCTTTGGGTAGCTCTTTGTGTGGCGATCACCACCGTATTTTTCGTCAGTGTCGAGCACTTTGTTCCATCTGCGGTTGAGCGTATCCTACGTGGCCTAGAGCCTTTGCTTCTGCTTCTTCAAGCTCCTCGCGGTGGCGATAAGCCTTTTGTGGAGGTTCTCTTGTTCAAAGTGCTTTTCCGAGATGATGAATGCATCATCGTCCGGACTGTTCTCCTCTCCGGAGACAGGTTAATGAGTTTTACCCTCGGCATCGCTGTGATCTGACAGCGGCCCTGGACTATGTTCGTCGTCCCCTGGCTCATCCTGCTCCATCGCTGGGTCCATGGGGTCGTCGTTGCCTTTAGATTTGTCCGGTGTATTATTATTTCTTGTGCCATTATTGCTGTGGCGGGATTTAGAGCGGCGCCGACGTTGGGGCTTTGGTTGCTTCTCAAGAGGGTTATCCTCCGTTGCATCCTTCCGTTCTTCGCCATTGTACAATTTGGGTGTGTCCACCATGTATATATCATATGATGAGGTGGCTGTCCAGCGCCCTTTGGTCGGTGGTTCCTGTTCTTCTCCGGCATCATCGTCCATACCATCGATGTCTTCGGAGTCGAAATCAAGCATGTCGGTTGAGTCGTCGATAGTGGGTATTAAGTGGGGAACGAATTTCTTCGTCGTCCTCTTCCCACTCAAGCCGGACATAGTTCGTCCAAGAGTTTCCTGACAGGGAGAGAGATTTCAGTGAATTTAGCATGTCTCCCAAGGGCGAGTGCTGAAAGATATCCATGGAGGTAAACTCCATCATTGGTGCCCAATCAGATTCGGTAGGCATGAATGCACGTGGTTCGAAACCTATGGCGGGAGACGAGTCCGAGGGTCCGATGACACAGGCCTCATTGGAGGCGAAGTCTGTGTTCAGCTCTATTGCCGAAGAGTGTGCGGCCTCTATGGCGGGGTATATCCACCCGTCCTCGGATGGCGCGATCTGCTCAAGATCAAAGTCAAGGGCAGCTGCAGGTGCGCTCTCCTGAACACCGTCTGATGGCAGATCTAAGTCATGCTCATCGTGACTGTGCGGCGCACCTGCCATAGGCTCGAATCCGTCAAAGATCAAGTCTCCATGGATGTCAGTAGTATAGTTTAGGCTCCCAAACTTGACCTGACGGCCAGGGGCGTAGCTATCGATCTACTCCAGATTGCCAAGCGAGTTGGCCCGGAGTGCGAAGCCGCCGAATACGAAGATCTGTCTGGGGAGGAAAACCTCACCCTGGATCACATTGTTGTGGATGATTGAAGGAGCCATCAAGCCTTATTGTGATGACACAATGGAACTCTCAATGAAAGCACCAATGTCAGTGTCAAAATCGGCGGATCTCGGGTAGGGGGTCCCGAACTATGCGTCTAAGGCTAATGGTAACAAGAGGTGGGGGACACATTGTTTACCAAGGTTCGGGCCCTCTCTATGGAAGTAATACCCTACTTCCTGCTTGATTGATCTTGATGATATGAGCATTATAAGAGTTGATCTACCATGAGATTGTAGAGGCCAAACCCTAGAAGCTAGCCTATGATTATGATTGTTGTTGTCCTATGGACTAAATCCTCCGGTTTATATAGACACTGGAGGGGGCTAGGGTTACACAGAGTCGGTTACAGAGAAGGAAATCTACATATCCGAATCGCCAAGCTTTCCTTCCACGCAAAGGAGAGTCCCACCCGGACACGGGACGAAGTCTTCAATCTTGTATCTTCATAGTCCATCATTCCGACACAAATACATAGTCCGGCTATCCGAGGACCCCCTAATCCAGGACTCCCTCACCGGGCAGCGGAAAAGACCATTTAATAGAAACAATCCAGGCCCTTCCAGCCTGGACCGCATACTCGATCATCTGTGCCAAATCCACGGCACCCCCGACAAGCCAGCCAATCATACCAACAGAGAATGTTGGGTCTTTAAACAGGCCGGAAAGTTAAACACCGAAAAAGGAGAAATGGATTGCAAAGTTACGACGACGAGGAACCCCGGCCGCCGAATACAGGGGGACAGAAGAAGTTTCCTCCTCATGTAAAAATGGTGAATATAATATATGCTACCCATATCCCCAAAAGGGAGCGGAAGCACGCACTAAGGGACGTGTACGCGATGGAGCCAGTCGCCCCAAAATACAACCCGTGGTCCTCTTGTTCAATCACATTCGATCAAAGGGACCATTCGTCCAGTACCCATCACGGCGGTTCAGCCGCACTGGTGCTTGACCCTATTATTGACGGATTGCACATCACACGCATCCTCATGGACGGTGGCAGCAGCCTGAACCTGCTTTATCAGGATACAATGCGCAAAATGGGTATTGATCCATCAAGAATCAAGCCCACCAAAAACACCTTTAAAGGTGTCATACCAGGTGTGGAGGCCTGCTGTACGGGCTCAATCACACTGGAAGTGGTCTCCGGATCCCCGGATAATTTCCGAAGCGAAGAGTTACTCTTTGATATCGTCCCCTTCCGCAGTAGTTATCACGCACTGCTCGGACGAACCGCATTCTCTCGTTTCAATCCGGTGCCGCACTATGCCTACCTTAAGCTCAAGATGCCCGGACCTCGCGGGGTTATAACAGTCAATGGAAATACGGAGCGCTCCCTCCATACTGAGGAGCACACCACGGCCCTTGCAGTAGAAGTACAGAATTGCGCTCTTAGGCAAAAACCCAATTCGGTAATAAAGCCCCCGGACACCATTAAGCGGGTCCGCACTACACTGCAGCAGGACCATCCGGCTCGTTCACAGGTTAGCTAACAATTCGGCCTCCGTCCCACTCCTAAGAGAGCGGTGAAATTCGTACCGCGCGTACATAACTACACACTTAAAATACCACGGTCAACAATGGGCAGAGGCACCGCTAGACCACGGTCAACAATGCGGCTCAGCCGCTCCTGGATCCGCATACCTTCAGTTTTTCTCTTTCTTTCAGGTTTCTTCTCTTCTCGAGGCCGTTTTTATAAACCTGCTCATCAGACCCATAGCGGGACGGATACGCCAAGAAAGCTAGGGGCTCGGACGTCCAAGGGAATACCCAGGTGGTTTTTGCTAATGATCGTCATACCTGCTTTAACTACCCGCAAGCAGCTCGCTCTTGGTCATGGCATGTTAACTAGCCTTATTTGCTTATTACACTGCTCATACGCCTTGACGTATTAATCAAATCACAATGAAAATTAATTGGCAGCGTTTGCATCTTTACTAACTTTTCCCTGTCTACTTATTTTTCATCGCAGCCGTACATTTTGGTACGCCTTAATTTGCGAGGGGCTTCATTGTACCCCATAACACGACAAGAAAGTCCGAACACTTTTACATTGCACTTCGGTGCCCCGAACTTATAGCATTATATGCATTGGCTCTGAATCATGTCTTTGGTCAATAGTTGGGTTGCCCGGCTCCTGTGCTTGCTACCCTACGTTCCGCTATATCGGCTAGGGTGGTAAAGGAGAACTACTGCGATTGTGTCCCGGTTCTTCCGGACGAGCACCTCAGTAGAGAAAGCCAAAAACTGACTGTCATGATGCGGCGAGAGCTGGTCAGCTATTCGAGAGGTCTCAAAATCCTTAATGATTTCTTCTCCACTATGCGATAACTAATGCATCGTGCGAGGGAGCAGTTTTTATCCGATCAGGTGATTTCTAATGCCCCAAGTTCGGTCTTCCGAACACTAGGGGTTGCGCCTACCTTTATTTTGTAAAACTCATATGGCTAATTGAGGGTGATAAAGCATTCTAGTCCGATTGCCTGGTTCTTCGCGCTAAACACCTCCTATAAGGAACAAAAATCTAGAGTAAAGTGTATTTAGATTCATCCCGAATGCCCCCGTACTTCCTACGTGGGGGCAGAAGCCGATGACTGGCCAACTCTCAGCATTACTTTAAAAACGGCCGCACAGGAGGTAATAGTTGAAATAACAAGAATTATTTTACATAACTTGTTTCATATTACAACATAGGATAACACGCATCCATTCATGGGAAGATAATATCCTTGGAAAACTGCTCCGCCACAAGGCGGGATCCCTTCAGGACACTGTCATAATATAGCTCGGGCTTGCGGTGCTCTTTCCCTTTGGGTGGTCCCTCGGTCATTAGCTTCACATCATCCATCTTCGCCCAATGCACCTTGGAACGGGCAAAAGCCATTCGCGCACCTTCGATGCAGACCGACCGCTTGATGGCGTCCAGCCGAGGACAAGCACTAACCAGCTGCTTCACGAGTCTAAAGTAGCTGCTGGGAATAGGTTCGGCAGGACATAGCCGGATAATCAAATCCTTGAGGGCTAGTTCGGCCGCCCTATGCAGCTCGACCAGCTGTTTCAGCTGATCGGTAAAGGGTACTGGGTATTCTGGCACAAGATATTGCGACCAGAACAGCTTCTCTGCAGAGCTCCCCTCTTTGGCTCGGTAGAATTGTTCGGCATCAGACACGCTGCACGGTAGATCCGCAAACACCCCTGGAGGATGGAGTTGGCATGGTTGTGGAGCGCTTGGAGACCATAATGGTCAAGCATGGCAAAGAAGAAGGGGGAGAACGAAGGTACCAGCCCGGAGTAGACGCTGTGCATGGAGAAGGGGAAGAAGTTGTTGCCCGCGGGCTCCGAGGCAGCGGTGGGGACCTGGAGCGAGGTCTCCCCCCACTCATTTTTGTCGCTCGCCGTCAGGAGGAGCGTCGTCTGGAGCTTCTCCCCGGTCACGCAGGGCGCCATCAGCCCTGGCTCATACCAGGCGGCGTCGGGGGCCAAGGAGGAAGCCGTGGCCTTTTCGGCGGCCATCAGGCAAAGGATTTGGTGGAGAATCTGCAGATTTGGTGAGCTCTTCCACTGTGAGGAGAAGGGGATCTGGAGTAAGACGAAGAAGAAGCAATGAAAGACTGGCGGCAGGCAACACCCCTTTTGTCAGATGGGAGCAGTTGCCGAGGCAGCATGGGGAAGTGGAGTCACCCACGTCCAATCAATCGCCATGCATCATCAAGGCCACAGGTGGTTAGGGCCCGCGGTGCTCCGCACTTGCCCTTTGGCTTCTCCTGGAGGCCAAGTCCGAGCACGCCTTGGGCCCGGGGGCTACTGTTGGCCTCCTGGACTTGGGGGTATCCAATACTGCCTGCCTGCGGCACACCACATAGGCCCATCAATGGCCTGATACGGCCCAGCTTCGACATGAACACCACAAGACCCTCGCGAGGCGGACAAAGCCAAGACCCCTGAAGGAGTTGGCCTCCTTAGGAGGGCTCCTAAGGGGCAGAGAGTTCTATGCAGTTAACTCATGAGGCTCAGCTGACGTGAGCCATGACGACCAAGGCCAGGCAGGAGCCAGGCGAGTGCAGAGCGAAGGTTTCCTCTTCGGTGCAAGGTAGGAAAGCCACCGGCATGGAGTCCCGAGGAATTAGTCAAAGGTTTCCATTCTTGTGCAGCAAGACCAAGACCGCTAGGACGGCAAGACAGAGGTCATCACCGAGCCCACCACAGCGTCACCACCAGAGGCTTTTCGCAGGCGAAGACTACTTTTTTCAGGATAGACTGTACTACTTGTCCCCTTTCAAATCCCGCCGTTGTGGAATCCCTTCCCTCTAATATTTGGGAAGAGGACCAAGGCCACTATATATAGGACTTAGCCACCACCATAGAGGAGGGCCGAAACCAGAGCAAGTAAAGCACCACACCAGCTCAAGAACACCTTACCTCCTGAGGCTTGTTCATCCTTTGTACTAGTTCATCCATAGCCCCTCGAGGCAATCCAAAACACCACACTGGAGTAGGGTATTACACCACAATGGTGGCCCGAACCAGTATAAATCTTTGTGTCTTTGTGTCTCCATGAGCTCAACGCGCTAGGCTAGGGAGGATCGCGAGTAGCCAGGCTGGGCGGGTTGAGATCTCTACACGCACCCCAGTGTTAGAACCTCTCACGGGTTGCCAGATCCCGAAATCTGATAGGCCCCTTTACTGAGCTCCCGAGGAGTGCCGCAGATGCTTCCAAGCACTATGCGGCTCGGGAGGGTGACTCTCAGCTAATGCTATTTTGGGCACAGTTCCAAGCGGTTGAGCACCCTTACCTCCTTGTTAATCAAATATGATGGAGCTGCATCGAATGGCAAAGCCAGCCATGAAGGACCTTTGTGTCCGGCTTTGGCCCTCTGAGCCCATACCGAGCAACTACTTTTTCCTGGTGGCGAAGTTGTGTGATCCTGCCACCAACGTGGATGACGTGAAGCGCTCAGTATGCATCGAGGGGGCTCGGATGGCATTCTCGAAGACCATGGTCCGCTAGCCGAAGATAAAGCCCGTCGAGATGGCCACTGGACCGCCCCAACTGGAAAGGAGCACAGGCGCTCAGAGCAGTACTTCTCCGCCGTTATGGATGGTGCTCGGGCCGTCGAGGTATTATGTTCCAAGGATGTAGTCCTTGAGTAGTTCTGCCGTGATGTATTAAACTGTGGTTTGAACCTTTATGTGTTACTCTGCAGTTGTTCATGTATGGTTATATCATACACATATGCGTTTATGTTAATTTTGACTCATGTGCAACCGTTTTTATTATGAAAGTTACCAGTCATCGGCTACAGCCCCCACGTAGATTCTACGAGGGGTGTTCCATCCTCCACACTATAACCCTCGGCTGACGTCTCGGTGCCTGGAGGCGGTGGTGTAGGAGGAGAACAAAGCAATCAGACTATGCGTCTTTATGACTTTCACATAGCCATAGGATTTTGACTGTGGGGGCTCCTGACTAGTCCTCAACCTCGTGAGATGTTAGGCGAACCCTAGGGCCAATCATCGATCACTTGATTTGTTAAAATCCGAATCCTTCATAGTACATGGGACAATCGCTAACGATTTTTTGGTTTGAAGACCAGTCCTCGGATCGCCAACCATTTCTCGCGTATTATGATAGTCAGTTTTCGGCTTTCTTCATTGAGGTACTTGACCGAGTGAGGCGGAACTACAATCTCAACGGTTATCCCTTTACCTTCTTAGCTGAATGTGTGGAACGTAAGGAGATAAACACAAGAGCGGGGCAACACAACTATTGACCCAAGACATAATTCGAAATCGGTGCAAATAACGCAATATCCGAGATGCCGAACACAGTGGAAAGAAAAGGTGTTGGTCTTTACTGTATAGGGTGAGCGTCTAGGCCAAGCCCCCTGGTCTAATAACCAATATATATATATATATATATATATATATATATATATATATATATATATGAATCCGAAGTGTATAACACTTGGTTGCAGAAGATTCAAAGTGTGAAGAGGGACCAACAGGCAAATATACAACAGAAACAACTATAGAAGAACCGTCAAAGGTTTTGCTTTCTTTCCAATAAGCCCATGACGTCTAGCCGTACAATTCGAACTACCGGACACATAATAGGAAATGGAAAGTTCCTTTTAAAAGAGGAAGAAATATTTTTACAGATGAAAGGCCTTGATGCGTGGGTTAACTCCTGAACTGTGCCCTACTGCATGTCTGCGCCTTTGCTTCTTTTGGAGAGAGGTACTCCATGGGTTGATTGTCTGCTGGCGGGTCCCTGAGAGGGAGACTTCAACAGGTCACTGTATTAGTGGGGCTTGATGCCGAAGTGGTCCTAGATGGTATCTATTCGTCATCCGAGGATGCACTATTCCAAGGTGTGGTCGAACCGAACTCTTGGTGATAGACCCTATAGCTTCCCATGGTACTTTGAGCATGAAGTTGTGGTTTCGAGGCATGTGGTGAGCTTCTATGGTGGGCAGGCCATGCAGGCGTATTATTATGTACGTCGAACACAAGGAGGACCCTTGGACGGAGATAGGGCCCATGCTTGCTTGTTTACCTCTCGTGCCTTGATGGCCAGCTAGCACTTTGGACCTTCATATTCGGCCGCCAAGGCCGTGGTGTGTTCCTCCGTCCGAAGAGAGTGCTCTATGTTGCCATTGACTGTGATGACGCCTTGTCGTCCGAGCATCTTCAGTTTGAGGTAGGCATAGTGGGGGACAACATTGAAATGAGCGGTCTAGGAGGGCATGATAGCCGCTGTGCAAGGGGGCGATGTCGAAGATTAAGGCTTTGCTCCGGAAGTTATCCTAGGAGCCGAATACTACTTCCAAAGTGCGAGTGCCCAAACAGCGGGCCTCGATGCCGGGGATGACCCCCTTAAAGGTGGTGTTGCTTTATTTGATCCTTACTGTATTTTCATAGATTAGGCTGAGGCTGCTGTTGCCGTCCATAAGGACTCTAGTAAGGTGGTAGCCTTCAATAATTGGGTCGACGACCAAAGCCGCCAATTCTCCATGACGAATGCTAGTCGGGTGGTCCTTTCAATCCATGATGATCGGACGTGCCGACCATGGATTGAATTTCGGGGCTACCGCCTCTATGGCATCGACGTCCCTAAGTGCACGCTTCCTCTCCTTCTTGGGTATATGAGTGGCATAGATCATATTCACTGTCTTAAACTCAGGAGGGAATTATTTCTTGCCTACATTGTTCGGCCTGCAAGGATCCATGTCATCCTCGTTGTGGGGGCTTTTGCCCGTGTTTTTGGTTGTAGCGCTGCTGGCCTGCTGGTCGAATGCAGCAAACTGGACAGCCTGAGAAGCGGAAGAAGCGTAGCCGCTACGAGAGGTACGAGTGTAAGAACTGGAATCAGAACTGGTGCGCAGAGTAACGACAGCGTGATACTCATACACTGAGTCAGCTAGGCGCTCCCGGTACACACGATAGACTAGATCGTCTCCGTGATGGTACAGCCGACGCCACATGTTGTGAAGAAGATGCGGCAACGTGTACGGCATCAGCCGCAACTGGCACGGATACAGCACCGGAGCCATCTACACTCACAACCATCAGCAGATTAGCATAGAAAAATAAATATGACCAGTGCATGCAATGCAGCAACCAGCTACAGTTATTACCGACACTCAGCTACAACTCGTATCTAGGGTCCAGTTAACTCGGCTTAGTTTAGCGTGGCCTGCAGTCAGCGCGGCTCTGATACCAAGCGTTGTGGCACCATGGCTCAGAGCGACCCGTTTGCCCTGCATTGCCAGCCTAGAGACCTTGTCTTTTGGCAACACACAACAACATGGTACAGAATACAACCGCTTTATTCATGCTAGCGGAACATAGTTCATATTACAATAGTTAGCGAGGCCAAGCGGCACACACGGTGCGGCTGAACAATATGTACATTATTTAGTGAACATAAAGGGGCCTCGATCATGACAACTACTCGGCAGCGGAACAATGTCGTAGAGGAACTCCATAGCACAAGGACACCGACGTGGACACGGTCTAGACTCGGACAACACTCCTTTCCAACGGGACTTTCCTAAAATCTGGCATGACACGCCAGGTCAGTACATCGAATGTACTTGCAAGCTCACAATAAGCATAACATGATGACAGACAATATTATGATACTTATCCAGTTTTAATCAGCAATACAGCTACATAACCAACATGATGCGACTATGCTCAACAGGTACTCATTCTCCCAACTTGCTTACCAGATGTGACCAACAAACATAATATTACCAACACATACCCATGATCCTTACGGCGATCACAACCCGACCAACTCGTGGCCCGTGATCCTTGCGGCGATCACAACCCGACCAACTCATGGCCCGTGATCCTTATGGCGATCACAACCCGACCAACTCGTGGCCCGTGACCCTTGCGGCGATCACAACCCGACCAACTCTTGGCCAACTCAACACGATGACCTCACTGTCATCCTTAGTGCAAATTAGTGTGCATATTTATTAAGTGTTGACCCATGGTGTACCTTACTTTCGAGCGTGTCCGTATCCGTGGACTCGGCTATCGATAGATTAAATACACTCTGCAGAGGTTAGTACACTGTACCCACACTACGGAACCCATGGCCTCACTCTCCCATCCGAGTGGACCAATTGACGAAACCATTTCACTATCATGACACTCTCCCGGCCCCTCCAACTCAGACCCCACTTGGCTAGTCCTGGGTGGCCCCGTGTCTACCTCCAGACACCTCGACCACCATCGTGGCCACAATCCACACTGGGATCCAGTACCAAACTTAACTTAACAACGGGCTCACAATGTTATGATTGCCTACCGGGACAGTGTACAACACGCCCATAACCATCCCTAATATGAGGTACCGACCAGAGGCACGACAATGAAATGCATTAAGGCCGTCCCACACCGGCAAATGTGGTTGCACTGGGAAAGACTCGTTTCAGCGGCACCACGACCCGGTCAACAACATGTTCAAGTTGAACATTAATCAGGTTCAACTTTTTAATGTGAAAAGAAAATAACCGGTGTCGTACTGCCATATCATGCATCACTTAACATATGCATCACATAACCGTGCAAAACTGCACCAACTACGCTCCCACAGAGCCAACATAAATTCAAGCTACTATACAGGTAAAAACCTTTCTTCATTTATACCAGAACCATTTCTAGTAATTATCATTATTATACCTCATGCAAAAATAATATCCAAATTTCCCATCAATTCTATGACCATATTATTTATTTAACTATAACAACAATGTTCTCATCATCTACCAAAAATATTTACCACAAACCTACTAAAGTTCAAGCATTTTAACATAACAAGCATATAACAGAATATATTTATTATATAACTAATTAAAATTCATCAATATTCATAAGTTCAAGTATGAAAATCAATAATATTGTAATGGCACCATGAAAATGTTATTGTGGCTTGCCTTAGTACTGATGAGGGTCACAAGGCTCCTGGTGATCCTCAAGACAAGCTGGATCCTCTGAAAACATTCAAAAACCACAAAAGAAAAATATCAAGAAACCTTCTGAAAATTGTCAGAAAATCTAGACAGCAAGGAAAAATCCCATCTTTTTGGAGCCGTTAGTTTTTTAGACAAAGAACACAATGCAAAAAAGAATCACTGCATTTGGACTTCTAGAATAAAAGTTATGGCTGTTTGAATGCTCCTGGCATTTGAATAAATTTGAAAAAAAGAAAAATAGAGAGGGGGTGACGTCGATGGCGTATTTCCCCGGGGCGCCACCACTCATACCGCTTCGCGTGCATTATGAGTGGCTGACTAGCGGGCCCCGCTAGTCAGGCCGGAGGGAGGGGGAAAGAAAACAGAGGCGAGCGGCGGTTCGCCGGAGCGTTCGCCAGTGTTGAGGCCTCTTGGGGAAAGATGAGAGGGAGGGATCGACGGAGGAGGTTCTTGCGCACCTGCCCATACCCGTGTCATGGCAAATGGTGGCCGGACGGCGTCGGTTTCTTCCTCGCAAGTAGAGGAAGAACACGGTGGTCACCGGAGATGAGGAAGACGGCGGCTATGGGCGGCTCCAGGGGCTGGGGCTTGGCTCGTTGGCTTCACGGAGGAGAGGCGGAGGCCCTGGCAGGGTCGCCTCGGCTTGGGAGTGGCTGGAGCTGCGGGGTCGATCCAGAGGGGATCGCAGGCGAGCTCGTCTCGGGGACGTCAGCCCGCGGCCTGCCTGGCTGGGCTGCGGCTTCTAGTGGCTATAGGAGGGAGGTGCGGTAAGGGGCGGTGCTCCAGGAGGCTGCGGAGGGGGCTATTTATAGGCGGGGGCGGCGAGGAGGGCTTCGGGCTCCACCGGAGGACAGCTGTCGTCGGCGCCCGGTGACGAATGGTGCCAGAGAGAGAGGGAGAAGGCGACGGGGTTCACGCGGGAGCTGCGCACGGACGCGGACGAGCACAGGATCAAGGATGAAGGGGACGAACACAGTGCGCGGGCAATGTGCCATTGGTCGGACTGTGCCCGTGCTTGCTGCGGTCAGCTCCTGCGTCAGCGAGGGGCAGGGAGGAGTTAAGGGGGTGAAGACGAGGATGGTTGTGCGGGGGGGCACGCCCAGGATGGCCCAGCAGTGGGCACGCGCGCCACAGCCACGCTGGCAACGCGCAGAGTGCGCGTTTGGCATGCCAGCACCCTCGGACGAATGCGGTCACCATGTGGACTATGACATCAGGCCGCATAAGCACTAACCATGATGTCTGGCGTGTAGTCCTTAGTAACTTTAGGTGTTACCATGACTCGGTTGGTTTCCAGGTGCCTTAGAAGTGAAATGGTGAAGATATTTAGTTACTGGATAGAAACTTTGAACAGTTACTGTGGTCAAACCACAGTGATTCAAGGGCTGATCTTTGGGGTTTTACTGACTCTTACTAAGGTGAATAAGCACAGGGAAAACCAGCTGCATTGGAGCTAGTAAAAAGGTAGTTGCTGTAGAAACTACCATTTCAGCCCAAAAGTGAAAATATTTTCTGTAGCAAAAATACTCCAAAAAGTGGTGAAATATTTTTGCTAATAAATGTGCCCTAGGGTCCAAAGAATATTAGGGATTTTTCTCAGGATTTTTGGGCCAACAGAAATGAGGGTTGCTTTGGAGGTCAATGATTTTAGCTAGGGTTTAGGAGGCAAAATGAATATTTTTCATTTAAGAAAAATATTCCAAGCAATTTTGTTGGGTTGGCCAGGAGTGAAGTGATGGAGTAGAAGAGGAGAGGAGGCACTTGGGTGAAAATCAAGGGGTGCCCAAGTGATCAAGTCCAAATGGAATGATTCAAAACTCCAAATTCAAACCAACTCAAATGAAAATCAGGCAAAGCAAAAGAGGGCAAAAACCAGGCTGTGACAGTCAAGGAGTGAAGTGACATGATCTTGACAAAGTTTTGAGAATGATGAGCCACTTGGGAGGGGAAATGAGGATGATTTCCAGGTCGCAAAGCCACAGAACCACTCCAAAAAGAAAAATACAGAGCAACAACCAAATAAATGAAAAGAAAAAGAAAAGGGCCAAAACCCAGGCTGTTACAACCCTTACCCCCTAAAGAAATCTCGTCCTCAAGATTTGGTTTCTCAGGGAACAAGTATGACTTGAGGACACCGTTTCCAACTCGAGTATCCTTTTCCTATGTTTATTGTTCCCATGAGAATTTCATAATATCCATTTACCTTGTTCTGGGGTGGTTTGCTTTACTTTTCCCCAGTTTCTGACGGGTTTTTGCTCACATACCAAATCCTTTTACTAACATTGATTCCCTTATATCTGCGGTGATATCCAATGGATCTGAGCATAAATTTTCCTTTTGTCATGAAAACCTTTTTACTTCAGTCATGGGGTTGGTTCAAATAAATGCAGGCCTTCTGGGTTCAATAAATGCTGAGAATCATGGCCATTCTCCTGACAGAATCTGACTGCTCATATGTGGCACTGATTTATCTCGATTTATTTCCTTGTCTTGAGCATGAGATATGTACCAAAGATTCGAGTGCCTTCTGTCGTGAGCGATATAACGGAATATGGATTAATTATTGTGTCATATCTCAAATATTAACACCTTTGGGGGGGGTCCTGACGAGAGTGCTGGCGGGAAAAATACTTTTCATGACCCGTTGTCCATGCACTTGGTTCCACCAGTGAATATACCTGATCTGAGGTGATGGTTCGGCTTTTGACTTTCTCATTTTGTCGGTATACCTATCTATGGCAGAGGCTGTGATATGCTTTAACACTGCCGCTGAGGTCAAACTGCTGAGGTTGCAAAGCAATTTTGGATTAGACAGACATACTTGGATATTCCTCACTAACAATTTCAATTAGGTTAGGGGGATATGAAATCCTTGTAAAACAGATTAAGCCGCTGAGGGTATGCCTTTGTGGATCCATATGTCATCATGGCCTCCAACTGACTTGGGTATCCGGACCCTAATGGTCATGCAAAAATAATCATACCTTTGCTGCCAGTCTCACCCTTTAATGGTCAGTATCTTATTTGCTAGGGTATCATACTGAAATAACATGAGCACACATGTCCTTGATTCTTCGTATGACCATGTATGTGTTTAGTGCAATATTTTTGGCATTATTCCTTGTGCTTGTTTTATGATCTGGATCCGCACAGATATGACATATATTCGAGGTTTGTAGTTGTACGAAGCTCATTGATGAGGCCAATCAAAGAAAGGTTACAAGGTTTTATGATACCACCTTGTCTGGTGCGGGAATAATGACCTTGATGACCATTGCCAAGACTGTTGATTAGGTGATGTCATCTCTAGATCTTGTCAATCCTTGTAATCCATGAGATGTATCTCTGCTCATCTTCCTTTGCCTGACTCGTGAGGTTATTAAATCCTTACTTCTCTTAGGTATATCTGCTTGATTATTGTCGCATCTCGTATGAGTGACTGATATTGTCGGCATTCTGGGAATGGGGGTACCCAGACTTGCCTGCCTGCGGCCTGCGGCGTGGCTCAGGGAGTGGCCCAGTACGGCCCATCTTCATCAACACATACTCAAGACCCTTGCTAAGGGCCAAGCCTCGCGGGGCAGACGACAAGAAGCTTCCTCGGGCATAGCCTCGTCGGGCTAGCTCGCGAGGAGGCGGAGAGATCAAGGCGGGGTACCTCACGAGGTGCCCATGACGCAAGCTATGACGACAGAGGCCAGGCGGGCGCCGGCCTACACAGAGTCCTTGTTTCCTCTTTGGTGCAAAGGGGGCAAGCGCAGACAAGAGTATCAAGCAAAGGCAACCATTTCGGTGCAACAAGACCAAGACTAGCAGGGCGGCAGGATGGAGGTCATCGTGGAGCCCAAGCCGGCATCACTGTCAGGGTCTTTGGCAGGCGAGGACTGACTTTAGTCAGGATAAGTGTACTAGATGTTCCCCTTCAAAATGGCCAATTGTTGGCACCCTTCCTGCTCAATATTTGGGAAGAGGCCCAGGGCCTCCCACTATAAATAGATCTAGCCATCGCAGAGTGGAGGGAGGAGATTTTGGGTAAACTAGTGAGAGAGAGAGGCGACTGAGCTCACCCAAGTAGTTCATCGCACCAGCCAAGAACAGCCCCTCGCGAGGCTATTCTTCCTTGTACTATTCATCATCAGCCCCTGGGGCAATCCACCACACCACAAACTAGAGTAGGGTATTACACCGCAATGGTGGCATGAACCAGTATAAATCTCGTGTCCCTTGTGTTGTTCTTCGTGTAGTTTAGATCCTTGCGAGGCGAAGAGACGTGGGTAGGTAGGAGGTGTGATCTCCGCGTGCACCCCAGAGTTCAAACCTTGAGGGTCTGCCGGAACCCGAAATCTGACATTTGACGCGCCAGGTAGGGGTGCGCCGGAATGCGCCTTCCGTCGCCTCGTGTTTCGCCGCCCGTCGCATCCATGTCAGACGCTCGTCGAGCCCGCGCCGAGCGCTGGGCCGCTCTCCCACTCGCGTCGCCCAGACGGCCCCCGTCGGCAGTCGCCCCCATCATTCCCCGTCGCCTGCCGTCAACGCTGCCACCGGCCCGGCGGGGAACGAGCAGCAGGCGTCGTCCCTGCATCCTTCGGTGCGGCGAGAAGGCCGCACCGCCACCCCATCGCTGACTCTAGCCGGTTCCTCGTCCCATGCCTGTCGCGCTCCTGCGGATGCGCACGCCGCGCTGCTCCTGGCGCGGGAGCTCCTGCACTACCGTCCCGTCGACGACCTCTACGACAAGGGGCTCGCCCGCATCACCGAACTCGTCAGCGCCGCTGGGGGCTCCCCTGCGCCATCCCTCTCGCTGCACCGCGCCCCGCCCTGTGCGGGCGACGAAGCTCCGGGGGCGCCTTGGCCCCAAGGTGTGTGGACCCTAGGCGGAACCCACTCCATCTGGCGCTAGCACAGCAAGAGAAGAGCTGCCAAGAGATCCCTCGCCCCCAAGAAGCTGCCCGTGTGCTCCCCGCACTGGCCCGGCACGAACGCGCTCCTGCTCCAGCGTGTCAAGATCCCGTGCTGCTCCTGGCGGCAGCGCATAGAGACTTCCAAGATCAAGCTCTCCGTCACCCAAGGCCACCCGCGGCCACTGCAGGCTGTCGTGCCTTCACTGCCGAGCTGCGCAGCGTGGCCTGGCTGGGCAAGTTCAAGCCAGATCTGCCCCCACACTACGATGGCACGGCTGACCCTGCGGAGTTCCTCCAGCTCTATGAGCTGGGCATCGAAGCCACCAACAGGGACGAGAAGGTCATGGCGAACTGGTTCCCCATGGCGCTTAAGGACGGTGCCCGCACGTGGCTCCTGAACCTGGCTCCTGGCACGATCACCGCCTGGGACGAGATGCGCACCCGATTCATTGCCAACTTCCAATGCACCCGCGACCGGCCCCTGGCCATGGGCGACTTGCGCCGCATCAAGCAGCAGCCGGGAGAGACCCTGCAGAAGTTCATCCAGCGTTTCTACAGCGCTCGCCTTAAGATCCCCGGGGTGTCTGAGGAGGCCATCATCTCAGCCTTCTCTCACGGCGTCCGTGACGTCAAGATGAAGGAGGAGCTTGCGATCCATGAGGACCTGTGCACCTCCTTGGAGCTGTTCAATTTGGCGACCAAGTGCGCTAGGGCTGAGGAAGGGCTCCTTTCCCTCCTTGAGCTGCCAGCTGCCGACCCAGGAGAGAAGAAGCCCAAGGTCTAGGATGTGAAGCGCAAGGGGGCTGCCTTGCTTGCAGCAGAGCCGGACACCAAGTGAAGCAGGGATCAGCCTGAGTCATCCAAGGGCAGCCGGTACTGCGTGTACCATGACCTCCACACCCACAACACCAACGAATGCCAAGAGCTCAGGGCGTGCCGGACCTGCGTGCATGGCCGACGCCCCGAGCGCAGCGACCGGGGCTATGTTCGAGGAGGAGGAAGAGGTGGAGGAAGATGGGAAGACCGTGCCCCTCACCAAGGGTGGCGTGACCGACCTCGCGAGGACCGCTGGCAGGACCAGCCTCGTGAGGGAGGTTGGAGGGACCCGGATCACGAGGGAGGTTGGAGGGATCAGCCTCGCAAGGATCACCCACAAGGCATCGCGTGCCTCCCTCCTCTGCCACCATAGCCGAGGAGGAATGAAGACCATCATCAGGACGAGGGGGCTGGAGGCTTCTAGGAGCCGCGCGCAATCGCTTGCATCTTGGGCGGTGCACAGGCCCCGGCCTCTCAGCGTATCTTCAAGCAGTTTGCTCGCAAAGTGAATGCAGTCCTACCCAAGCTTGAGGCCACACGCCCTCTCACGTGGTCAGCGTGCGCCATCACGTTCAGCTCAGCGGATCAGCTCAAGTGTGCGGCCACAGCCGGAGTCCTCCCAATGCTTTTTTCCACAATCATCAGCAATGTGCAAGTCACCAGGACCCTCATCGATGGCGGAGCAGGGCTCAATGTCCTATCCGTCGAGACGTTCAACAATCTCCAAGTGCCATACAATCAGCTGCAACCAACCAAGCCTTTCTCAGGAGTCACTGATGGTTCCACAGTTCCGATAGGGAAGGTCTGCCTTCCTGTTATCTTCGGGAAGCGCGACAACTACCGCACCGAGCTCATTGATTTTGACGTCGTGCACATTCGCCTACCGTACAATGCCATCCTCGGGTACCCAGCCCTGGCCAAGTTTACGGCCGTGACTCATCACGGCTACAATGTCCTCAAGATGCCAGGAAGTGGTGGAGTCATCACGGTGCCTTGTGAAGAGAGAGACGCTATGTGTTCTTTGGAACATGCTTTTCAAGCCGCGTCAATTGAAGACCCAGATCACAGGAGCAGAAGGCTTCCTGAGGCAGCCCCTAAGAAGATGAAGACATCGCCTGGTCTGACCCCTCGAGAGGCAGGCCCCTCAGGGTCCGCGCCTGTTTAGGGGGCGCCTCCTTCTGTGACATAGGAAGGCGCGCCCGGCGCCCTGCTCGAGCAAGGCTCGAGGGCTCTCTCCTGGAGGGCCATCGACTTTGCTAGGATCACGAGGGAGGTGCTCGGGCACCACTTGGAGGCGTGTTTCAAAGCACGTTTTCCTCAGAAAGGAGCAAGGCAAGGAGGGCCAAACCCTCGGGAGTTCGTCAGCGAGATCATTCAGGAGCTGCAGGAGTCAAGAGTCATGAGTGGCAGCCGCCGCTTACCCGCCGTAGCTCCCCATCCAGGCGAGCTTGGTGGGCTGCGCGTCTGCATCGACATACCAGGACTCAACCGAGCCGCCTCTCAGGAGCGCCTCTGGCCCTCACGCGTGGGACGCTGCAAAGGTCCACCCCACAGCTATGTTTGCATGCCTTACGGCCTGCCGAACGCGGCTGCTATGCGTCAACGCCTCATGAGGAGCATCCTGGAGGCTCAAGCGGCCAAGCATTCCACAGTCCTGGCGGAGATGGAGACGGTCGACGAGGAGCCGCCAGCGCCTCTGGAGCCTCCCAAGGCTCCTGGGCCTGGGGGCTCGTGACGATCGGCTTCCGCAGCGCATGCCGACCGCTACCTCAGCATCCCTTCATCTTCAACATCATCAGGTGACATCCTTCGGGTTTCATTTTCAGCTGGGAGCGCCCCCACAGGGCTGCATCATTCCCAGGCCGCGTGGGTCCGTCCCTGCAGCATGTATCCCTTTGGTTCATGTTTTTAGTTTATTTTGTCAGGGGCGCCCCTCGGGCTGCATCATCCCCAAAGTCGCTCGGGCCCGACCCAACGGTGTTCGCCTTTTCCTGCGCCTATCTAAATGGATTTGCTCCTTCATGATTAACGTGGTTGACTTAATCTCCCGCTTGATTGACACCAACTGATGGAGCTGCGCCCTAACGGCATGATGCTTGCGCATGGGTCCGCCCCTACAACGTCGACAAACCTGAATGGGTGAGCTCTAGCCGCGGCAACCCCGCAGGGCGCCACCTCACCAAGCCTTCAGTGCCTCATCACCCTCCCGGAGCAACCAGCAGCTGGCCGGCAATTTTAACGGCGAAATCTCACTTTTCTCATGATGAACTCGCAGGATCACTTTAAGGAGCAACGTCGGGCAAGGCCTTCGCAGCATCTCCTTCACTCTCATCCGTGTGAACCGCTTGCACATTAAAGGGGGAGTACTTGAGCATCGCGACTCATGGACTCTTACTGGCTCTCCAGCCCTCACCTCCTGGCCTTGTCCACGGCATCGCGACTTGGCATACCAGCGACGGCTGAGCTCGCTCGAGGGACGGCACCTGAGGACGTAGAGCGCCAGGCAACTCCTTAGCTGCCAATGCGCGGGCCTGGCGCCGTGCCAAGGAGTGGCTTCTGACCCCCGAGATAAGTCATCCTCCGGAAATACTAGCTATCGCAGCACCGACCTCGCACCTAATGCAATCCCGTTTTGGCAACGTCGCGCTCCTTTCTCACCAAACAATGGTTGCTTGAGTGCTAAAGGGGACCTCCTGAGCATCGCGACTCAGGGGCTCTTACTGGACCCCGGGCCGCTCACCTCCTGGCCTTGACCACGGCATTGCGACCTGGCATACTAGCGACGGCTGAAGCCTGCCTTGGGACCGGGACCTGTCAGCACAGAGCGTCAAGTCCTCGCGAGGTTCGAAAGGAGGAACTAAGCTAAGATGGGGCGAGCATCTCACACCACTTCATGATAAGGATTATATTAACAAATGGAACTGTAGGCACCTTACAAACCCCCACGGGGTGTGTTCTTCGATTCCTTGCGGGGAACAAAAGGAGCAAATCCTAAAGACCGCTAACTACACGCGCCTCCGCTAGAGACGCCATCATCAACAGTGGGCCGCCAGGCACCTGCGCCAACCCCATATAGATCAGTGGCGACGGCGGCATGACGAGCCCGCCCTACTCCGAGAGCGATGCAAGCTCGGGGGCTCGTAGCTGTCGTTGCTTGTCTCCGGAGTCGCAAAGAGCTCGGTGGAGTCGCTGGATCCTCCGACACCTCCGCTGCCTGAGGAGCTACTGGGGGAGTGATTGGCGAGCCTAGTCCTCGCCACGGCAGGGCCTCGGTCGCCTTTCATAGGGCAGCACTCCAGCTGGCGTCCCTCCGCGTCAAAGACCTTGAAGAACATTAGGGAGGTGCCGTCGTACTCCAGGTGGATTACGAGGGTGCCACCCGTCCTGCAGATCCGGGTGATCTCGCCCCAGCCGTGGGTCAAGTAGACCTTGCCCGGAGCGACGACCTCAACCTCCGCTCCGGTCGCAGGGGTACTGCAGTCAGCATGCTGCAGCCAAAGCTCGATAGACCCCCTCGGTGGGATCTCGAAGGCGAAAGAAGGAGGGAGGTGAATCCAAGACCGAGGAGGCATGGCGGCGTGAAGCACGAGCTCGCGAGAGGAGCCCTCAGCATGAATTCCAGGAGGAACGATGCGCACCGCCGTGATCGGCCGGCGGCGACGGCGCCTCTGGCAGTGCTGCTCGGCGCCTGCACCTTCAGGACCCTCGATCCGAGTGTACAAGGGCAACGGGAATCCAGGCAGCGACCGCTCAAACCATGGCCTCGACACCTCCTGCCAAGCACACCCTTCTCCGTGGCAAGAGACTAGCCGTTTCTTCGGAGGAAGCGGGACAGGACCCTCTCGGGGGGCCTTCCCCTTCTCTTCGACAGAAAACTAGTGGATCGGTGACATTGGCGTAGGGTAGAGCGAGGACAAAGAAGAAGACGGAGAGTAGCAGGAAGATATGGACTCGAAAGGCCCGCGCCGTTTCGTACATATAGCCCGGGGAGGCCAACTGCCGGCCTCCGTGATCACAGGTAATCATGAACCATTTTGCATGCAGGGACTTGTCAATTCATGCAGTTGCCGAGGCGTCATGGGGGAGCCAGGATGCCCACATCCAATCAACCGCCACGCGACACCCGAGGCCGCAGGCTGATGGGGCCTGCAGCGCTTCGCACTTGCCCCTTCGCTTCTCTGCTAAGCCAAGTCCGGGCGCGCCTTAGGCTTGGGGGCTACTGTCGGCGTTCTGGGAATGGGGGTACCCAGACTAGCCTACCTGCGGCCTGCGGCATCGCTCAGGGAGTGGCCCAGTATGTCCCATCTTCATCAACACATAATCAAGACCCTCGCGAGGGGCCAAGCCTCGCGGGGCGGACGACAAGAGGCTTCCTCGGGCACAGCCTCATCAGGCTGGCTCGCGAGGAGGCGGAGAGATCAAGGCGGGGTACCTCATGAGGTGCCCATGACGCAAGCCAGGACGATCAAGGCCAGGCGGGTGCCAGGTGGGCGCCGGCCTGCGCAGAGTCCTTGTTTCCTCTTTGGTGCAAAGGGGGCAAGCGCAGGCAATAGTATCAAGCAAAGGCAACCATTTCGGTGCAACAAGACCGACCAGTAGGGCGGCATGATGGAGGTCATCGTGGAGCCCAAGCTGGCGTCACCGTCAGGGTCTTTGGCAAGCGAGGACTGACTTTAGTCAGGATAAGTGTACTAGATGTTCCCTTTCAAAATGGCCAATTGTTGGCGCCCTTCCCACTCAATATTTGGGAAGAGGCCCAGGCCCTCCCACTATAAATAGAGCTAGCCACCGCAGAGTGGAGGGAGGAGGTTTTGGGTAAACTAGTGAGAGAGAGAGGCGACTGAGCTCACCCAAGCAGTTCATCGCACCAGCCAAGAACAGCCCCTCGCGAGGCTGTTCTTCCTTGTACTATTCATCATCAGCCCCTGAGGCAATCCACCACACCACAAACTGGAGTAGGGTATTACACCACAATGGTGGCCTGAACCAGTATAAATCTCGTGTCCCTTGTGTTGTTCTTCGTGTAGTTTAGATCCTTGTGAGGCAACGAGACGTGGGTAGGCAGAAGGTGTGATCTTCGCGTGTACCCCAGAGTTCGAACCTTGAGGGTCTGCCGGAACCCGAAATCCGACAGATATGACTGGGGATACATGCTCACCATATATAAGAATAATATGCCACTGAACACTCGATCCTTGCGGTAGTCATATGTTTTGACTGCATCCCTTGACAAAATTATTGCAAATCTGACCCTTGAACTGCACTATCATATACTACCAACTCACTGTGTCATCTCTTGTAGCAATACTGAATATGACATGTAGTGTCATACTGAAGAAGGGAAGGTGTCATGGGTTGAAAGCTATCCGAGTAACTTGCGTGTCCGACAATACATTCTCACCATATATGTGGAAAGATATTTAACCGAACACTTGATTTCTGAAGAAGACCTATGCCTTGACTGATTAGTGCTCCTGACAAAAACATTGCGAGTCTGATTTTTGAGTGGTGTTGCCATACATTGGTAACTCATCATATAATCTCTGAGGAGGGTGCATGGTGTGGTACTGACATGGACTGAGTGGCTTATGAGAGAGGCCATCCGAGTAGCTTGCTGAGGAAGACTCATTAGCTTCTGCTCGAAGCTTGGTAGGGTGCAGAAGAGGGCTCGATAGTTTACACACAAAACATGAACTGAGTATTGTGCTGGAGAAGCCTGGGTTCCGTATGTGAGAAGCTTCTCCTCTGGTTTGCTGGTTGGGATAGATTCAATTCCTTCTGTCAGAAGCTTTTACTGAGGTATCTTGCTACGAAAGACGAGGTATCGCGGGCCAAAAACTGTTCACATATCATGTTGAGGAAAATTTGAGGAGCCTTGCATCATAAATTTCTTCCGATAGCGTGTGGAGGAAGACTGAGTTTCTCATATTTAAAGCTTCATACTGATATGTAGACTAAAATCCATTCACACGCCCATAATATTTTGTGGCTGATTATTTGCATGAGAAAAATGGTTTGACTGTCTTCCTTGAGCATATCACATTCTTACTTTATTTCGGATGATAACATATTTCAGGCATCATTCATTGCTGCGCCAAAACTTTGTATATGATCGATACCTTTGATTGAAAATATACCATTGGTCTTGCAACTCACTTATCTTTCTACAGGCTGGATCATTACTGATGTGAGGATTTTGTACTGATGTAGACTCTACACTGATAATCAATCTGAGACACCATTGGTATTCTGAGCAGATATTAATGCTATAATGCAGTTGACTGGGTAGACCATAATGTTTAGCTGAGCTTCTTCCAAATATCTAAAATCCTGATTGCTTCTTCAAGTCAAGTGTCGGTGGGAGAGCAACTCTTTATACGGGAAAAATAATGTAACACCGGGGCCCAAAAGAAAGAAGCAAAAGAAACTCAACTAAACAAAAGCACACCACAACAATCAATGTCACATATTATTGCTATCCACACAATATGCATGCCTACTTAAGCACACAAATCTCACGGGATCTCCGGTTCTACGATCTAGCATGCTGTGACGATGTGCACAAGGATGAATTAATGTGTGGAAGAGTTGGTGTAAACATCATTATGCCAAATGCTGGCTTAGCTAGGTAGCAACCTGGACTAGCTCGGAGGTGAGGACGCACTCGATAACTATGTAGAGGGACACGAATGTCGCGACCACATTATTATCAAGCAGACGGAAAAAGATCCGTACTCGTCCAAGGAATAGGATATCAAGGAAAAACAGAGGCTTCTGACATTGCCCTTTCTTGATAACTAAGATCATTAAGGGTTGCCAACACAACAAAATAAAAAGGACGATCCAGGATGGAAGCATGTCCATCACCGAAACAATAGGCGAGGATGAAAATAAGACATCCACGCGATACCTAAGCACCATTTCCGCAAACAGTGTCGGGATCACTTGGCATCACTCTACTAGGACAGAAATGACAGCAAATAACGAAAGAAAATGGAAATTGGAGAAATATATAGGCTGAGTTGTAGTGGATCCGAACCGATGCTAGCTACACTCACCAGATAAACCGTCAGCAATAAATAATGTCTATATGTCTGCTATGCAACAAACAAATGCAGCAACCAATGCAATAAACAAGCCAGACTCTATACTATCAATTACTACAGCTCGCGCTGACTAGGGCGTCCTACAGCCAGGCCTGCTCTGATACCAACCCTGTGGAAACCCGGCTCCGAGAAACCGGAACGCCCCGTATTCTAGCCTAGAGATCGAGATGAAGTCTTCTGGAATACGACACAGCTTGACATAGAACAAATCAGCTCTCATTTCAAAGGACAAATACAATGGTCTGTTGTTACAAAGAATCACATCATCACGGCGACACTATGCCTGTGATACTACACTTGCACTATGCTAGCAATGGAATGAATTGTAGCAGCAGAAATGTTCTAGCAGCAGAACAACAATGAAGGTGGTGAACTCCACTCCATAGGGACTCTGGCTGGGACACAATCTAGCTCACACGCACCAAAACTTGGACAAGCAATCAAGGAATCACGACATCTCTTGCAATCTGGCATGACATGCCAGGTCAGTACATTGAATGTACTTGAAAGCTCACAACAACCAAAAGCATCAAGGCAAGACAACAACATAACATTTAACAGGTTAATTAAATTAATAGCTACCATGATCCAAAAACAACAACTACATAGGATATGAAAATACTACCGTATTGATAAACCAATAGCTCAATCCCAAGAACAATCTCACTCTTGGCTAACTGGCCAAGCAATTTACCATCTTGATCACCTCGTGATCAAAACCAAACGGTGATCATTCACGGATCACAAACAGTACCACACTTGGTTTGACGGGTTACCTCATAACCAGACGGTGAAAATTCATCGATCACAAATGGAACATCCACATGATCACCTTGTGACCACATCACAAACTGAATTATTATCCTCAAGATCGTCGCATCATCATTAGTAACACTACAAAAAAGGCACATTCGTGACATTTTGGGCCGAACGAAATTTTTTTCTGTCATACTTATGACACTTCTATGACGATAATTGTGACAAAACCCGGTATCATCATAGATGTGGTGGGCTCCTCTTCTATGACAAAAAATCATGATAGAAAATGGGCTTTTCGTCCTGGGCGGGCTGGAGACGCAGCTGCATGACATTCTTTGGGCCGTCCATGACGGAAAAAACCATGGTAGAAGCGAGGGCGAGGAAAATTTCGGGGAGTTCCCGGTTACGGTGGGCGGTCGGGGGCCCAACGATGTGTGTTTCTCTCATACACGTACGCGCGTGTGTGCGAGGCATTGGCTCTAACTGAACCCGAGCGAGGCGTTGGGCTCTAACTGAACCCAAGCGATTGCACTGCAGACTACCCGTTACTGAACCCGAGCGATCGATCGATGGCTGTTAACTGAACCCGATCGAGCGATTCCTTCACTACTGCTGCTAACTGAAGCCGATTGATGTTGCC
>NC_041383.1:318564624-318623401 GCF_002162155.2 Triticum dicoccoides | reverse complement strand
GAGTGGTGGCAGTTCCTCTGGATGAACAGGAACCCGTGGTGTGGAGGGATGGATGAATAGGACGACCCCATGGAGGGCTGGATGAACAGTAGATGGTGGAGGGTTGCCCGTGGAGGGGTGGTTGAATAGTGACAGTGGAGTAGCGCACGGTGGAGGCTGGATGAACAGGAGCCCGTGGAGGCTAGAGGAGGTCGATGGTAGCCCATGGAGGCAGGAGGAGGCCGACGGTGGAGATGAACAATATCCCGTGGAGTCCCGTTTTGCGGTACGCCACACCCCTCCCGCTAAACAGGACCCCCGTTTTGACCGTAGCGCTCGAACACAAGTCCGTTTCGTCCGTTTTGCGGTACGCCACACCCCTCCCGATCAACAGGACCCCCGTTTCGACTATAGCGCTCCAACACAAGTCTGTTTCGTCCGTTTTGCGGTATGCCACACCCCTCCCGAGCAACATGACCCCCGTTTCGACCGTAGGAGGTCCGTTTCCTCTGTTTTGCGGTACGCCAGACCCCTCCCGATGAACTGGATCCTGTTTCGAACATGGCTGGTCGAACAGAAGGCCGTTTCATCCGTTCTGCGGTACGCCAGGCCTTGTTTCCATCGCCTATTCCGTCCAAGCCGGTTGGCTCCCACGCGTTTGGTTGCCTCCCTATGAACACGACGCATTTCGTTGCCTCCCCATGAACATAACAACGACGCTGTTTCTCCATTCCGTCCCAACCATGTACATGAGCCCTGGCCGTACATATGCGTGAGTAGGCATTCGAGACCCCCCCACCCCGTATGTACGTACGTGGCCGTATTGTCTTTCTTGCACCCTGGCCGTTGTACATACATGTACATGCTACGTGCGCGCCTCTACTACGACACGTGCGTGCCTCTACTACAACACGTGCGCGCCTCTACATCGACCAGTATGTACGTCCACATTCGCGACCAGAATGACAACGCTACGTACGCTTCGACTAGGTGGGTCCCGACTGTTAGGCAATTCCTTGCGTGCGAAGATGTAGCTGGTGGGTCCCAGCAGTCAGGGGGGTGAATCGTTTTTTTTGCCCGGACGCACTTCCTTGCGTGCGAAGATGTATCTGGTGGGTCCCGACAGTTAGGGGCGAATCATTTTTTTGCCCGTAATATGGACGCACTTCCTTGCGTGTGAAGATGTAGCTGGTAGGTCCTAGCAGTCAGGGGGGAAACTTTTTTCGCGAAGGTGGCCCATCCTGTGGGTCCCTGCTGTCCGGTGGAGGAATCATGATTTTCCATGTAATAAGGAGGCACTTCCTTGCGGCTGTCGTGGACCCAGCTGTCAGCCTCTCCACGTACAGTACTCTTCCGATGGAATTAGGTCGTTGACCACATTGACCACGCCGCGTTGAGAGCACCACGGTGGTGGATGATGGCGAGGCCTAGGAAGGGGACGACGCGGAGCCGGGGAAGACGTAGCAGTGGATGCCCACGCGAAGAGGAGTATGAGGGTTCGCTGGTTCGGCTGTGGTGTGAGGCTGCTGTCGCCGCAGAATAACAGGGGGTGTTGGTGAGTAGAGGGATGGCCTGGCCAGCGGTGGGAGTAGTAGGGGGCGGTGAGGCCTCCGCGGCATCACAGCTGGCCACGGGAGGGAGGAGCACACGGCACGACCAGCGCTGGTTTGGGTGGCTGGAGCAAGAAGACCAGAGGTTTAAGAAGCACTACGGCCGTTGGATGAACATCATATGGTAACAGGAGCTAGAATCGTTCATATTGACTAAGTTGACAAAGCACTCCGACGATTCAACTTGGTAGGACCACAAGTCAGCCTCCTACTATGCTGGGTTCCAGCTGGTAGGGGAGTATTCATTTTTTGTGCGTAATAAGGAGGCACTTCCTTGCGTGCGAAGATAGCTGGTGGGTCTGACCTATCAGCGGGGGGCACGTTTTTTTCACGAAATACAGAGGCCCTTCCGGTGGTTCCCAGATGTCAGGTGGTGGAATCATTATTTTCAGCGTAATAAGGAGGCATTTCCTTGTGTGCGGCCGTGGACCCAGCTGTCACCTCTCCACACACAGTCTACTTCCGATGGTGTCCTTCGTTGACCATGTTGACCACGCCGTGCCGAGTGCATCCAAGGTGGTGGACGACGGCGAGGCCCCGGATAGCAACGAGCCGGAGATGGGAAGACGCAGGAGTAGAGTTACAGATGGAGAGGTGTACGAGGGTTAACTTTTTCTAGTGCAGTGTGGTTCGGCAGTTGGTGGAGAAGAACAGGAGGTGTGGAGGGGTTGAGGGATGACCTGGACAACGGTGGAGTAGCGCTTCATAGCGAAGCGTGCTAAGCAGAGCTGCCAGCAGCAGGAGGCGGGATGTGGTCCCGGCGGCGCTGGAGGAAGAAGACAAGAGATTGAAGATAGATGCCAGTCATTGGATGTAAATCCAATGGCTAACATGTCAGAATCATTTGTTGACTAAATTGACAACAACTTGCGTTGGCTTCGACCTATTGGCCCACATTTTAGCCTCCAAAAATGTGGCACGTATTCAACCCATTTTTTTCAAAATTTACAGTCTTTTTTTGCGCTCTAGAATTTACAGTCAATTTGATCTTTTTTTTGAATTACAGCCATTAGCTGGGCTGGGAGAACAAATAATGTAGCATCCATGCGGCCCATTTATTTTATTTCCTAAAAAATTACAGGCCATTTGCACTTTCTCGAAATACACGATTTCGTTGGGCTGATTCTAATTGTAATGTTGGGTTGGGCCAGCAATGTTATCAAAAAATAAAAAGGGGCTCAGCATTTTGTTATAAATATATTTAAATAATAAGTGATATTATTACATTCGTCCTTAAATCTTTTGTACACAATCACTAGGATTTTCGTGCCAAAACAATCCAGGATTTTATTGTTAAGAAATTATTTTTGTAAGTTAATAAGATGTGGGATATTGTTTTCTTACATATGTAAGTATCTATTAAATATATGATGACAATAAAAATAATATATAATAACATATAAAATAATGTAAATATATATAATATAGTTAGAAGGGAAACATAAGTTGGACCTGGCGTTCCTATTCTTATATACAAAAATAGAACAGACCTCTGTGTTTTCTTCAAAAAAAATACATAAATTCGGCAGCCAATATTCAGGAAAAATAAAACGTCGGATGGGAGGTGCATAGGCCGGTCGATACATGACGGCCCTCAAGAAAATACAAACATGCCTATGGACCTCCCATCCGAGGTCGTGGGCTGCGCATGTTAAAAATGAAAGCCTAGACGGGGCAGCCCAAAACCCAGCTGATACTTGCTAGCCCAGTGATAATGAGTGATACCTACCAGCTCCCCGGCTTCGTTGTGAATTTAACTCCTATAGTAACTACGTTGAAGCACCTAAAAAAATGTAACTATGTTGACAAACCCGTGGGCCCCACTGTCAGTATAGCATTAGGAGTAAGTATTTTTTCGATGAGGCACTTGCCTGTGTACGGCCATAGACCTGGTGGATCCCGACTGCCCGCCTCTCCACGTACAGTCCTTTCCAGATTCCTCTCATTTGTTCAGCATGTTCACAACGGCAGACAGCGGCGTCGCGGCGAGCGCACAAAGGCGCAGGAGGGGATCCGACCACCTGAGGAAGTGCCTTATTATTAATGAAGCTACTAAACTAGCCTAGTGGCCAAGTGACACTACACGACAGTTGTTCCGCTCGGGTTCGATTCCACCTTACACCTGTGCAGGGAAAATATCTCCAAATTTTTTTGCCTCTGCCTTTGTTGACATGTGGGTCCCCATTGTCATCTACGCACACCACGTCCAACACTTGTCAAAACTTTGTCCCTTGTTTTCTCTGTGTTTCGCACACTCGACATTGTGTGGGCATTTTGACTGTGCATCATATGATGATGTGCTTTGCATGAATGTTGATCAGCATGATGTTAACTGGCAGGTAGTTCCATTTTCGACCATGAATAAAACTTCCAACATGATGTTAACCTTGTTTGAAAAGGCCATGTTAATATATATGCAGTTTCTTATCTGAAATTGAACTTGCAGTTTCTTATCTGAAACTGAAACTTGCAGATTCTTCTCTGAGAATCACATTTTCTGCACTTTTATACTCCTATGAAACTACATTTTTTAAGTGCTAAAAATAGATCTCTAGAATTCATAAAATACTTCATATGCTCAATACTGCAAACCTGAAATTCAAAAGACATTCATATCTGAAAGTACTCTCAAAATACACCACACAATACACAATTCACAACCTGCAAATACTGACAACCCTAAGCTCCTCCTAACAATTCACAACATGCCCGACTATTGGGCTGGGGGTGGGGGGCAGTCCCCTCCTATTCCTTGGCGGCAGACAGCCGCCCCGTGAGACGATGTGAACGGTGAGCGAGAGGATGGCCGAGAAGCGTCATCGGGCCAACTGCTTTTCTCCTCTTGCAGTTGGGTTCGATGGACAAAGACTCCACCAGCTCGCTCTGACAGGACACCCTCACAAACGGCACCCTATAGATGCTCGATCCTTCAATCTCTAGTGGATGCTCCATCCGTGTTTGATACTCCCACCACCGCTCCCTCACGATCGGATTCGGTGAATCTGTTTGCTCCATGGCCCAGAGGAGAAGCTCTATGTACTCCGGCGCGACTCCCTCTCGGAGTATCACCGCCTTTTCTCTCTGTTGCAGATATTTGGCCATGGATGTCGCCATCGCCGCTAGTTGGTCCTTGTTGTCAAACATAGACTGTATCTCCAACATCCTAGCTTGCTTTATAGGGTCGCCGTCTGCAATCCTCACGTATAGGTTGTACTCCTCCATCGATCTAGTTCTCCACAACACCTTCACTCGCCGGCGGTGGTTTTTGAATGGAAGAGGAGAGGATCAGTGCTGGTTTTGTAATAGAACGGGAGAGGAGTGACGCTGGTTTTGGACTGGAACAGGAGAGGAGGGGCGGTTGTTTTGAAATGGAAGAGGAGAGGAGCGGCGCTGGATTTAGATTGGAACAGGAGAGGAGCGGCGGTGGTTTAAGAGGAGAAGAGCGGAAGAGCGGCGCTGGTCTTGGAAGTATTTTTTGTTGTTTTGCGTATTTTGGGTCAAAGTTTGACCACGTATTGTATTTGACAAGCAAAATGTGAATGCATGTCACCAAAAATTGTATCGTTTGGTTCGTATCTGAATGTACGTTCAAATTATATTATTTTTGCAACGTATAACATATATTTTATGTGCGAAAATCATGGTCAATTATGACCTAGAATAAAAGGGAGACTAGTTAACGTGGGGTCACTTTCTTAATTGTAGGGTAAATTGATTTTGATTTTGATCCAGTCACAGCGCGCCGGCCCTCTCGTCTAATCATAAAGCACTGCCGCACGCTCCTCTCCCTCTTCTCCATTGCAAAACCACCTCCTCTCCTCTCCATCATCTCCATTCCAAAACCACCATCTCGCCTCTCCCTCTTTTGATCTTCTCCATTGCAAAACCACCTCCTCTCCTCTCCATCATCTCCGTTCCAAAACAACCGTCTCGCCTCTCCCTCTTCTCTATTGCAAGACCACCGTCTCTCCTCCCATCTTCCAAAGCTAGCACCGGACCACTCAGAAGGACATCTATGGAGAGGATGCAGCAACGAATCAGGTAGATCACCGGCGGCGACCAGGAAAAGTTAGCCAGGTTGAAGGAGATCCTTACTTGGTTTGACAATGAGTGGGAGATTTCGAGGACGGTGCGGGCAGCGGCAGTCACGCCGCAGTCCTCCGAGTTCATCGAGTATCTCCTCTGGGCGATGTAGCAAACAGATTCACCCGAGGCGATAGTCAAGCGGAGGTGGTGGGGGTACAGATAGAAGGTCGAGCACCCAGAGGATAATGAATCGATCGAGTATGGTGTGTCGTTCGTGAGGGTGCAGAGCCAGCCAGAGCCACAGGAGTATTCGTTCTCCCATCGCACGAGGAGGCTGGATGGTGCGATGTCGCTTCCCGACGTTCTCCACGGTTCCCTCGACGCTTGCCTCGTTTCAACGGCGGCGGTAGGGTTTAAGGTAAGCTTCGCACTAACCTAATCTTCCACCTGCTCATGCTTACAATCAGTGTGACAGCTAATGAAACTCATGCTTACAATCAGTCTCCGAGTACTACACCAATCACCCTAAAATAGCTCTGGACCTTTGGGTCAAAGTTGTGACACAGTGTAAAAATAAAGAAAAATAGTTGGTGCTTCTTTCAGAAAAGAGTACTCCCTAGAAAACTGCCAATATAAGCTACTAGTATTTGGTTAGAGGATTTGCTGTCGAGAAAGATCTGTCCACAGAGAGCGCCACACATCCCTCTGGTGGTGCTGGATGCCAATGCGTGCATGCAGCATGGTTGGTGTTGGTAATTTTTACTTGGCACACCTCGCACTCTGCTTATATGCTGGTTCCATACATACATTTGTGCAGTTCCACCAAAATGCAGCTGAATAACCCTGTTTGCACAGATAATGAAAAAGTGTGATTACATTATAGTGGCACTAGTTTATGAAACACACAAAATAAATAGAAGAAAATATTGCGATAGTATCATAGTATGCCATGCTGCGAGGGCAAGATGGTCTCTGCGACGCCTCATACGGTACGCCTCATACTGGACATCATCCCAAGTCTCCCAGATACACCTTCTACCAGTGATGAGCGTCAGTGTACAGCGGTAGTACAAGGAGGCGCCTCGAGACATTCAAATCTCTATTTTTGTACAGATCAACTAAAATTAAGCACCCCAGTTTGCAGAAACGCTTAAACATTAACAATGTGACAAGTTGATGATACATACATTAACAAAGAGAAGCACTTTCTTTATCTACATTGGAAATGAAATGATAGAAATGACACTCGCTCTATTTTAACTGTATTATTACTTTATTTTATCAGTGACACTATGGTCGAGCAGGTGGCAAACGAGGTGTACCGTGCGTCGCAAGGATGGAGGCCGGGGGTGCTTAGATTGGGATGCCTAAGCTGGCTCTTTCAGTCACCAACATGGATGATTCAATTCATGGGACCTTTTGGTGCAGTTCACCTAAAATGAAGCAATGTCCCGTGAGCTAGCAGCTTCTTCTTCAATTTTTTTAAGAAAAGGGCTCCAGCCCCAGTTCCATTTCCATCCGAAAATGAAGCCCACAAAGCTTCTTCTTCATTAGTTGCAATAAAATTGAGCAAAATCAAGGTTGGTTGTGAAGCTCCTGGAATGCTCAACTATAATTTGGATATCATTTGTGCAGTTCAACTAAGATCGAGCGTGAAATGTATATCTCTGTTTGCACAAAAAAGGTGGAAAGGAGGATGACTAACAAGTGATGAAACATGCATCAAATGAAAAGAAGCATGTTCCTTATCTGAATGGCAATCCTACAAGGACAATAGCAATTTCTAAAGCAGTGGCATTGCTAGATATTAGTGTGGGCTTTAGGATTAACAATGACAACCGTTAAATACGACATTACTTTGGGCACGGGAGAGTAGGCGGACCAGGACAGTTGCATTTCTAACGAAAAGAACCAACTTATCTTAATGGGAAATTTAGCAGGACATGTAAAAAAGTGCCATTGATTCATATTACTGGAGGCATTACATTGAAAACAACATTGGTTTAACGTGTCCTTACTTTTAACAGTGCGACTGCTACATTTACCAATGGCATTACATAAGAGTGGCTCAGGGTAACAAACATCAGAACAGTATATCTGGGTTGGTCCCATTTTTGCTCGGTATAGCCACCTTATACTGTGTGAGGCTAACAAATCTAGTGCTGGACTTACTCTGTTGACTTGTCCCCCAGTCCCCACTTTCTTTCCTTTTTCAACCAATAGATCGGGTGTTTATATTGAGTTTGTACTGTGTTTCCCTTTATTTCGCTATTAGACCTAGAGACCAGTTGGATAGCCAGTCTCTGCTACTTTCTGCCCCCATTATTTCCTCTTTCGACCAAGTCCTAGATTCAGGTAACAAATCATCCCCCACCCCCACCCCCTTTCTTCCTTGTTTGAACCAAGTAGTACTAGATTCGAGTGCATGAACTAGTTTTACCTCTTAAACGTAAAAAAATTAGGTGGTTTTTGAATAACCGATCGATCCTATCTACGAGGGGGCCTGAGAAATAGTAAAAGATACAAATGTAGCAACGTTAGGAGCTCGGGAAGTAGAGCAAGGCCGGTTTCGATGGAAGTTATACCTGATGGTTGCCGGGATGTCGCTAGGTGGGCGGCGGGAGGCCGGATCCACCCACACTAGGGCAGCGAGGAAGAAGGGGTCAGAGGCCCTCCCTCGCTAGCGGTGCTTGGGAGGGAACGACAAGGCAGGCTGATTGGGACATGCCAGCAGTGGGTAAGAGTCATCGCCGAGGACGACCGCGTGAACATTGCACCTTCTCACCTTCCCCGGGAGAGAGGATCCGGCTGGATCTGTGACCAGCGGTGAGAAGAGAGAGATAGTGTGGCCACCGCTGTCGTGTTTAGATCTGGTGAGGCCGAGATAGTGTGAAGAGAGCAACACTAGCAAGCAAGCGCAGAGGCTCCTGCCTATATAGTGAAGTACTACTAGTTTTGTTTTGTCTACCGGAGCCGGCTTGACCTCGTCAATGACTGTCGAGAAGTCTTCATGCACGAGGCCCGGAGGCACAGTTTTCGTCATTTTGATCTGAAGCGCCAGATTATAATATATAACACGAAAAAATGCCACATGACAATAAATCATAACCTCACTGCCCAAAGGAGACAACATGAATCCCAACGGACAAACTAGACGAGGAACAAAGCTCAAATTAAAGATAAACTCATAGAAAAGGGGTCTGTCAATAGATGTCCTAATTAACATAGCCGGCTTGACCTAGATGGCAGCCGAGTAGTCTTCGTGCATGTGCCCCCAATGACTAGCCCAACTCAGTTGTCGCTGTTTAACCCTCGTAGTGATCCGAAGCACATGATACCTAATTTTGCGAGATGACAAGAAACCTTTTTTTAGATTTCTCACCACAACTACAACCATGTACAACACAACCTGCACGATATGTAGATGATAGCCTATCTAGGCGTGTTTGCTGGAGTCTGGTCACATGCATGGACTAAACTGATCTTCCATGTCTTGCAGGGATCGTCCAGGCACCAACGTAGTACAACACTTCTCTAGTACTATCGCTCGTCTCCCTCTTCTATTAAGTCACCCGACTTGCGGGGCCGGGGAGTGTGCCTATGGTCGGTTCTCAATTGCGGTCCCACATATGTGTGCAAACGCAATATGACGCGCGCTCCATTCGTAGAGCAGCGTGCCAGACTAACCGACCGTCCGGGGTGCGTCGCGAACGCGACGGGCGTGCTGTATACTCTATACATGTGTACCACTGTTTTCTAGAGGCTTTGCTCCATGTCGCAATCCATGGATACAAAATTAGTATATTGTACTATTTAAAAGTCGAGGGCGGGGCTTTTCCTGCGCGGTAGGCGGCGGGGCAGTTCCGCCTAGTCGGTTCGATAGAGACGCGAGAAGACGAGGGAGTAGGCTGCTGCAAACGTAGGGCTGTGTGATTTGACAGCGAGTTACTGCTGGACAGGTGGGGCCACGTGATTTGACTTGCCATTATCATTTTAACTACGGCGCTACGACCGGCGTGAGTCTCCCGATTCCCGACCACCTCCATACAGGTGCCTCTCCCAATGCTCCACCAGGTAGTAGAGGTTGGCTCTTGCATGAGAGCCCACTTCTCCACTTTTTCCTTGCCTCTCTTTCCTCCACATATGCAAAAATGCCATGTAAAGCGCACTATTGTACTTACTTGCTCCTACATGTGCTAAGCTTGCCACATAGACATAAAGTCTGATGTGGCAAGTTAATCAAGAAGAGAGAGACTAGTTTGGTGACCCAAGGAAGAAACGGTGCTAAGCGTGTGTACCTAGAAGAAAAGACAATTTTGAGTCTATAGCTAATTAAATGAAGCAAACTTAGCAACAAAAAACTAATAAGCACACTATTTCATTGGAAGAGGTCACTCCTTGGCACATGCAATAAATACTAGTACTCCCTGTGTCCCATAATATAAGAACATTTTCGGCACAACACGGAGTACGAAGAAAGAGATAGAGAGAAGTTAAGAAACACACTTATAGCCAAACTTATAGCTAACCTTTGTGTAGTATGAGTGACTAAGTGATGATTATGTATGATATGCCAACATCAGATAGCCTAAAGTACCGTGTTAAATCTATAAGGGCGCGACTGCGCGTGCGACGCGACGGTCATGGTAGGTGCGACCATGATACGGACTGTTGGCAGCCCTTGGATCTGAGGTCAAACGGTCGCTTGCTAAGTTGCTGAAAATTTGCAGAATAACCCTCCCGCGGCAACCGACAAATTTCCTCCTGCGGTCCGGAGTAGGTTTGTCGGTTTGCATCCGGGTTTAACGGAGGGGTTTGATGGAGGCGAGGAGGCGTGTTCAGCTGGGCATGCAGTGGACGGTGCAGTACTATTCGATTTGACAACTACAACCAGTATATTATAAAAAACAAAGAAGAGTAGTAGAGATAGAGATAAGAATAGAGACTAGGGAGGAGAACCATCTACTCCTTTGTGGGCTACTCATGTGCTCCATTCGGCCGCCGCAATGTCCCCTACAGCCACTCCCTCATGCGCTCCATTCGGCGGGCATTGTTGACATTTGGGGAGCGCACTCTAGCGACTGCTAGCAGCGATGACTTCACCTACGACGACTTCTTCCCCGACCTTGGCAACCTCTTCCTCAACGACATGGGTGACAACCTCAACGCCACTGGTGCTGCTCCCGTTGCATCGTATGTGTTTCTGTCCTTCCTGTTCAAAATTGTGGTAGAATTCATGTTCCTACTCTGTGCCCTAGACTCGATCTGTTCATCTACTATGCTAGTCCTTATGATTAGTTTAATCTCTGTGATAGCCGTCATGATTTATTTTGTAGTAAATCTTGTAGTAAATTGCTCATATATTCAACTGGTGGACCGTCCCCTACAGCCACTCCCGTTTCATGGACGGCCTGGTCGATGCCTCCAAGGAGCCCTTCTTCTACTGCTATGATTGCCCGGTGCCGTTTTTGGGCTCGCCGGCGGACATCGTGCATCACCTAATGCAGGCATGCGGCGATCACTACTTGCCCTTGGCGAATAACATCAAGTACGAGACGTGCTACCCGTTCACCGTGCTGGAGTCGCTGGAGGATCAGCGCCGCCTACTAGTCTCGGAGGAGGACGACAGCGTCTTCCTCTTGATCGTGGCCACTGGCAAGGTCTGCGCAGGCCGCCGCCACATCTTTGTAGTGTGCGTCAGGGGCGACGCCGCTGATACTGACACTGACACGAGGCCAATGTACGGGTGTGTGCTCACTATTACTAGCCCTTGGAGGTACGTGGGCGGCAACACTGGCTACGTCAAGCTGACTTGGACTCTGCCGAGCTGGGACCTTCCCGCCGATGTGGACTTGGAAGACCCATGGTATTATTTGACCTCCAACAATGTGCATGGGGACTCCAAGGAGGTTCACCTGGACATATCCATTACTAAGTTAAATGTTGATCATTAGTCTTCGCTCAATGTAATCTGCTGCCTAAGCATGTGGAGACTTCCATGCATGATCTTGCTCTATTGGAGTATCGTGCATGAATAAAAGTGTATCCATTTATGGTTTAGTCTAGAATCTTCCATGTATGAATTTTTACTACAGTACTGGTGAAAGACTTATGATGAACCATTTCCTGCAAAGCACAATAAGAGTTATTTATTCACAAGTTTTGGATGCATGTTGAACAGTTGAACACTTTTGTTTGCAAAAGATACTTTTTTCATCTATTTCACCTGGATGTTTCTGAGCTCTAGAGATGAAATAATATCCGAAGAAACCTATCGATACCTGTTACACATGAGATTAACCCCACATCCTTTGTCAAAATAAACAACACCCCGATCAATGCATTTCACTCTTTCGTGCAACGCACGGGAACCTTACTACTATAGATTAGTATGACCAAAAATTGAACCAACATTATATATAGTACGATAAATAATGATGCATGTCACCTAAAATTATATCATCGAAAACTATGTTCAAATACGATATTGTTTTTGTTGACATGCACTAACATTTTGTCAGTTAAATCTTCAGTCAAATTCAATGGGGGATAACCACGACTGATGTATTAGTACTAGTGTAGAGGGCGGTGCTGCACGGGAGTCTCACCTCTCAGCTCGGTCGTGGCGCGGCAGTAAAGCCGTCATATCACAAAACCCAACCACTCCCAGTAATAAGTGGCTTAGTAAAATAAACAGACAAGCAACCATCACATCCCTCCATCTTTTTGCATTTCATCTCTCTGCATTTACTTTTTCCAATTCATCTCGCACACTCGGTCCCTAGATACTACTCCTAGGGCCAGTTCTTTTGGCGGCTTCCCCAAATTTTCCCGTAAGACTAGTCACAGTGGAGAGTAATGCTTCCAATGCATTGGTGCTTACGTGAGGTGCTAAGCGCATTTAAAACCTTAACAACTAGTCTCCCCAGTGCATTATTGCTTAGCTTTTGTAGCCAAGCCTCCCTCATTGAATTGTTTAACAATTAAACTCCATCATTCATTAGATGATAGTCATTTTGCATAGGTTCACGCGCTTAGCATCGTTTCCTCCCAGGGTCACCCTAATGCTCTCTCTCTTCTTTAATTGCTTTACCACATCATTTTCTTGCCTATGTGGCACCCTTAGCACCTGTACACCGTGGAGCACTGGGAAGGGCCTAAAACAATAAGGAACCTCACTCATTTATTTGGGCTTCTAAATTAGTACTAGTAGTACAGTACCTCCGTCCTGCACCATTGGAATTTGTGCTAAATTTTGACCAAAGATTTAACTGATAAAATGTTAGTGCATGTGACATGCACTAACATTTCATTAGTTAAATTTATGATCAAAATTTGACACAGATTACAATGGGGACCAATAAACCAGGACGGAGATAGTAGTTATGGGATTACTAATCTAGAAGCCTAAAAGAACTGGCCCCTGGTACTCCTACTAGTAGTAGTACTCAAGTTGGAATTCCAATTGCACGGCACAACTTGTTAGGCAAAAAATTCGATTCAGGGTGTAGGAAGCGGTTTGGGAATTTGCATGCCTTTCCAACCAGTGAGATACTCCGTACAAAGAGATAGAGAGAAGTAAAAAAATAAATACACTTATAGCCAACCTTATAGCCAACCCTGTTGTAGTATGAGTGACTAAGTGATGACTATGTATGACATGGCAACATCAGATAGCCTAACACACCGTGTTAAATCTCCAACGGCGCGATCGTGCGAGCGACGCGACGGTCGTGGTAGGCGCGACCATGATACGGGCTGTTGGCAGCCCTTGGATCTGAGATCAAACGGTCGCATGCTATGTTGCTGAAAATTTGCAGAATAACCCTCCAGGATAGGATATTCACCCATAGGTCTAGAATCATGCCATGCAACCGTTCGATCTCATATCCAACGGCTCTCGGAAGCCCGTACCATGGGAGAAAGGAAAGCCACTAGCCTGTCGTTCGCACGTTGGCAGTTTGCTCCTACTCATCCCCGCACATCCTTCAATACTACGGCGGGTCGCTCCTAGTCGTCCCGTCCATTCACATTATGGCAGTTCCACTAATCTTAACCCTCCTCCCAAATCCATGGCGTCCCAAATCTCCACGATCGGTGATGAGTACAAGGTTAGAACCATCACCGGCGATGAGTTTGATGTCACCTACACCCGTTCTTCCGCGACGGTGAAAGGATGCCTTTCTCGCTTCAGACGCATGTTCGAAAACTTAGATGATGAGTGGGTCGCTGGGATAGATGTTGAGTACACCACAGTCCTGGGACGAGAGAAGGATCTAAAGGACGAAGAGAGGAAGAAGCCCGCCGTGATCCAGATTTGCGTGCATTACTTATGCTTGGTCTACCACATATGCCATGCCGACGTTGAATGCCTGGAATTTAAGGACTTCCTCGAGAGCAACCTAGTCAAATTCTTTACTGTAGACTTTGGTAACGACAAAGAAGTCCTGGGTCGGATAGGCCTCATTGTAGGCAACACCTTCGACCTCCAGAAGAATCGGTTGGTGTCCTCTCGTCAGCCTTCAATGCTGACCCTGGCAGGAGCCATGGTTCATCCTTCGTACGGTAAACTGGAGAAACCTCCATACACGTTTCATCGTTATGCATGGCAGCAGAATGTACTAGATATAGACTACATCCACTACGCTGCAATGGATGGCTACCTTTGTTTCAATATCTACAAGGGTTGGATGAAGAGCAAGAGCCAAGTGTGCGGTTCAAGCAAAGAAGTATCAACCAAGAGGAAGAGGGACAAGGACGAAGTCGAGGACATGGACGAGGACTCCGAGTAAGGTGGCAGTGTTGTTGCTCATGGAGGTTCTAATGCAGTGTCTACCGGAATAGTTGCAAAGTTTAATTTCAGGTGTGCTTAATTTAATTTGAGGGGTGTGTTGTGCTGAGCCCCCAGCAGAACTATGTTATGTTTCTTCTCGTTACTTTAACTCTTCAGTACGTACATACTAGTATTTCTTACATTTCATCTTTTAGTTGGCATAGTACTACCACTCGTTTCTTCACATTATATACGTACAATATATATGGCCAACATCATATAGCCAGCAGTTTAGTTGTCAAATAATTCCAGGGTGCTTCATTTTGTCAAAGAATTCCAGGATGCTTAGTTTTATTTGAGGGGTGGGTTGTGCTGGACACCATTATTGTGACTAGCCTTTTTAATAGTACTATATGCATAATTTGGCGACGAGCGCTCTCTATATGTACCACCTTTTTTTTAATTTCAAGTTTTGCTCCATGGCGTAATCCATCGATACTACTACTGTACAAAAGTATAAATTTTTTAAAAGGCTAGAGCGTAGGGCAGTCTAGCTTGGTCGGTTTCATGAAAGGCGAGGGCCTTTGTGATTTGATGGCTTATTACTGCTGGAAGGCGGGGCCTTGTGATTTGACTGCTCGTATAAATGTGCCGACGACCTGAGGAGGAGCAAAGAACCATGCAGTATACTCAAGTTTTCCACTGGAGTAGTACTGCGATGGAGGAGCATGAAACACGGCAGCCCAGTGCCATATGGCGATAAAAAATGATCTAATTTGCTAGTCATCTGACTGTTAGCATTGTTCTATTCATTCCCTCAAAAAAAAGCATTGTTCTATTCATGCCTCACAGAGAACATGACACGTGCGACGAAACAGCCGAAGCAAAAAATGAAACACAGGAGCAAAAGAAGAAGGAAGAGTATCACCCCAAATGATCTAATTCACCGCGGAGTCGTAACTGCTTCTTCATCGCCTCAACGACCTCCATCTCCTTGCATGTCTCCTCCGCCATCTTCTTCATTCTGTCCATGACACGGGATTTCTCGACGCGAGCCTTCATCATCTGTTCCACGGCCGCATTATGTACCTTGACAGCAGCCGGGTGCTCGAAGCAGAGCTTCGCTAACTCCTACTTCTGTTCCATGATGAGGGCATGCAGCATCTTCATCGAGGAACTACTATTCTCATGCATCTTCTTCCAGCCGGCGTTCTTCTGCTTCAAAAGATCGATCTCGTTGCAGAGCTTCACCTTCACCTCCTGAAGTCGCATGATTTCGCCGGTCGCCTTCTTCTTCGAGGCAATGCTCTTCTTCAGCAACATCATCAAGCCGGCGGTCAACTCCCCCTGCTTATTGAGATCAGAGGGCATGTCATCGAGGCTCTCCTTCAGCAACTCCATCAAGCCTTGGATGAACTCCTTTTGCTTATTGAGGTTCTTATTGAGCTGATCGGGCATGCCGTCGAGGGATAACGACTCCAACGCCGGCGGCTCGGCATATTCGCCTCCGCAGCTAGGGCGCTCCTGGGAGCCATCTCCTGCCTGTGAGAGATCTTTCGAGGTCTCTTCATGGCGGCGAGCCCTTTCTTTTTTTTCCGCAGCCTTGGTTGCCGCTCCCTTGTTACGAGTAGTTCTCGACCTAGAGCTCTGCTCACCGGCCATGGCAACGACGGAAGAAGAAGAAGCACTTATAAGGAGGAAAGGTAGAGTAATTTTCGATTAGGTAGTTCCCCTTTTTATAACCTAAGTACTAGCACTAGTACTAATACCTGCATAGTGGGAACACGTTTAGGTTTGGTACGTACTAGTAGGTGTGAGCAGGCTTTCGAATGTGATGGGAACAAGGTAAATATTAATTGATGGTTTTGGTTTGGAGGCCCGAAACGGCTCCCGATGAGTTTAGCGGAACATAAATTTCAAGTACTATACTGCTCAAATGCGTAAATATTATGTTATTGTCAAAAATTGGCACAAAATACGAAGGAGACCAATGGAAGTACTACTAGCAACCCATGATTTAACTACTCGCATGCGCGCAGTGGAGTAATAATGTCTTTCTTCCGCCCTCACGTCCACTCAATTTGCATGCACTGTATTAATTGACCATCAATGAAGTGAACGACTTTACATGCGTCAATTTATCACATGGGTGGATCTTGGTACAAAATTGCGTCCGCCCGTGTACCCGCATGTGCGTGCGAGGGAATGAGTGCGTGCGTGGTCTGCGTGCACATCTTTGCTTCGTGCATGTACCGCCAGTATGGCTCAAAGAGGATGAGTACATTCTTCTGGAACCAGCAGCACGTCACTATGATCAATCCACACAAGGAGGTCACGAGAACGCCTCCACATGTGCCACATGGCTTCATGAACTATAAGGGAGACACTTTGTAGCATGCCATTGGTATTCTAATTTACGTGTTTTGCACAAACTCGAAGTACTAGTATGGTACACGTGCATTGCACGCATCAGATTTTGCAACCAAATTATGAATAAATACCACACTATAGCATGTAAGTTCTGAGTCATATATGCCTAATGTAGCCCTTCGTTTAATTCTTATAGTTCATCTCATTCAAAATCAATTAGTTTTTATAAAAAACCTAAGAACGCGGGAATAGGAAAAACATGGGATTATAGTGGAATGTTGTCTTGAATCCTACAGGTTTGTACGAGTGTTTGATTGTGCATAGAAAAAAACGTAGAATTCTTTCAGAGAGGTTTGAGTGGATGGGATGTTTCCTATGAAATCTAGTGCAAATGAATCATATGGAAAAATTCCTATGGTTTACAATCCTACGAATCAAACAACCAAGATAGGAAAAATTCCTAATGATTAGAATCCTCCAAAATTCCTTTGAGAATCCTTTGAATCAAAGAAGCCCTTTATCTATTTTATGATTCATGGAATTGTGCGTTGTAAAGCATAAAGTAAAAACAAATAATGGCAATTCAACTAGAAAAAAAGTTTGGGCAGTTATGATACAGAAGATTCTAGAACAAAAGAGAACCACTGTTGTTTTGAGGTTTGTGCATTATGCTTAAGTTCAACCATGGAGTCTGCTAGATTGTACATGTGGCAAAATCTGGTGGGGGGCTAGAAGATGGTATGAGGGGCCGAGTGGAGGGAGACTATGAAGGAATGCACAAGTGCGAGATCGATATTTAGAGAGAGGGGGAGAGAACGTGCGTTGTTGCGCGCAGTGGCGGAGCCATGAAAAATAAATGAGCTAGGGGGCCAAGCATTGATAATCCTTTACGAGGAGGGTCAATTCATGAACTTAAAACATTTTTAGCAGAAATTGTCTAATGATCATATTCATATTAGCCTCGATATATAGTGATGTTGGGGGGGGGGCAGGGCCCTTACTTCCCACTGTCTTCGCCATTGTGCATGCGTCTAAGAGATGAAGTGGAAGGCATGGATGATGAGAGGGTGTCGTTGGATATATAATTAATGTGGGTGTATTAGCTATATATGTTAATCCTATATAGAGAGGTATAGATTGATCGATGTGGACATGGGAAAGATGGTGAGACCTCACTGGATATATCGATTGATCGGTTTGTGTGGAAAACTATGAAAGACCTAGATATATGCACACATACATAGAGGAACATCGATCGTTGCGCATGCATGCGTGAGAGATAAAGAATGCCCAATATGATGGAGAGGGGGATGTGTGTGGGTGTGTGCCTTCATGGGAGACCAACCGGAAGAAAAAGATTGCATGTGTGCGATGGATAATGCCGACTGGTAGTGTGTGTGCATGCATGCACGAGAGAAAGTTAGTGGTACAATTATAAAGAGAAGACGATTGTGTGGGTGTAAAAGACTAGGTGAGGTCATAATCAATGTAAAGTTGAATTCAAATATTTGAATAAGATGTCCTGATGTTTGAAACCCATGCATGCATGAATATAACGGAGATCTGCGCGGTGTGGTTTGGAAACGAGCATGTTGTAATGTATACACATTGAACAAGGTCAGACTAATTTGAATTTAAGATACCGATGGCAGACATCATTTGGCCACGTCGCATCCTTGCATGGACACAATATTCTAATTGGATATGACGGGCGGCTTTTGCATCACATATCTATATCTATACCCCTATATATATATTATATTTTATATTTTTTATATTGTGTGCGGGTAAGTTTAACTTTGGAAGATGGTCGTTGGATGAGGCGAATCCGATGGTCCAAAGATGGCAAATTTGAGCACTACTGGCCGTTGGATATCATCTAGATTCCACCAGATTTTGCCACATGTATAATCTATAAGACTCCATGGTTGAACTTAAGCATAATGCACAAACATCAAAACACAAGCACTTCTTATTTTGGGACCGAACAATCGAATATAGGCTAGCCACCACAATAGCAGGGGACCGAACAATCGAATCCCCTCGGTTCACATCCACACTAGAGTGGACCTCCTGAGGTTGTTCTTCCCTTATACTAGTTGATACGTCTCCAACGTATCTATACTTTTTGATTGTTCCATTGTATTATATTACACCTTTTGGATGTTTATGGGCTTTATTTTACATATTTATATCATTTTTGGGACTAACCAACTAACCGGAGGCCCAACCTGTATTGCTATTTTTTTGCCTATTTCAGTATTTCGAAGAAAAGGTTTATCAAATGGAGTCCAAACGGAATGGAACCTTCGGGAGCGTTATTTTTGGAACGAATATGAACCAGAGGACTTGGAGTGCAAGTCAAGAAGCAATCGAGGCAGCCACGAGATAGGAGGGTGCGCCCACCCCTCCTAGGGGTGCCCCATGTCTCCTGGGCCCCACGAGCGGCCACCGACGTACTTATTCCTCCTATATATACCTACGTACCCCGAAAACATCCAGGGAGCCAACGAAAACAATTTCCACCGCCGTAACCTTATGTATCCATGAGAACCCATCTTGGAGCCTTCACCGGCGCTCCGCCAGAGGGGGAATCAACGATGCAGGGCTTCTACATCAACACCATAGCTGCTCCGATGAGTTGTGAGTAGTTTACAACAAAGCTTCGGGTCCATAGTTATTAGTTAGATGGCTTCTTCTCTCTTTTTGGATCTCAATACAATGTTCTCCCCCTCAGTTGTGGATATCTATTCGATGTAAACTCTTTTTGTGGTGTGTTTGTCGAGATCCGATGAATTGTGGGTTTATGATCAAGTTTATCTATGAGAAATATTTGAATCTTCTCTGAATTCTTTTATGTATTATTGAGTTATCTTTGCAAGTCTCTTCGAATTATCAGTTTGGTTTGGCCTACTAGATTGATCTTTCTTGCCATGGGAGAAGTGCTTAGCTTTGGGTTCAATCTTGTGGTGTCCTTACCCAGTGACAGAAAGGGTTACAAGGCATGTATTGTATTGTTGCCATCGAGGATAAAAAGATGGGGTATATATCATATTTCTTAATGTGTTACTCTGTTCTTATGAACTTAATACTCTAGATGCATGCTGGATAGCGGTCGATGTGTGGAGTAATAGTAGTAGATGCAGGCAGGAGTCGGTCTACTTGTCATGGACATGATGCCTATATACATGATCATGCCTAGATAATCTCATAATTATTCTCTTTTCTATCAATTGCTCGATAGTAATTTGTTCACCCACCGTAATACTTATGCTATCTTGAGAGAAGCCACTAGTGAAACATATGGCCCCCGGGTCTATCTTTGTCGGTGGGAAACGACACCTATGGGATCACTGGAATCCCTACTACGGTTGTGGGGCGTGGGGATCATGCGAAGAGCGGGAATAGTAGACAGCACAAAGGGGATTTACCCAGGTTCGGGCTGCAAAGATGCGTAAAACGCTACGATCCTTCTTTGGTGGATGTATTTAGTGTTCTTGAGATCTTGAACTAGCTCTAGGTGCTGCTAGGTTCGAAAGAGCCGAATCCTTCTCCCGTGCGCTATGGGCCTCCTTTTATAGGCAAAAGGAGCTGCCACAGTGGCACACAGGAGGTGGAAAGTGCTACAGTGTTGTGAGCTTATCGCTGGTATTACAGGAAAAAGTGCATTTAATTCGGGGCTTAGGAGTCCCTTGACTTTATCGGGGATGGGGGCGAGGCCCGTCCCATCCGTTGCCGCTCCTCCTTGCTGTGACAGACGCCCTGGCCAGTGACACATACGGCGCCATGTAGGTAGGCAGGCAGCTGAGGTGGAGCGGTGGTGGAGCCTACACGAAGGGCTGCATGTTGCCACGCAGGTGCCTGATAACCCGCAAGTATACGGAATAGTTGTAGCCTCTTTCGATAAGTAAGAGTGTCGAACCCAACGAGGAGCTAAAGGTAGAACAAATACTCTCTCAAGTCCTATCGGCCACTGATACGACTCTACGCACGCTTGACGTTCGCTTTTCCTAGAACAAGTATGAAACTAGAAGATCTTTGTAGGTGTTGTTGGATAGGTTTGCAAGATAATAAAGAACACGTAAATAAAAAGTAGGGGATGTTTAGATAAAGATGCAATAAAGTAAATGAAGTGAGTGTGGAAAATTGGTGGTAGGTGTTGTGAAATTGTCCCGAAGCAATTGACTACTTTACTAGACCGGTAATCACTATTGCAATTCTATTTGAGGGAGAGGCATAAGCTAACATACTTTCTCTACTTGGATCATATTCACTTATGATTGGAACTCTAGCAAGCATCCGCAACTAATAAAGATTGATTAAGGTAAAACCCAACCACAGCATTAAAGCATCAAGTCCCCTTTATCCCATACACAACAATCCCCTTACTCGGGTTTGTGTTTCAGTCACTCACGCAACCCACTATAAGCGAATCATGAACACATTGCAAGACCCTACAGAAGGAATCCCTCACGCTTCCGCGACACGGAGGGTACCATAGGACAACACCAATAATAAAACAGGCAACTCAAACCAATCATAGCAATTCATCAATCACCGATAGGACAACGGAAATCTACTCAGACATCATAGGATGGCAACACATCATTGGATAATAATATGAAGCATAAACCACCATGTTCAAGTAGAGGGTACAGCGTGTTGCGGGAGAGTGGACCGCTGTAGATTGAGGGGGGGAGGTGATGGAGATGTTGGTGAAGATGACAGCGGTATTGGTGAAGATCGCGGTGATGATGATGGCCCCCGGCAGCGCTCCGGCGCCACTGGAAGCAAAGGGGAGAGAGTCCAACTTCTTCTTCTTCTTCGTTGACCTTCTCCCTAGATGGGAGAAGGGTTTCCCCTCTGGTCCTTGGTTCCCATGGCTTGGGAGGGGCGAGAGCCCCTCCGAGATTGGATCTATCTCTCTGTTTCTGCGTTCTGGAATTCTGCCCTGGCACCATTTCCTTTATAGCTGGAGATCCGTAACTCAGAAAGGATTGAAACCTTCGCCCAGATTGTTTTCCAAAAAGTAGCTTTCTTGCGGCCAAAGAAGGGCATCAACCGCCTTATGGGTGGCCCACGAGAGTGGGGGGTGCGCCCACCTGGAGTGGTGGCGTGGGCCACTCTCGTGGCCACCTCGGGCACCGTTTCACGTTGATTCTTCCTCCCAAAAATCACAAATATTCCAAACAAATTCTCCGTCCATTTTTATCCCGTTTGGACTCCGGTTGACATGGGTTTTCTGCGAAACAAAAAATATGCAACAGACAGGAACAGGCACTTTGCACTGGATCAATATGTTAGTCCCAAAAAATAGTATAAAAAGTTGCCAAAAGTATATAAAAGTTCTAGAATATTGTCATGGAACAATAAAGAATTATAGATACGATGGAGACGTATCAGCATCCCCAAGCTTAATTGCTGCTCGTCCTCGAGTAGGTAAATGATAAAAAAGATAAGTTTTGATGTGGAGTGCTACCTAGCATAATCTCTATGATATGTCTAATCATGGCATGAATATTAAGACGCGAGTGATTCAAAGCAATAGTCTATCATTTGACATAAAAACAATAATACTTCGAGCGTACTAATAAAGCAATCATGTCTTTTCAAAACAACAAGGCTAAAGCAAGCTTATCCCTACAAAATCATATAGTTTGGCAATGCTTCATTTTCGTCACACAAAATGCTCCCATCATGCACAACCCCAATGACAAGTCAAGGAATTGGTTCATAAATTTTAACGCGCTTTAGCTTTTTCAACCCTCACGCAATACATGAGCGCAAGACATGGCTATAGCACTATAGGTGGAATAGAATATGATGGTGGGGGTTATGTGGAGAAGACAAAAAGGGAGAAAGTCTCACATCGACGCGGCTAATCAACGGGCTATGGATATGCCCATAAATTGATGTCAATGTGAGGAGTAGGGATTGCCATGCAACGGATGCACTTAGAGCTATAAGTGTATGAAAGCTCAAACTGAAAACTAAGTGGGTGTGCATCCAACTTGCTTGCTCATGAAGACCTAGGGCATTTGAGGAAGCCCATCGTTGGAATATACAAGCCAAGTTCTATAATGAAAATGACCACTAGTATATGAAAGTGATAACATAGGAGACCCTCTATATGAATAACATGGTGCTACTCTTAAGCACAAGTGTGGAAAAAGGATAGTAACATTGCCCCTTTTCTTTTCCCTTTTTTCTTTTTTTTTCTTTTTTTCGGTGGGCTTCTTTGGCCCCCTTTTTATTTAGGCTTCTTTGTCCTTTCCTTTTTTTATTTTTTTATTTTTTTTCTTTTTTTTCATGGGGCAATGCTCTATAATGATGATCATCACACTTTTATTTACTTACAACTCAAAATTACAACGATACTAGAAAAAAGATATGACTCTATATGAATGCTTTAGGTGGTGTACCGGGATGTGCAATGATCTAGCATAGCAATGACATCAAAAAACGGACAAGCCATGAAAACATCATGCTAGCTATCTTACGATCATGCAAGGAAATATGACAATGAATGCTCAAGTCATGTATATGATAATGATGGAAGTTGCATGGCAATATATCTCGGAATGGCTATGGAAATGCCATGATAGGTAGGTATGGTGGCTGTTTTGAGGAAGATATAAGGAGGCTTACGTGTGATTGAGCGTATCGTATCACGGGGTTTGGATGCACCGGCGAAGTTTGCACCAACTCTCAAGGTGAGAAAGGGCAATGCACGGTACCGAAGAGGCTAGCAATGATGGAAAAGTAAAAGTGCGTATAATCCATGGACTCACATTAGTCATAAAGAACTCATATACTTATTGCAAAAGTTTATTAGCCCTCGAAGCAAAGTACTACTATGCATGCCCCTAGGGGGATAGATTGGTAGGAAAAGACCATCGCTTGTCCCCGACCACCACTCATAAGGAAGACAATCAACGAAACACCCCATGCTTCAAATTTCTCACACAACGGTTACCATACGTGCATGCTACGGGACTTTCAAACCTCAACACAAGTGTCTCTACAATCCACAACCACCCACTAGCATGACTCTAATATCACCATCTTTATATCGCAAAACTATTGCAAGGAATCAAACATATCATATTCAGCGATCTCCAAGTTTATGTAGGATTTTATGACTAACCATGTGAATGACCGATTCCTGTCACCTCTCTAAAAAGATATAGGTGAAGCAAGAGAGTTTAATTATTTATACAAAAGATATGCCCACTCTCTAACAAATATAAGTGAAGCAAAAGAGCATTCTACAAATGGCGGTTTTCTATGTAAAGAGAAATAGGCAATCCAACTTCAAATGATATAAGTGAAGCACATGAAGCATTCTATAAAGCCACACTCAAAAGATTTGAGTGAAGTGCAATGAGCATTCTATAAATCAACCAAGGACTATCTCATACCAGCATGGTGCATAAAAGAAAAGTGAAAACTAAATGCAAAAGACGCTCCAAGACTTGCACATAATGCATAAACGAAACGAATACGGAAACATACCTATACTTGTTGAAGAAAGAGGGGATGCCTTCCGGGGCATCCCCAAGCTTAGACGCTTGAGTCTCCTTGAATATTATTTGGGGTGCCTCGGGCCTCCCCAACCTTGAGCTCTTGCCTCTCTTCCTTTTCCTCATATCGAGACCTCCTCTTCATTCACACAAAACTTCAACAGAAAACTCGGTAAGATCCGTTAGTATAATAAAGCAAATCACTACTCTAAGTACTGTTGCAAACCAATTCCATTTTTGTTCTTTCATTGTGTCTACTATAATATAACTTTTTCATGGCTTAATCCACTAATATAAATTGATAGATTCATCAAAACAAGCAAACTATGCATCAAAAACAGAATCTGTCAAAAACAGAACAATCTGTAGCAATCTGAACATCCACCATACTTCTGTTACCCCAACAATTCTACCAAAATTAGGAAAAATAAACACGTTGTATAGCAATAGAGTGCAAAAATAATCAGAACCAATTGACGTCCAGTTAAAAATGTAAAATCGCGCACTACAGCCAAAGTTTCTGTCCTGCACCGTACAAACCAACAAGCATTGTAAACATACTAAAGGCAAACCTTAGCACATTATTTTTATAATAAAATGGAATTATACAAGGGGATAATTATTTTTGATGAAAAGTTTCTGTAATCAATATTCACACAGTTTCTGTGAGCATGAACAAAGTTCAAGGAGCTCTCCCACTTCAACAATGCTTGTCTTTCTCACTTTCACTTTCCTTTTTGAAAAGTTTTAGGTTCCCCTCTTTTTTTTAAACTATACGAAAGCACTCAACAGAAACAAATGACTCTAAAACTTCCGGGTTGTCTCCCTAGCAGCGCTTTCTTTAAAGCCATTAAGCTAGGCATTTAGTGCTCAAGTAATGAATCCACCCGGATCCCAAGGTATATCAAAGCCAATTTTAATTAACAATGATTTGTAATCAATTAGTGAGCACAAAGTAACATATATCAAGCAACAACGAAGTCTAACTCTCTTCCTATGCATCACATGTCATAAAAGAACAATTCATGCACACATAGTAAAGGCCAATGCATAGTATAAGAAGTTTCTTGCAATTTTATCGTATTGGAAACATAGAGAGGTGGAGATGTAGTTCCTCTCTCATAATAATTGCAAGTAGGAGCAGCAAGCACATGCACATTATATTCATCAAAATCATCATGTGTAGTAGTAAAAGGCAACCCATCAATATAATCCTTAATAAGCACCAACTTCTCCGATATAGTGTGGTTGGGAGAATTCAAAAAGATAATAGGACTATCATGTGTGGGTGCAATAGCAACAATTTCATGTTTAACATAAGGATCTATAGCAAGTTCATCTCCATAAGCATCATTCATATTGGCATCTTGGCCACAAGCATACCAAGCATCATCAAAAAGGGATATTTCAAGAGAATCGATGGGATCAGAACAATCATCATAGCAATCATCCTTTGGTAAGCACGGAGGGGAATTAAACAATGTATGAGTTGAAGAGTTACTCTCATTAGAAGGTGGGAACGGGTGATCAATCCGCTCTTCCTCCTTTTGTTCTTCGCTCTCCTCGTCATCTTTTTCATCTAATGAGCTCACAGTTTCATCAATTTCTTTTCCCATAGCTTCCTGCAAAATATTAGTCTCTTCTTGGACAGCGGAGACTTTCTCAATAAATGCATTAATATTGTAATTGTATTCATAATTTTCATATCAATATCTAAGTATAGCAAGATTTTCAGGCCTATAAACACCATCATCATCAAAAGCTTCATACTTTTCACACAAAGATTCAATTTCATAAGCAGCCATAAAAGAAACAAATTCTTCTATTTGTTCAACATCATAGTAATCATATATACCATTAGCATAAGAAGCTAAGGTTTCATTATCATTAAATTTGCATGAAAAGGGAAGGTGTGGAGCCATCATCCTAGAGCAAAAAGTAATATCATATCTCAAGCATAGATCCCGAGCATACCAACGCAACATAATAATTTGATCCCATAATAGTTTCCTTTTTGTGTAAAGCGATAATCCCTAAAGTATTCACGTTGATCCAACGTGTCTCCCATTATAAAGTTGAATGGGGTTTTCTCAGGATTATCAAAGTAGTACATAATATCTTTCACATAATGAGAATCGAGGGTTTTAGGAGTTACCCCGTCTCTATGAGTAGCAAGTACACCTAATTTTTTTGGTATTTTGCGTTCCATATCCATAACTAAAGATAGAGAACAACTAAGAGCAACAAATAAAATTTACTTAGTGATAAAGAAAACAAGCACACACTAGAATATTCACCCCACACTATGACTCCCCGGCAACGGCGCCAGAAAAATGTCTTGATAACCCGCAAGTATACAAGATAGTTGTAGCCTCTTTGGATAAGTAAGAGTGTCGAACCCAACGAGGAGATAAAGGTAGAACAAATACTCTCTCAAGTCCTATCGGCCACTGATACGACTCTACGCACGCTTGACGGTCGCTTTACCTAGAACAATTATGAAACTAGAAGAACTTTGTAGGTGTTGTTGGATAGGTTTGCAAGATAATAAAGAATACGTAAATAAAGTGAGTGTGGAAAAGTGGTGGTAGGAGTTGTGAAATTGTCCCTAAGCAATTGACTACTTTACTAGACCGGTAATCACTATTGCAATTCTATCTAATGGAGAGGCATAAGCTAACATACTTTCTTGACTTGGATCATATGCACTTATGATTGGAACTCTAGCAAGCATCCGCAACTACTAAAGATTCATTAAGGTAAAACCCAACCATAGCATTAAAGCATCAAGTCCCCTTTATCCCATATGAAACAATCCCCTTACTCGGGTTTGTGTTTCAGTCACTCACGCAACCCACTATAAGCGAATCATTCACGCATTGCAACACCCTACAGCGGGAATCCCTCACGCTTGCGCGACACGGAGGGCACCATAGGATAACACCAATAATAAAACATGCAACTCAAACCAATCATAGCAATTCATCAATCACCGATAGGTAAATGGAAATCTACTTAGACATCATAGGATGGCAACACATCATTGGATAATGATATGAAGCATAAAGAACCATGTTCAAGTAGAGGGTACAGCGGGTTGCGGGAGAGTGGACTGCTGTAGATAGAGGGGGGAAGGTGATGGAGATGCTGGTGAAGATGACGGCGGTGTTGGTGAAGATCGTGGTGACGATGATGGCCCCCGGCAGCGCTCCGGTGCCACCGGAAGCAAGGGGGAGAGAGCCCCCCTTCTTCTTGTTCTTCCATGACCTTCTCCCTAGATGGGAGAAGGGTTTCCCCTCTGGTCCTTTGTTCCCATGGCTTGGGAGGGGCGAGAGCCCCTCCGAAATTGGATCTATCTCTCTGTTTCTACGTTCTAGAATTCTGCCCTGGCACCGTTTCCTTTATATCTGGAGATCCGTAACTCCGATTGGATTGAAACCTTCGCCCGGATCATTTTCCAAAAATTAGCTTTCTTGAGTCCAAAGAAGGGCATCAACTGCCTTATGGGTGGCCTACGAGAGTGGGGGGCGTGCCCACCTGGAGTGTTGTCGTGTGACACTCTCGTGGCCACCTCGGGCAACGTTTCGCGTTGATTCTTCCTCCCAAAAATCACAAATATTCCAAAATAATTCTCATCCGTTTTTATCCCGTTTGGACTCCGTTTGGTATGGGTTTTCTGCCAAACAAAAAACATGCAACAGACAGGAACTGGCACTGGGCACTGGATCAATATGTTAGTCCCAAAAAATAGTATAAAACGTTGCCAAAAGTATATAAAAGTTGAATAATATTGGCATGGAACAATCAAAAATTATAGATACGATGGAGACGTATCAGTGCCTGCCCAGCTAGTTGGGCCGGCAGCTACGTGCGAATGGCAGCGGGGAGTTGGTTGGTGCGGGCCTGGCAGTGGCTCCGCTGGCGCGCTTGGCGAGGGCCTTGCCGGGTGGCCCGGCAAGGGTCTTGCTGTGGCACGCCGCCATCCCCGGTAAGAACCTTGCTGGAGGGTCTCGTGGGCTTCCTCGGTGAGGATAGTTACCCTCCAATCATCATCTGATCTTGAGCATTCTATGTCTTCATAAAGATCTGCACGCCACCACAGAGGTGCCTCCCGAGACCTGTCAGTATGTTTGTCTAGTGTTGGTGGTCTCAAAGGTGGCTCGCTCAGCTGGTCTGGCCGAGCTGCCCCGGCAAGGGTCTTGCCGGGGCCACTAAGGCTGCCCCGGCAAGGGTCCTTGCCGGGGAAACCTGCTTCATCCATCCGATCTTTGTGGCCTTGGTCCTTGTCGTTGCTTTGTTTGTCTCGTGCCTTCGGCTTCTCTCCGACTTCCCTTTCCTGCCCTGTTATGTGTGGCTGTGGCGGGTGGCTCTGACTACCCGTGCACAAGTAAAGGGGTCAAAAGTAGAGCCCCTACTTTTGTACACCGACAGGAGCCCCCGGGCCTGGGCCATACATAAGCACAGCACGTTGTTGGGCCAGGCCCAGAACGGTGCATGGGCAGTTGTGGAGGATTTTACCATGGTAACTGCTCCGTCCGCTGCGCTTCTCCACGACCCGCGTTAAACGCGCGACGTGGGGGTCGTGTGCGCGCGCGTGACGTGGGAGGCATGCGTGGGATAGTGTTCGCACCCATGCGTCGTATCGCAGTTAATGGGAAAGGAGGCGGCCCGCGCCTTCCCCATAAAAAGGAATAACCGCGGGCGCGCTGCGCACTTTACCCCCCCCCCCCTTGCGTCTTTCTCCAATCTTAGAACCGCCGCCCCCTTTCTTCCTTCTTCTCGAGCCCCTCTGCCTTCGTCCATCGCTGCCGTACTTCTGCCATCCCCTGCTCTTTCGCTTCCCACTGTCGCCAGGGCGCCGAAGTCCACAAAAAGCAAGGCAGCGGTGAAGCACACTAGGGTGACGGAGGAGCCGGAGAGCGAGCTGGTGGTGCAACGGCCGCAGTTCGCTTACTTCCCCTCGACGGTCGGCTCTGGGAGATGTTCAAGGATCTGTGGGGAGTGAAGACAGGGGAGAGAAGACGAGGCATCCAGCCACGCACATCGTGCCTGCCAGCGCCGGGCCCTCCCCAAATTGGTACCCCTTCTTCGTCGACTATTTCTCCTGTGGGCTCTGTCCCCCCTTTTCTGATTTCTTCAAGGATATCATGCACACCTATGGCTTCCGCCACTTGGATTTCACCTAGAATGCCGAGGCGTGCATGGCTCTCTTCGCACATCTTTGCGAGGGCTTCATCGGGGTGGACCCCAGCACGGCGCTCTTCCGCCATTACTTCTCCCATCGGATTCAAAAAGGGGGCACCATCACTGGCTGCGTCGCTTGGATCACGAGGGCCAAGGGGGCGTACTCGGACGGCGCCACGAAGGAGAGGTGGGAAGAATGGCGGGGCCGGTGGTGCTGGATTGAGGAGGAGGACCCGCCAGCATTCTGCGAGGTTCTCCAGAAGCCACTGGTCCGTGGGGGCGATTGAGGCGACGTCGATGCCGACGACGCGAAGCTTACGGTCGCCACCCCCAGGATTCTTCGGCTCACCCAGGCCGGTCTCACGCTCAAAATGATCGGGGCGGACTTCATCCGCCGCCGGATTGCCCCGCTGCACGACAAGGGGAGGCCGACCTGGCTCTTCGTGAACGCCGCCGACATCATGAGGCTCCGCCCCGGCCTCGACAACAACCTAACGGTGCTGAGGCACACCCACTCTGCCAACGGATCTTCCAGCTCGAGGTTAATGACGAGGGTGAGGTCGAGCGATCCGGCAAACTTGCCAGGGCCGCCGCGAAGGCCGGCAAGGTCGACAAGGAGCCCATTTCGAAGCTGCCGGTGGGAGTGGTCCCGCTGAGCAACAACTCTCGCTGGAACGAGATCACTGCCATGATGCCGCTCTTCAACGCGCATGGCCTTGACCCGAAGTGGGTTGAGCCGGACGGGCTCATGGAGCAGGAGTTCTTCGACACCTTGCATGTGGTGTACGTCACCGCCGAGCCACCGCTTATCCGGTACACCTCTCCGCGCAGAGCTGGACTATATTGCCGCCAGGGTGGAGGAGGCGAGGCTTGCCGAGGAGGAGGCAAAGCTCGTTAAGGAGGCTGGCAGCACTGGCGGCGTGTTGGACAAGGCCGCGGCGGAGGCGGAGGAGGGGGAGCTCGCCCGGTGGGCAGCAGCCATTGGCGAGGTCACCGGCTCCGAAGACAAGGAGGAGGAGGGCGAGGGGGCGAAGACCGCGACTGGAGATCCTCCAATCGCCGGAAAAGGGCGGGTCCTGCGGCGGGCCATCTCCGGTGAGCCGTCTGCCTCGACTGGGCCGCGCAGCTGCGGCAAGCCCAGGAAGCGTCCGTGCGCCAGATGAGGGCATTGGCGATGAAGAAAACGGTGAAAGTCGTGGCATCGAAGAAGAAGACATCTGCTTCTTCGTCGTCCAAGCGCGCCTGGACGCCATCACCTCCCCCCTCGCCGGCAAACATCGGCGTGGGGATTGCGTTTGACTTTGGGCCTCTCAGCCCGGAGAGAGACCTCGGGCCTCTTAGCCCGGAGAGAAAAAGGAAAGCAGCAGAGGAGGAGGAGGAAGAGAACGAAGAGTAAGCTTCTGCTTTCCTCCCTCATTCCTTACACTTCCCCTGATGGCGTTGCTCACTTGTCTTCATCTTGCAGGGATGTGGAGACGCTGGCCTAGAGGATAAAGAGGGCCAGGATTTCGGCGAGTGGCCAGCCCCTGGCAGGCACCTCCAGTATGCCACTGGTGGTGTCGAGCAGGCCGGATAGCAGCCCCCAGCCCAGCCCCCAGCATGAGTCCATCACCCATCCTTTGTCAGCGTGCGTAATGCACGACGCTTTGGTACTGATCCTACCGTGGATGTAGGAGGGGAGCAACACCAAGGGGAGCCGCAGAGGGCTTCTCCCATCGTGCCGCCCCCATCGACCACACCGCCACGAGGGGCGTCCCCGGCAAGGGCACCAAGCGCAGAGGCCATGCGCACAGAGGAGGAGGGGGAGAAAACGGGCACCGGTGGCCTCGCCTCGACGCCAGACCTCGGCGGAGAAGGAACTTCCGCCTCTCGGCCCGACACGGGTAAGCCACTCACTTTCCACTTCCACTTGCGTTCTTTCTTTCCTCTTTTCCTTACTGACTTTCGATCTTGGCTCCGCCCTGTCTCCTTCTTGGCGTCCAGACCGCTCCTAAGAGGACGCCGACACCGTCATCAAGGACGTCACCGCGGATGCCGTGGCGGAGGCAGAGAATATTGCTGACGAGGAGAGCGCTGGGGGCGCCACTGAGGGCGCCGCCAAGGGGCCCGCCGAAGAGCCCGGCAAGGGGCCTGCCGGGGAAGCCGGCAAGGCCACTGCCGAAGAGGTGGCGTTTGACGACCTACCCTCCTCCTCCGCTGCCTCTGGCTCCGGCAGGTACCTGAGGGTAAGCGACGACCTCTTCGTCCATCTCCTTGGCGCGTCGAGCACCGGGGCTCCCTTTGAGGGAGAGGTGTTCGACGAGGAGGCGCTTGCCGCCGGCGGGCTCGAGGTCGTTGATGAGCCGGTGTCGGCTCCCAGGAGGAGCGGCTGCTCCAGGCCATGGGTGCCAGCTTCCGGAAGCTTCAGGCTCTCCATCGCGCCCGTCTGGACAAGGCCAAGTCTAGGACGGCGATGGTGGAGAAGGCGGAGGCGGACTTTGGAGGGCGCGTCACCCAGGTGCAAGACTGGTTCCGCCAGGCCCAAGACAAGCTGAAGGCCGCCAAGGGCGAGCTGGCCAACCGTGAGGTGGAGCTCACCCGGAAGCAGGCCGATGACGAGAAGGCCAAGGAGACGGCGAAGAAATTGGCCTACGGAGCCGAAGCCGCCCGTACCCAGCACGAGGCCGCACTGATAATCCAGGAAGAGGACCTTGCCACGCGCGAGGAGAAGCTTGCCGCCATGCTCCACGGCAAGGATGAAGAGGCGGACAAGCTCATCTTGCAGCAGACCCAAGAGCTGGAGCAGAGGCATCAAGAAGCACTCAACGTCCAGGCTCAGGCCTACGCCGGCAGGGTGAAGGAGCTGGAGGGGCAAGCTCTGAAGCTGGCGCAGGAGAGGGATACGCTCAATGGCGCCCTGACGGAGGCGCAGGGCGAGGTCGTCAGCAAGGCCGTAGAACTCTTCGAAGCCAACATATCCATCAGAGACGACAAGCTAAAGCTGGAAGATCTCGAGAAGACGCTGTCGAAGGACAGAGAAGCAGCTGCGGATGAACGAGACCGCCAACGTCAAGGACCACGTGGCGGGCGAGAAGTGTTGGCTCGAACGCCTTGCCGTCGTTGCAAACTCGGCCGCCGATCAGCTGGACATTATGGGGATGTCGGAGATGAGGTACGCCCCAGAAGTGAACCTGAGCCCCAATGCCAACCTAACCATATACTTTGAGAAGGTCGTTGGCGCCCTGAGGCGGCTCCATTCCAACCGGGCGGCCTCCGTTGCCGAAGAATCCCGGATACTCTGCTGGGTGACCATGACCAGGGCGCTCACCAAGATTGCGCACTAGCACCCAGATCTCGACTTTGAAGTTGTGCTGAAGAGCTCGCCGGAGGATGCCGACATCGCGGCGCTCAATGAGCGTATCCAACACATCCTCAGCAGCATCGACAAAATCAAGAGGTTGGAGGGCCAGCGCCGGGACTAGGCACCCCGTTCTCTGTGGCCGCTGCAGGTTCACGACCAAGACAATGCTATCTTTATTTAGAACCACAGCGACAATTTGTGTAATATAACTCTGCAGTGCCCCTGAAATTATGCATGTTATTTTCCTGTTTGATTTTCCTTTGTATGTCCACCCCATGTCGACCGTGTAGGCTTGCCGGCACGTAAACCCAGGGCAGCGCTAGGAGGACGGATCCTCATTAGCCTGCCGGGTGTGCTTGTTGCCGGGCGAAGCACCTTACCGCCCTTGGCGCGGCCGCTCGCTCTGTCGAGCTTGACTCGAGTCAGAATCGAGAGCGTTGCTGATGGCGAAAGGCTACCCTGCCACTCTCGACGCGGCCTCTCGAACTGTTGAGCAGACTCGAAATAGAACAAGGGCGTTGCCCATCGCAGGAGGGCCCCTCTTCGTACAGGTTCTCCATACATAGGCCGAACCGTCGAGGATAATAACCTGATATCTAAGGAGAAAAACTTAAAATTCAGCATGACTTAGCTCTTTCGTCGCCGCCTCGGCGTCCTTCAAGCCAACGGGCAGTGCCGCCTTCTTGGCCGCCTTCTCCGCTGGAGCTATGACGATGATGAACTTCTAGGCCTACCACTGGACCCTATTCCCACAAGTGAGCACCCCCAACCTGGCGCGCCAAAGATGTCGGTGGGAAACGACACCTATGGGATCACTGGAATCCCTACTATGGTTGTGGGGCGCGGGGATCGTGACAAGAGCGGCACTAGTAGACAGCACAAAGGGGATTTACCCAGGTTCGGGCGCAAAGATGCATAAAACCCTACGATCCTACTTTGGCGGATGTATTTAGTGTTCTTGAGCTCTTGAACTAGCTCTAGGTGCTGCTAGGTTCGAAAGAGCCGAATCCTTCTCCCTTGCGCTATGGGCCTCCTTTTATAGGCGAAAGGGGCTGCCAAAGTGGCACACAGGAGGTGGAAAGTGCAACAGTGTTTTGAGCTTATCGCTGGTATTACAGGACAAAGTGCATTTAATGCGGGGCTTAGGTGTCCCTTCACTTTATCGGGGACGGGGGCGAGGCCTGTCCCGTCCGTCGCTGCTCCTCCTTGCTATGACATGCGCCCTGGCCAGCGACGCATGCGGCGCCAGGTATGCAGGCAGGCAGCTGAGGTGGCGCGATGGTGGAGCCTCCACGAAGGGCTGCATGTTGCCACACAGGTGCCTGCCCAGCTGGTTGGGCCAGCAGCTACATGCGAACGGCGGCGGGGAGTTGGTTGGTGCGGACCTGGCAGTGGACCTGCTGGCACACTTGGCGAGGGCTTTCCCGGGTGGCCCGGCAAGGGTCTTGCCACGGCACGCCATCATCCCCGGCAAGAACCTTGCCGGGGGTCTCGTGGGCTTCCTAAGTGAGGATCTTGGTGAGGATTGTTACCCTCCAATCATCATCCGATCTTGAGCATTCTATGTCTTCACAAAGATCTGCATGCCACAACGGAGGTGCCTCCCGAGCCCTGTCCCAATGCATTTGTCTAGCATTGGTGGGCTCAAAGGTGGCTCACTCAGCTGGTGTGGGCGAGCTGTCCTGGCAAGGGTCTTGCCGGGGCCGCTGAGGTTTCCCCGGCAAGGTTCCTTGCCGGGGAAACCTGCTTCGTCCATCCGATCTTTGTGGCCTAGGTCCTTGTCGTTGCTTTGTTTGTCTCGTGCCTTCGGCTTCTCTCCGGCTTCCCTTTCCTGCCCTGTTATTTGTGGCCGTGGCAGGACAAAAGCAGAGCCCCTACTTTTGTACACTGATAATCTTTTATCATATAAGATTTCAATCTACTTTTATTTGCATCTATATTATAAAATACCAAAAATATATTTATCATATCATACTATCTCTATCAGATCTCAATTTCGCAAGTGGCTGTGATGGGATTGACAACCTCTTTATTGTGTTGGTTGCGAGTTCTTTGTTTTTGTGTAGGTGTGTGGGACTTTTGAGGAGCCTCCTACTGGATTGATACCTTGGTTCTCAAAAACTGAGGGAAATACTTATGCTACTTTGCTGCATCACTCTTTCCTCTTCAAGGAAAACCAAAGCAAGCTCAAGACATAGAAATAAGGATTTCTGGCACCGTTGTCAGGGAGGTCTTTGCTCAAGTCAAGACATACCAAGTACCCATCACAAACTCATCTCCCTCGCATTTACATTATTTGCCATTTGCCTCTTGTTTTCCTCTCCCCCACTTCACCCTTGCCGTTTTATTTGCCCTCTCTTTCCCAATCTCTCTCTCTTGTTTTCGCTTGCCTTTTTCTGTTTGCTTGTGTGTTGGATTACTTGTTGCCATGGCGCAAGATAATACCAAATTGTGTGATTTCTCCAATACCAATAATAATGATTTCCTTAGTACTCTGATTGCTCCTCTTAATGATGTTGAGTCTTGTGAAATCAATACTGCTTTCCTGAATCTTTTTATGGAAGATCAATTCACCGGCCTTCCTAGTGAAGATGTCGCTACTCATCTAAACAACTTTGTTGATTTGTGTGATATGCAAAATAATAAATTTACGTATAATGATATTGTTAAATTAAAGTTATTTTCGTTTTCACTTAGAGATCGTGCTAAAGTTTGGTTTTCGTCTTTGCCTAAAAATAGTATTGATTCTTGGAACAAGTGCAAAGATGCTTTTATCTCTAAGTATTTTCCTCCCGCTAAGATTATCACTCTTAGGAATGACATTATGATTTTTAAACAACTTGATCATGAGCATGTTTCCCAATCTTGGGAAAGAATGAAATTGATGATTCGCAATTGCCCTACTCATGGTTTGAATTTATGGATGATCATACAATTTTTTTATGCCAGTTTGATCTTTGCTTCTAGAAATCTTTTAGATTCGGCTGCGGGAGGCACGTTTATGGAAATTACGTTAGGAGATGCTACAAAACTTCTTCATAATATTATGGCTAATTATTCTCAATGGCACACCAAAAGATCTTCTAGTAAAAAAGTGCATGCTATAGAAGAAATCAATGTTTTGAGTGGAAAGATGGATGAACTTATGAAGTTGTTTGCTACTAAAAATACTCCTCTTGATCCCAATGATATGCCTTTGTCTACTTTGATTGAGAATAATAATGAATCTATGGATTTGAATTTTGATGGTAGGAATAGTTTTGGAAACAATGCTTATAGAGGAAACTCTAATTCTAGACCGTTCCCCAGTAGTTCCTCTAATAATTATGGAAATTCCTACGATAACTCTTATGGTAATTTTAATAAGATGCCCTCTAATTTTGAGAATAGTATGAAAGAATTGATTTCTCAGAAGAATTTTAATGCTTTGCTTGAAGAAAAATTGCTCAAAGTTGATGATTTGGCTAGGAACGATGATAGACTTTCGCTTGATGTTGATTCTCTTAAACTTAGATCTACTCCTCCTAAGCATGATATCAATGAGTCTCTCAAAGCCATGAGAATTTCCATTGATGAGTGCAAGTAAAGAACTGCTAGATTGCATGCTAAGAAAGATTGCTTTGTAAAGGCGTGTTCTTCTAGTTTCCATGAAAATAATGATGAACATCTTAAAGTTATTGATGTGTCCCCTATTAGATCTTTGTTTTACAATATGAATCTTGATAATAATGGGACTGGAGATGAGTCAACTTTAGTTAGAAGGCGTCCCAATAGTTCGGAGTTTTTAGATCTTCATGCTAAATTTGGTAAAAGTGGGATTGGAGAGGTCATGACTTTAAATAGCATTGAACCCACTATCTCGGATTTCAAGGAATTTGATTATGGTAATTTTGCTTTAGAAGGTCGTATTTCCTTGTTGCAATCTGTTGTTAATTCTCCTGTTGCTTATAGTCAAAATAAAGCTTCTACCAAACATATCGTTGATGCCTAGATGCAATCTTATGATGAAAAACTTAAGTTGGAAGTTTCTATACCTAGAAAACTTAATGATGAGTCGAAACCTACTAAAAATATTAGAATTAAAGATCATGAGTGTTTTGATTTGTTTGATTTGGGTGCTAGTGTTTCCACGATTCCGAAAACTTTATGTGATATTCTAGTTTTCCATGATCTTGATGATTGCTCTTTAAATTTGTACCTTGTGGATTCCACCATTAAAAAGCCAATGGGAAGGATCAATGATGTTATCATTGTTGCAAATAGAAATTTGGTGCCCATAGATTTTATCGTTCTTGATATAGATTCCAATCTTTCTTGCCCTATTATTCTTGGTAGACCTTTCCTTAGAACGATTGGTGCGATTATTGATATGAAGGAAGGGAGTATTAGATTCCAATTTCCATTAAGGAAAGGCGTAGAGCACTTTCCATTAAATAAAGTCAAATTACCTTATGAATCTAACATGCGGGCTACTTATGGATTTGGTGCCAAAGATGACACTACTTAGATCTATCTTCGCTTTTATGCCTAGCAAGGGGCGTTAAACGATAGCGCTAGTTGTGAGGCAATCCAATTTTATTTGTATTTTTTGTTTTTGTTTCTGTTTAGTAATAAATTTTGCATCTACCTTGTGTTTAGATGTGTTTTTATATTTTAATTAGTGTTTGTGCCAAGTAGAAACTATAGGATAACCTATGATGATAGTTGATATTGATTCTGCTGAAAAACAGAAACTTTGCGCGCACGAATTTAGTTTTTTTTAAATCACAGAAACGTGATTTTGTGTTGATTCGTTTTTTTGATGATCAATAGAGAAATTGTATAGGACTTCCTATTTTTGTAGGATTTTTAGAGTTCCAGAAGTTTGTGTTATTTATAGATTGCTCCAGACTGTTCTGTTTTTGACAGATTCTGTTTTTCGTGTGTTGTTTGCTTATGTTGATGCATCTATGGCTAGTAAAATAGTTTATAAACCATATAGAAGTTGGAATACAGTAGGTTTAACACCAAAATAAATAAAGAATGATTTCATTACATTAACTTATGTGGTGGTTTTGTTTGCTTTCACTAACGGAGCTTATGAGATTTCCTGTTGAGTTTTGTGTTGTGAAGTTTTCTAGTTTTGGGTAAAGATTTGATGGACTATGGAATAAGGAGTGGCAAAAGCCTAAGCTTGGGGATGCCCATGGCACCCCAAGATATTCAACAGTAGCAAAAAGCCTAAGATTGGGGATGCCCACGAAGGCATCCCCTCTTTCGTCTTTGTTCATTGGTAAGTTTACTTGGAGCTATATTTTTATTCGCCACATGATATGTGTTTTGCTTGGAGCGTCGTGTATTATATTAGTCTTTGCTTTTTAGTTTTCCACAATCATCCTTGTTGTACACACCTTTTGGGAGAAGCCTACTTTGTCGGATTTCGGGTTCCGGCAGACCCTTGAGGTTCGAACACTAGGGTGCGCACGAAGGTCTCTCCCCTACCAGCTCACGTCTCGAAGTCTCGCAAAGATCTAGGCAAGAAAGATGAACACACAGAGGACACGAGATTTATACTGGTTCAGGCCACCATTGTGGTGTAATATCCTACTCCAGTGTGTGGTGTGGTGGATTGCCTCAGGGGCTGATGATGAACAGTACAAAGGGAGAACAGCCTCACGAGGGGCTGTTCTTGAGCTGTTGTGATGAACTGCTTGGGTGAGTTCAGTTGCTTCTCTCTCTCTCTTTGGTTGATCTCCAGATATCTCTACCTGGTGGTGGCTAGTCCTATTTATAGAGAGAGGCCCTGGACCTCTCCCCAAATAATGAGTGGGAATGGCGCCAACAATCGGCCATTTTGAAGGGGAACATCTGGTACACTTATCCTGACTAAAGTTGGTCTTCGGCTGCCAAAGGCTCTGACGGTGACGCCGCCCTGGGATCCACGATGACCTCCATCCTGCCGTTCTACTGGTCTTGGTCTTGTTGCACCGAAACGGTAACCTTTGCCTGATGCCTTGGCCTGTGCTTGCCCCCTTAGCACCGAAAGGGAAACAAGGACACTGCATAGGCCGGCGCCCGCCTGGCACCCGCCTGGCCTCTGGTCATCATGGCTTGCGTCATGGGCCCCTCGGGAGTTGCCCTCCATTGATCTCTCTGTCTCCTTACGAGCCTGCCTGGGGAGGCTGTTCCTGAGGAAGCTCCCTGTCGTCTGCCCCACGAGACTTGGCCCCTCACGAGGTTCTTGAGCTTGAGCTGATGAAGCTGGGCTGCATTGGGCCCCCACTTGAGCCACACAGCAGGCCGCAGGAAGGCAAGTCTGGGGACCCCCGTACCCAGAACGCCGACAGTAGCCCCCGTGCCCAAGACACGCCCGGACTTGGCTTAGCAGAGAAGCGAAGGGGCAAGTGCGAAGCGCCGCGGGCCCCAACAGCCTGCGGCCTTGGGCGCCGCGTGGCGGTTGATTGGACGTGGGCGTCTCCGCTTCCCCATGATGCCCTATTATGTGCCCGGCTAGGTGGACCCGTGATTGCACATAGCTATTCCCCTTTCTCCGCCCGCGCGCTTGCTGCCCTTCTTTCTTCCTCGAGCTTCAACCTCTGCCTCCAATCCAACTCGAGCTCTCCCCTTTCCTGCCTGCCATGGCGCCAACGAAGAAGGAAAAAGGGAAGAAGCCCGCGCCTTCATCCCGCTCGCCTCCGGTGGTGGCCCCCGCCGTCGATCGGTCAATCATACTCAATCTCGAGGCCCTGTGCAAGGTCCGCTCTGCTTTTGCCACCATCTTCAACGAGTGTGGCCGGACCACGGCCTGCCCTGCGTCCCATGCTTCTATCAACAGGGTCGTCACAGAGGTCCGGTTCTTTGCCTATGCCTTGTGGGCGGGTCTGGTTCCCCCTTTCTCTGCTTTCCTCAATGCGGTGCTCTCCCATTATGAGATCCACATGAAGCATCTTGGACCTGAGTCCATTACTCTCCTGGCTGTCTTTGCCTTTGTTTGTGAGGCAATGGTGGGCATTCCTCCTTCCGTTGCCCTGCTGCGCCCCTTCTTCTCCTTGCGCCTGAGCAATCCCAATCAATGCTTGGGGTGTGTGGGCTTTCTTGCCATGCCAGAGACAACTGCTTCAGGGATCGACTTCGGCATTCTTCCCTATGAGGCCAAGTTCAGAGAGCGGTGGCTGTATGTGGACATTGGGGTACCCAGCCCTCTACGCTCGCACCCGACCGAGCCTGCCGTTCCAAGTTCAGGCTGGGCTCATGAGGCGCTCGTGAGCCCCCGACTTGTCTTCGTCTAGCGCCGTTTCGAGACCTTGAGGGTGCACAACTGACGATGCCCAAGGTGGTGAGGGAGTTCCTCCAGTGTCCCATTGCTCCTCTCCAGCGCCACTCTCGCCAAATGCGAGACTATGCGGGCACAAGGACCGCATGCGGCTCTAGGAGGAGGACCTGACGCCTGAAGCACTAAGGACGGTGCTCAAGGTCTTGACTGGCGACCCTTCCCCAGGCAGCCTTAGACATGATGGTGCCCTCCTGTATCTTTGTTCAGGCAGGGCCGATTTCGTGAAGTAGATGCCCAGCTTCGATGAATGGGGACTACGCCCGACTGGCCTCAGGGGGCCCCACGAGAATCCTGTCGTCGTGGTTGCTCTTCCAGTTGCCCAAAGTGGCCCCGTCTCATGAGGGCCGCCCTAGAGCCGCGGCAGGCGAGGAGCTCCGGCCTACGGCTCCCGAGGTTGGGGCTCCCGAAGCTTCGGTCGTCCCTCATGACGCGGTTTCCAGGGCCGCTCCTCAGGCCGGTCCCCTTAGCGTCGATCGTTCCGACGCCTCCAACATGCCGCAAGCCGACCCCTGCACCAAGCACTTAGGCCGGTTTCGAGTAGATTTCGAGGCACTTCGCAAGAGGAAGGAGGCCTTGGGCGGTGAAGGTCGCCCTTGCCGCCTACTGAAGTGTAGGAAGTACTTTGCCATGGATGAGTATGTCCTATTTCTTCTTTGCTCCTTTATTTCCTTGTTCTCGCAGCTGATCGCGGCCTTCTCAGGGTCCTTCCTTCAGAATTCGTGGAGACGGCCAAGGAGCCATCCCCCCAAGCCTCGTCTTTGCTGCTGACCCTGGGCGTGCCGGGATCGAGTGGCGCTCCTGTCGCTCGGCCAGCCGAAGGAGTGGCCCATCTTGCCGGGCATCTTGATCCTGCGCGCCTGCTGTCCTCCCTCCATGGGTTCCCCTGGGGCACAACCAGCTTGCCCCGCGCTCCCTCCTTGATCGTGAACGGCGATTGGTTGAACTCGGTATTAAGCTCCTCTTCTGGGGACGGACCGGTGTCAGGTCGGGCTCCTGGCGCGGCCCGTCTACCGATTGCTGGGGCTCCAGCCCCCAGCCCTACGCCGGGAGAGGCCATGCCGCCCAGTGCCCTGCGGGCTCGCCAACGGCGGAGGACGACGCGGAAGACGTACTCAAGCGTGCTCATGAGCGCCGCGCCCTTCGCCAAGAAATCCTCCAGGGGGTGGTAGACGCAGTAAGCCGGATCGGTGCAGAGCTCGCTGACGAGGACGCACGCCTCGAGGCCGAAGGCTTGCTCCTTGCTGAAGAGAGGCGCAAGCTGAAGGTGGCCGTTGCCTTTGCGCGTCACCAACGGGACCTTGACAACATGAAGGCTGAAGCGTCGCTGGTGGCCTCGCAAGAGGCCTGCTATCGAGCCGTCGAGGAGGCCCGGGAAGCTCCAAGCATAGAGCAACTTTCTGGAGGAGTAGGTGGAACTGCGCTAGGCGGCCCTTGTGTCGCTGAAGGAGGCCTCCGTCGACCGGGTAGAGCTCCAGAAGCGCGAGGAAACGCTGACGCTGGAGGCTGCCGAGCGCAAACTTGACCTTGAGCAGCTGGAGGAGAGGGAGCGCCTGGTGGCTCAGGAAGGATGATGTCACTGCACGCGAAGCCCAAGCCCAGGAAGAGGTCGACCGCCGTGTGGAGGAAGCTCGTTCGGGTCTCGAGCACCAATATGAAGCGAGGTTGGAGCTGATTAGGGCCGAAGCTGAAGGTAGGACCGCGTCCCTCTGGGCCAAGCTGGCCGAAGCGACGCGGGGCGCAGACCTCTCCGCAGTTGCCCTTGGCGCAGCGCAGGTGGAGCTGGCCTCTTCCTGCGTCGAGTTGCTTCTTCTTTGACAGAGGGTCGATGGCACCGAGGCCATCGCGCGGCAGAACGAGGACGAGATCCGTCAGAGGTGGCTTCTGGAGCATGATCACGCCCCCATGCTCCAAACGCTCAGGGAACGGGCTAACACGGCCTTGGGCAACATTTGCGAGGCCGCTGCCGAGGTGCCGCATGAGACCAATTATGCCGGCAACCTCCAATGTTTCACTGATGTGGTGACGCTTCTGGAGAACCGCTCCGAGAGGTCTCATTGGCTCGTTGAGGAGTGGAGCCGAGACTTGCTTGGGCGTGCCTTCTCCCGTGTCTTCAGAGATCTAAAGAACATGGACCCCCACTTCGATTTCGATGCCGCCATTGCACCCGTGCCCATAGCTATCCGGGGCGACCTGGCGCAATGGGTGGAAGACAATGTGGACGCCCTCGTTAGGGCCTTCACGTCTGATGATGATGGCATGATCGTGGCCGCTGATGAAGGTGGCGTGGTGGACGCGCCTGGCGCTGGCGGAGGTGTTAGCGATGATGGTGATGACGCCAGCGACGCTAGCGACGCCTCTAGAGGCGCCCCATATGACGTGGCGAGTGATATGTCCGACTGATCGTACGTCACCGCTATTCACCCTGCGTGAAAAAGTCCGGGCTTGGCCCTGAAGAGTGTAACAGCATTTTGGGAGGGGAAGCCCCTCATGTAAAGGTTTGCGATCAATATCCTTGTAAGCGTAACGCTTAGCTACTGGCCCGGCGATGAGTTAGCTGACCTATTTACCTCTTGACCCCGACGAGTCCTGAGCGGGCCTGTGGGGGCCGGAATGCCTCGAGTGTCTTCTGGGTGGTCCTATTAATCCTGCGGTGAGAACCTCCGGAGAGGGTGCGGCGACAGCGGTCCGGATTGTATATGTGCCTGGCCTGGCCCGGCTTGCGAGGGGCTCGCGAGGGGAGGCAGCTGACGCTAACTTGGACGTAAAGCCGAAACTAGAACACGAGATATTGCTTGAACGAGACTAAGCTCCCCTTCCCCAAACACACGCAAGTCTCAAGCTCAAATCCAACTTAAATTCAAATCGAAGAAACTTGTCGACAGAGGAAAACGCAAAAGGGCAAAAAGCCGCGTCTGGCACCTAGTCTAGTCTTCGACGTATTCTCATCAGTGCAGAGCTAAGTGCTGCCACTTGGCATGGGCGGGAGCCCCCGAGGCACGAGGGCGGCTCTCCGAAGACTTCGGGGCATGTACAACCCCACTCATTATTACATGAGAGTGTCACGGTGCGGCGAGCTTCACAGGCACTGGGCCTTCTTCATAGGTACCGGCCTTGCTTCATATCGCCAGACGAGGGCCCCGCCTTGCGCCACACTCTACAACCACTGATGGCGACCGGAAACCAATGACGACGCCAATGGGGTAGAGCGGTCGCCAGCGGTTCCCCCAACGACCACGGGTCCTCTGCCGGGGGTAGGCCCTGTGGCACCTCCCCGGCAGAGGGCCTACCTCCGGAGTGCGCCTGATGCCGAGCGCCGCAGGGACGAACCTGGATCCCGGCCCCTCTCCTGCAGCCCCCGGTGCCCTCCTCCCGAGTGGTAGGAAGCTGGAACATTGGGGCAGCCATCTGCTGGGGTGACCTGTACCTCCTGTGACCCATGGTTAGTATAAGTTTGCTCCTGAGGAAGTAGTGGTACCAAATAGTTGTTGCCACCAGGCACCAGCGTGGCCGTCGAGGCCCTCTTGGGCCTCTTGAAAGATCTCAGCTTCTGGTGGCTCCTCGTCCCAGCCTGGCCCAAGGAACGAGCCATGGTATTCTTCCAATGCGCATTCTCGATCCACCATGTGGGGCACATAAGCTTCTGGCATCGCAACTCCATGTTTCTCGTCGTAGTGCCCCACATGCCACACAGCTTGGCCTGGAGCGTTGTCTTGAGGGTGATGGCGCGGTGGCCCGCCGAGGCCGAAGGTCGTGGGGTGTGCTCCTTCGTCAGCCAGAGATGGGGCTGGTGTGACTTGGCGCCCGTTGCTGATGGTCGGGTTGGCGTTGAGCTTGGCCTGGAGCCCACTCGGAGTCGTGTGGGCAAATATGGGGCCACCATACGGCCCGCTCTGGACCTGGGTTGGCAGCTGGACGTAGAAAGGAGCCACTCCCGAGGCGGCGGCGTCCAGGAGTTCGGCTACTCGCTCCAGCAACACGTCAGGGCCACCCTCCAGCAGCCGGCACCGTAGCAATTCTCAGGCCACCGTGAGCGCGGCCCTGGAGTTTGCCTGCTCCCATCGGGTGTGCGGCGCTATGGCCGCGGTGTGGTTCAAAGCTCTTGCTGCTGACCGCACCTACCGCGGTGTGCTGGCAGGCGGCGTTTGGCCGCGTCGCCCGCGCCCCGCAGCGCCCTGCGGAGCACGAGATCCCTGGGGCGCAAGGTTGCGGTCGCCCTGGGCCGGGGCCACGGCGTGGACGGGCCACGTCGCCCAGCGGTCGGCGTTGGCAGTCGGGTCGCTTGACATCGGGGCGGCGAGGCGACGAATCGCAGGAAGGCGGAAGAAAGACTCCGACGCACCCCTACCTGGCACGCCAAATGTCGGATTTCGGGTTCCAGCAGACCCTTGAGGTTCGAACACTGGGGTGCGCACAAAGATCTCTCCCCTACCAGCTCACGTCTCAAAGTCTCGCAAAGATCTAGGCAAGAAAGATGAACACACAGAGGACACGAGATTTATACTGGTTCAGGCCACCATTGTGGTGTAATACCCTACTCCAGTGTGTGGTGCGGTGGATTGCCTCAGGGGCTGACGATGTACAGTACAAAGGGAGAACAGCCTCGCGAGGGGCTGTTCTTGAGCTGGTGCGATGAACTGCTTGGGTGAGTTCAGTCGCTTCTCTCTCTCTCTCTCTGGTTGATCTCCATATATCTCTACCTGGTGGTGGCTAGTCCTATTTATAGAGCGAGGCCCTGTTCCTCTCCCCAAATAATGAGCGGGAAGGGCGCCAACAATTGGCCATTTTGAAGGGGAACATCTGGTACACTTATCCTGACTAAAGTTGGTGTTCGGCTGCCAAAGGCTCTAACGGTGACGCCGCCCTGGGCTCCACGATGACCTCCATCCTGCCGTTCTACTGGTCTTGGTCTTGTTGCACCGAAACGGTAACCTTTGCCCGATGCCTTGGCCTGTGCTTGCCCCCTTAGCACCGAAAGGGAAACAAGGACACTGCATAGGCCGGTGCCCGCCTGGCACCCGCAGCGCTCCACAAAATACCACGCTGCTGCTACTTAGCAGCAGCGCGTGTTAGAGAAACGTGCTGCTGATAGGAAAATAGCAGTAGCGCGTCCACCACAAACCGCGCTACTGCTATAATTGCCATGACCTCGCCCCCCCTGCTAGTTATAGCAGTAGCGCACTATACTGAACCGCGCTACTGCTATAGAAGTTAGCAGCAGCGCGCTTATAGGAAAACCGCTACTGCTAAGATCAGCCCACAAGTTTAGTCCCACCTCGCTCCGTGAATAGGGTGTTTACCACCTTAAATATGTTATTTCTGAAACTACCACAACCAGTTGGTCTTCACTGAAATCTATGTGTAAAATTTGTGGCCGCAATATGAGTCCTCTCCGGTTCCTAGCGGATAGGACTCATATTGACAATTCAGATTGTACACAAAAAGATCATTGATGGCCAATGTATTTTTGCGTTTGACGTATTTTTTGCATAGTTACACTTAGCAGTAGCGGTTTATGTGCAAAGCACTACTGCTATTAAGATTAGCTGTAGCGCGTTTTGGCAAACGCGCTACAACTATGCCTACCTTATCCCCACACGCACGATCGGCCCTCACTCACACTCTCACTCTCGCCCCCCGTGCCGATAACCGTCGTCGTGCGTCGCCGCCGCCGCCGCCGCCGCCGCCTTCGTCCGTCCGCCGCCGAGGTACTCCCCTCCTTCCATCCCTCCTCCCTCCTCCTCGCACGTCCTCCCTTCGCCTGTGGCTGCCCCTCCCTCCTCCACCGCCGCCCTCCTCCCTCCGCCTGTGGCCGCCCCTCCTCCCTCCTCCGCCAGCAGCCCTCCTCCCACCGCCCTCGACCTCGCCGCCCCTAGCTACCTCTCCATCGCCCCCCACTCCCTGCCACTAGTTAGTACTAGATTTAGTAGTTGTAGATGTTAATTTAGGGTTCATAGCTAGTACTAGATGTTGCTTAGTTAGTACTAGATTTTTAGTAGTAGTAGATGTTAATTACTAGTAGTGATGGTACTAGTTAACTAGATGTTGCTTAGTTAGTACTAGATTTTTAGTTGTAGTTGAACTAGTTTACTAAGTAAATTAATAAACTACTTGAACTAGTTGAATTAATAGAACTAATGTATTTTTAGTAAGATAATTAATATAACTAGTTGAACTACTTTATTTTTAGAAAGAACTAGTTTTTTTCTATTTATAGTAAGTTTATATTTAGTAAGAACTAATTGAATTAATAAAACTAGTTGAACATGTCATATTTGTTGTTATTTTTTAGTTCAAGCAATTATTGGGGATGTATTAGTGATAACTTATATGGTTTCTCAGGTGACCACCGTCGTCCCCGTCACCGACCCCCACCGACATCCCCGCCGTCGTCCCCGTCACCGACCGCCTCCGACATCCCCACCGTCGTCCCAGTCACCGACCCCCCTCCGACATCAAGGTGAGACCAGCCAAATATCCTTGTATATCTTGTGTTGTGCTCAAATAGGATATGTGGTTGCCCAAGTAGCCTTTCATGTTCAGTTTACATCTCCGTGTGGCCTATGTTTTGCCGGAGTGTTGATTAATTTCCATTCCGGCAAATTTCAGGCGCTCGATATGTCCTTTTTTAGCAAAGGTCATGCTGGATTTTTTCGTGAATTCTGGCATGACTTGTGCTAGAATATGTACAAGTTTAATCTTTGAATTATGAACGTAGGAAATGTCATACTCAGACGACGACACACTCCCGGGGGAGTGTAGCTGGTGCCATGGCGATCGAGGTATGTGTGATAGGTTCGTTCAGCTGGACGAAGATCGGCGCTTCAGCATTAAGCTCGAGGAGACCTTCGATTGTGAAACGGTATGCAACAACGACATGTGTTTTTTCGTAATTAAGAATGACTTCAACTATTTCAACGTCTAATTTTCATATTTTACAATTCGACTAGCTTATCCCATGCCATGCAAGATGCTATGTCTTGGAGAGGATGGGTTTTGAAGACCATGAGAATTTCGAAACAAAGAAAATACACCTAAGGACCCGTCATGATATGGATTTTGAAGTAAATCTGTGCAATGCTCAGAGCGTAACCCATTTTGGTTGCCAAAATTGGGAAGCACTTTGCAACATGTATGGTTTTTATGAGGGTATGATTATCACCATGGATCTTGGTGATCCTGACATCGAGCAAGACAATATGGACAGTTGGGTCCTTGTTGATACGCTTCCGATTGTACCGCTATGTGAGTTTCTCAAACATAGTTATTAACTAATTTATATTGTTTATTTCAAAACTGTTGATAGCTTATTTCCATTGACAGCTTATTTTGATTCTTCAAAGACTGTGCGGAAGATGTTAGATAAAACCCACTACACCGATGGCACCGAATTAACGTATAAGGAGAAAAATCATTTGATCGCATTTTGTACTCTTCTTGAGAATTACAATAACTATTATCGAACTCCTCCAAGTTATGGTGAATACGTGCCACTAGTGCATGTGTTGAACCATGGTAACTTCTCTGGAGATACCCTGGTAAGATTTTTTACTATTACGACATTCGTGCATCTTTTGGATACTTCTAAAACTAGTACATCATTGCTAACTACGAAGTTATTATTAGGTTTTTCAACAGAAACTCCCGATGGATTGTGTGCCTCATCTAATGTCTCTGAATGGTCGCCTCTCAGTTCTGAACATAATGCCAGGTAAATCTAGGGAGCTCACCTGTGCATATCGGATTTCTAAAACCGGTGAACACATGATCATCAAAGAATGGAAGAAATGTATGGACATTCGCAAGGAGGTTCTTGGAAGTAACATTCAGGGAAAGGCAAGAATTGGAGATAGGCTAATCTCCATTCTCCATAATGGAGAGTTAGGGGCTATCTTGTTTTTTGCAATTTTTCCTTAGAAAATGTAGTAGGTCTTAATCGAATGTAGTAGGTCCTATGAGGTACAATATGTTTATTATGTGGTAATGTGTTAGAGTTGATAATGAGGAGTACTTGTGATTACGACTGGTGACCAATTTGCTATGTGATGTCATTGATGAAAACGATGATCTTAAGGAGGTGTTATATGACAATGATGTATTATGATGATAAGTTGTTAATGATATGATGATGATGATGATGATATTATTATATCATTGGGTGAAAGAACCGCGGATTAGTTTCAAGTGGATGGACATCCACTTGAAACTAGTCCACGGTTCTTTCACCCCGTGATGTAATAACTCATTATGATGTAAAAACAATCTCTAAATTCCTGTTGTATGAAAACTTGTGTAAAGGTGTATGAATACAACATGAAATAAAAAAGAAATAAAATACTAAATAGTAGTAGTAGCGCGGGAAAGGAGAAGCGCTACTACTAATTACCAGTAGCGCGGTCCTGAAGAAGCGCTACTACTGAGTCAATTTAGTAGTAGCGTGGATCCAGGCGCGCTACTGCTAAGCATTAGCTGTAGCGCCTTATCAGTAGCGCTCCTGCCCGCGCTACTGATAGGCCTAAAACCCGCGCTGCTGCTAGGCTTTTCCCTAGTAGTGTTAGCACCGAAAGGGAAACAAGGACACTGCACAGGCCAACGCCAGCCTGGCACCCGCCTGGCCTCCGGTTATCTTGCGTCATGGGCTCCTCGGGAGGTGCCCTGCATTGATCTCTCCGCCTCCTCGCGAGCCTGCCTGGGGAGGCTGTTCCTGAGGAAGCTCCCTGTCGTCTACCCCGCGAGGCTCTGCCCCTCGCGTGGGTCTTGAGCTTGAGCTAATGAAGCTGGGCTGCATTGGGCCCCCACTTGAGCCACGCCGCAGGCCGCAGGCAGGCTGTCTGGGGACCCCCGTTCCCAGAACGTCGACATACTTGATTGAATTTATTATAATATGATATGTGCTTCACCTATATATTTTGAGCTTGATAGTTTTTGTTCTAGTCCTTCACTTCTATCTTTTAGAGCACGACGGTGGCCTAATTTTGTAGAAATTGCTAGTATCTCATGCTTCACTTATTTTATTTTGAGAGTCTCTACTATGGTATTTGCTATGGTTATAAATTGGTCCTAGAATGGTAAGCATCCAAGTGGGTTATAATAAAAACTATCATAGGAAGTGAATTGGATGCTATGATCAATTTGATACTTGATAATTGTTTTGAGATATGGAGGTAGTGATATTAAATTCATGCTAGTTGGGTGATTATGAATTTAAAGAATGCCTGTGTTGAAGTTAGCAAGTCCCGTAGCATGCACGTATGGTTAAAGTTGTGTAAAAATTTTGAAACATGAAGTGTACCTGGCTTGTGCATCCTTATGAGTGGCGCTCGGGGACGAGCGATGGTCTTTTCCTACCAATCTATCCCTCTAGGAGCATGCGCGTAGTGCTTGATTTTTTATGACTTCTTAATTTCTGCAACAAGTATATGAGTTCTTTTGACTAATGTTGAGTCCATTGATTATATGCACTTTTACCTTTCCACCATTGCTAGCCTCTTCGGTACCGTGCATTGCCCTTTCTCACCTTGAGAGTTGGTGCAAACTTTGCCGGTGCATCCAAACCCCGTGATATGATACGCTCTATCACACATAAACCTCCTTATATCTTCCTCAAAACAGCCACCATACCTACCTATTATGGCAGTTCCATAGCCATTCCAAGATATATTGCCATGCAACTTTCCACCGTTCCGTTCATCATCATGACATACATTACTTTTGTCATATTGCCATTGCATGATCATGTAGTTGACATCGTATTTGTGGCAAAGCAACGATTCATAATTTTTCATACATGTCACTCTTGATTCATTGCACCATCCCGGTACACCGCCGGAGGCATTCATATAGAGTCATATCTTGTTCTAGTTTCGAGTTGTAATTCATATGTTGTAATCAATGAAAGTGTGATGATCATCATTATTAGAGCATTGCCCAAAAAAAGAAAAAAAGAAAGGCCAAAAGAAAAAAAGGGAGGCCAAAGAAAAAAAAGGAAAAACAAAAAAAGGAAAAACAAAAAAAGAAAAAAAGAAAATAAATAAAAAGGGGCAATGTTACTATCTCTTTTTCCACACTTGTGCTCCAAAATAGCACCTTGTTCTTCATGTAGTGAGTCTCATATATTGTGCTTCAAAGTAGCACCATGTTTTTCATATAGTGAGTCTCATATGTTTTCACTTCATATACTAGTGGGAATTTTTAATTATAGAACTTGGCTTGTATATTCCTACGATGGGCTTCATCAAATGCCCTAGGTCTTCGTGAGCAAGCAAGTTGGATGCACACCCACTAGTTTTCTTTTGTTGAGCATTCATTTATAGCTCTAGTGCATTCGTTTCATGGCAATCGCTACTCCTCATGTTGACATCAATTGATGGGCATCTCCATAGCCCGTTGATTATCCTCGTCAATGTGAGACTTTATTTATTTTTTTGTCTTCTCCACACAATCCCCATCATCATATTCTATTCCACCCATAGTGTTATACCCATGGCTCACGCTCATGTATTGCTTGAAGGTTGAAAAAGTTTGAGATTATTTAAGAATGAAATAGTTGCTTTGCTTGTCATCGGGGGTGTAGAATTTGTGAACATTTTTGTGTGACGAAAATGAAGCATATCCTAACTATATGATTTTGTAGGGATGAACTTTCTTTAGCCATGTTATTTTGAGAAGGCATGATTGCTTTGATTAGTATGCTTGAAGTATTACTATTTATTTTCTTAATATAAACTTTTATTTTGAATCATTTGGATCTAAACATTCATGCCACAATAAAGAAAATTACATTGAGAATTATGCTAGGTAGCATTACACATCAAAAATTCTGTTTTTATCATTTACCTACTCGAGGACGAGAAGGAATTAAGCTTGGGGATGCTTGATACGTCTCCAACGTATCAATAATTTTTGATTGTTCCATGTTATTATGTTACCCCTTTTGGATGTTTATGGGCTTTATTTTACATATTTATATCATTTTTGGGACTAACCTACTAACCGGAGGCCCAGCCCGTAATGCTATTTTTTGCCTATTTCAGTATTTGTAAGAAAAGGAATCTCAAACGGAGTCCAAGCGGAATGAAACCTTCGGGAGCATGTTTTTTGGAACGAACGTGAACCAGAGGACTTGGAGTGCAAGTCAAGAAGCAATCAAGGCGGCTAGGAGGTAAAAGGGCGCGCCCACCCCTCCTGGGCACGCCCCTGTCTCCTGGGCCCCACGAGCGGCCACCGACGTACTTCTTCCTCCTATATATACCTACGTACCCCGAAAACATCCAGGGAGCCAACGAAAAACAATTTCCACCGCCTTAACCTTCTGTATTTGTGAGATCCCATCTTGGAGCCTTCGCTGGCGCTCCGCCGGAGAGGGAATCGACCACGGAGGGCTTCTACATCAACACCATAGCCCCTCCGATGAGTTGTGAGTATTTTACCCTAGACCTTTGGGTCCATAGTTATTAGCTAGATGGCTTCTTTTCTATTTTTGGATCTCAATGCAATGTTCCCCCCCTCTCTAGTGGAGATCTATTCGATATAAGCTCTTTTTGTGGTGTGTTTGTCGAGATCCGATGAATTGTGGGTTTATGATCAAGTTTATCTATGAGAAAAATTTGAATCTTCTCTGAATTCGTTTATGTATGATTGGGTTATCTTTCCAAGTCTCTTCGAATCATAAGTTTGGTTTGGCCTACTAGAATGATCTTTCTTGCCATGGTAGAAGTGCTTAGCTTTGGGTTCAATCTTGCGGTGTCCTTACCTAGTGACAGAAAGGGTTGCAAGGCACGTATTGTATTGTTCCCATCAAGGATAAAAAGATGGGGTTTATATCATATTACTTGAGTTTATCCCTCTACATCATGTCATCTTTCTTAATGCGTTACTCTGTTCTTATGAACTTAATACTCTAGATACATGCTGGATAGCGGTCGATGTGTGGAGTAATAGTAGTAGATGCAGGCAGGAGTCGGTCTACTTGTCACGGACGAGACGCCTATATACATGATCATGCCTAGATAATCTCATAATTATTCGCTTTTCTATCAATTGCTCGACAATAATTTGTTCACCCACCGTAATACTTATGCTATCTTGAGAGAAGCCACTAGTGAAACCTGTGGCCCCCGGGTCTATCTTTTATCAAATAAGCTTTCAATCTACTTTTATTTGCATCTTTAATTTTTTCATCTATATTATAAAATACCAAAAATATATTTATCTTATCATACTATCTCTATCAGATCTCACTTTCGCAAGTGGCCGTGAAGGGATTGACAACCCCTTTATTGCGAGTTGTTTGTTTGTTTGTGTAGGTGCGTGGGACTTTTGAGGAGCCTCCTACTGTATTGATACCTTGGTTCTCAAAAACTGAGGGAAATACTTACGCTACTTTGCTGCATCACCCTTTCCTCTTCAAGGAAAACCAACGCAAGCTCAAGACGTAGCACTAGTTCATCCTCAGCCCCCCGCGAGGCTAATCCACCCCATAGAAGGAGTAGGGTTTTACACCGCAAGGTGGCCCCAAACCTGGTTAAACTGCCATTGTCAGATTTAGAGATCCGGCAACCCTTGAGAGGTTCGATCTCTGGGGTTCGTGCGGAGATCTCAACCTGCCCAGCCTGCCTACTCGCGATCCTCCTAGCCTAGCGCGTCGAGCTCAAAGAGACACAAAGACACAAAGATTTATACTGGTTTAGGCCACGGTTGTGGTGTAATACCCTAATCCAGTGTGGTGTGGTGGATTGTCTCGAGGGGCTATGGATGAACTAGTATAGTGGATGAACAAGTGTAACGCCCCGAGATCGATGCTCTAGTTGCCTTCCATTTATTTTAGTTGTTTTCATGTGTATATTGTGTTTGTTGCATTAGCATAATTATTTTGCATATTTCTTTCCTATATGTTTATGCCATGATCATGTTGAGTGCATTGCCATATTTTCTCTTCTTGCCTCATGTTCATCATTGGTTATATTGCATTGCCATACCTATCTCTTGTCATATTGCATTTGGCCATTCATTTAAACTTGCCTAATTAGTTAGTTTACGTATGCTTCACCTCTTGCCATGTTAACAACATTTAACCTTGTCATGCATCATACTTGGTTGTGCATCATGCCATGTTTATTTGTTGTGTGTTTACCTTGTTGTTTTCTTCTTTCCTGTTGTGCTCCTTCTCGATAGTTCCTATTTCGTTGCAATCATGAGGATTCATTTGACTACGCTTGGTTCGTCGTCGTCCGTCCGTCTTCTTCATGCACTCATTCTTCTTCCTAGCGGGATTTCATGCAAGATGACAGTTACCCTGGATCTCACTACTATCATTGCTATGCTAGTTGTTTCGATGCTATCGCTATGTCGCGCTTCCTTCCACTTGTTTATCAAGCCTCCCAAATTGCCATGTCAGCCTCTAACCATTTCACCCTTCCTAGCAAAATGTTGTTTGGCTAAGTTACCGCTTTTGCTCAGCCCCTCTTATAGCATTGTTCGTTGCAGGTGAAGTTGAGGATTGCTCCATGTGGGAACTGGGTTATATTGGGATATCACAATTTCTCTTATTTAATTAATGCATCTATATACTTGGTAAAGGGTGGAAGGCTCAGACTTATGCCTGGTGTTTTGCTCCACTCTTGCCACTTTAGTTTCCGTCATACAGGTGTTATGTTCCTTGATTTTGCGTCCCTAACAAGGTGAGGGGTATGGGAACCTCTTGACAGTTCGCTTTGAATAAAACTCTAACAGCAAGGCCCGACATTGGTTTTACCATTTGCCTAATAACAACTAAAACTTATGTAGGGGATTTTCTCCAGACCCCTAGTATTTTAAATCAACCCCCGGGCTAGTGCTCGTCTGAGTGTTGGTCCAAACTAGAGCACTATGCGGGGCCGCCCCGGGGCAACCTGGGTTATTTTGGCACCTGTACGCATGGCTCATCCGTGGAGCCCTGAGAATGAGATACGTGCAGCTCCTATCGGGATTTGTCAGCACACCAGGAGGTTTTGCTGGTTTTGTTTTACCATTGTCAAAATGTCTTATGCACTGGGATCCCGAGTCTGATCAGATGTCCCGCGATGGAGGATTGTCTCCGCGATCATGAGCCTATAATAGGCTAAGTTGGGACACCCCTGCAGGGTTTAAACTTTCGAAAGTCATGCCCGCAGTGGTAGATGGGAATTTTTAATCTCCAGTTGTATATAACTTGACACCAGATTTGAACTAAAATACCCAACCGCGTGTGTAACCGTGATGGCCTCTTTTCGAGTGGGTCGAGAAGAGAACACGGTGGTGTTATGTTTGAACGTAGGTGGCTCAGGATCACTTCTTGATCATTACTAGTTTGCGACTGTTTGCGTAGCTTCTCGTCTTATTCTTGTATTTGTAAGTTAGCCACCAAATCATGCTTAGTCGCTGCTGCAACCTGACCACTATCCATTCCTCACCCATTAATCTTTGCTAGTCTTGATACCCATGGTAATGGGATTGCTTAGTCCTCATGCCTCACAAATTACTACAACAACAGTTGCAGGTACATGTAATGTGATGATCATGATGTGAGAGCGATGCTTGCTTGTCTTGAGTTCTTCTTCTGCTTCGTCGTTCAGGGGATAGGTTCCTGGTCGGCATCCTGGTCTAGCAGGGTGGATGTCATTTGACTTTTTGTGTGTGTTTCATCTGTAGTCGGATGTTGCTCTTATGTATGATGATGTTGTATTCGTGTGGCATCGTATGCCTTTTGTATGTATCCCCAACTATTATGTAATGGTACGATGTAATGATATTCACCTTGCAAAAGTGTCTGCAATATGCGCTTCTATCCTTGGTGAGACCTTCGAGTCCCTTTAGGATAGGGTCGCATATTGGGTGTGACAACAAGCCTAAGGAGGTGAGGTGTTCTTAAGCTGGTGTGGTGCTCAACTTGTTCTGATCTCGATCCATTTCTATGGTGGTGGCTAAGTCCTATATAGAGTGGCCTTGGTCCTCTTCCCAAATATGAGCGGGAAGGGATTCCACAATGGTGGGATTTGAAAGGGGACAAGTAGTACAGTCTATCCTGACAAAAGTAGTCTTCTCCTACGAAAAGCCTCTGGTCGTGACGCCACGGTGGGATCGTTGATGACCCCCGTCCCGCCGTCCTGGCGGTCTTGGTCTTGTTGCAACAGAATGGAAACCTTTGGCTGATTCCTCGGGACTCCGCACTTGTGGCTTGCCTCCCTTGTACCGAAGAGGAAACCTGCGCTCTGCACCCACCTGGCGCCCGCCTGGCCTTGGTCGTCAAGGCTCAAGTCAGCTGAGCCTCGTGAGGTAGCTTCCATAGAACTCTCCGCCCCTCAGGAGGCCACTTCCTTCGGGGGTCTTGGCGTCGCCCGCCTCGCGAGGCTTGGCCCCTCGCGAGGGTCTCGTGGTGTTGGCGCTGAAGCTGGGCCGTACCAAGCCGTCGACAAAGCCATGTGGTGGGCCGCAGGTAGGCAGGACTCGATACCCCCAAATCCAAGACGCCGACAGTAGCCACCGGGCCCAAGGCGTGCTCGGACTCGTCTTCCAGGCGAAGCCACTAGCCAAGGGCGGAGCACCGCGGGCCCTATCGGCCTGCGGCCCTAGAGACACGTGGTGGTTGATGGGCCGTGGGCATCTCCACTTCCCCATGCCGCCTTGATATCCGATAGACCCAACAACCGCCCGTTGTTAGTGCAACTCGCCCTTCATAGTGTACCGTGCCCGGTTCTTGTTTCCTCCTTCCCAATCTTGCCACCGCGTACATAGATCTGGCGCCGGTGCCTTGCCCTCTCTTGGTATTCGCCCTAGCTCCCAAGCTGAGGAAGAAGAATGGAAAGCTGCTCGCACCGGCCGGTCATCCGCTGGCCCTGGAGCCAGCCCTTGAGCAGTCGATGGTGATCAATAAGGAGGGGCTGGACAAGGTTGGCCATGCGCTCACCGCTGATTCTAATGAGGGGAGGGCGACGGCTGTCCGTCCTGCGTCTTGGCGAACTAGAGAGATGAGTGCCACTGAGATTTCCATCCATCTCCATGTTCTTCTTTGCTGGGCTAATTCCTCCCTTCTCCCCTTCCTTCAATGCCATGATGTCGCATTACCAGATCCATCTACTGCATCTGGACCCTCGCTCCGTCATCCTCATCGCCGTCTTTGCCTTCCTCTACGAGGCCATGGTGGGCATCACTCCCTCCATGGCCTTGTTTTGCCATTTCTTCCTCCTCCGGTTGGTGAACTCCCGCCAACATTCTGGGTGCGCGACCTTCGAAGCCTTGGCCGCGACCACTGGCTCGGGGATTGACTTCGAGCTTTCACATGTCGCAAAGGGATTCCGGAAGCTGTGGCTCCTGATGGATGCCCACGAATTCAGCCCCCTGCTCACGATTCCTGGGTTGCCGGCTTTGCCAAGCTCCGGCTGTTGCCATGAGAAGCTCATAGACCGACGTCTTGCTTGTGTCTGGAAGAGGTTGATGTCGGTGTCACAACCGGCGGCTCTCGGGTAGGGGGTTCCGAACTGTGCATCTAAGTCTAATGGTAACAGGAGGTGGGGGACACAATGTTTACCCAGGTTCGGGCCCTCTCAATGGAGGTAATACCCTACTTCCTGCTTGATTGATCTTGATGATATGAGTATTACAAGAGTTGATGTACCACGAGATCGTAGAGGCTAAACCCTAGAAGCTAGCCTATGATTATGATTGTTGTTGTCCTACGGACTAAACCCTCCGGTTTATATAGACACTGGAGGTGGCTAGGGTTACACACAGTCGGTTACAGAGAAGGAAATCTACATATCCGAATCGCCAAGCTTGCTTTCCACGCAAAGGAGAGTCCCATCCGGACACAGGATGAAGTCTTCAATCTTGTATCTTCATAGTCCAACAGTCTGGCCAAAGTATATAGTCCGACTGTCCGAGGACCCCCTAATCTAGGACTCCCTCAGTAGCCCCTGAACAAGGCTTCAATGACGATGAGTCCGGTGCACAGATTGTCTTCGGCATTGCAAGGTGGGTTCCTTCTCCGAATACTCCATAGAAGATTTTGAACACAAGGATCGTGTTCGGCTCTGCAAAACAAATTCCACACACCGTCATAGAGAGCACAATATTCCACAAATCTAATCTGATGGCAACTTTTCATAGCGTGACATCATGCCATGGCCCGGTCATTATTAGAACCATTTTCTCAACCTGCTACTGCTCATATTGCGAGGCGGTTTCATTGGCACGTCTTGTCGAAGCAGAGATCGTGTCCCCTTATCACGGGATTCTCATCAATACGGGTGTGGGTAACCCAATCGTGCCATCAACATGACGCTTGGGGAATAAGCGAGTTTACAAGGAAAGTGGGGAGGCGCGTGGTTTCTACTGCCTTGATAAAGAGATAAGGATTCACCTTTCTCACCCACGCCTTCTTCTTCCTCTGCTCATCCATTCTCCCTCGCTCGAGCTCTAGCGCCCAAGCTTTCTTCTTCTCCGGAAAGTCATTCTGAGTATGTCCGGAGCGAGAGGCAAGTGGATGGCCTCCTCTGTTAAGGAGGAGGACATCACAAAGCTTCGGGAGGCCAGATACTTGGCCGCAGACATCGCCCACCAGCTCCCTACCGAAGAGCAGATCATCCCTACCCCGAAGCCTCAGGAGAGGGTAGTGTTTCTCTCTCACTTTGTCCGTGGACTGCGATTCCCCCTCCACCCATTTGTCCGCGGGATCATGTTCTACTACGGGCTGGACTTCCATGATCTGGCCCCCAATTTTATCCTCAACATCTCGGCGTTTATCGTCGTGTGCGATCCCTTCCTCCGCATTACGCCCCACTTCGGCCTATGGTTGAAGACCTTCAACATGAAGCCGAAGGTGGAGGTCGGCCAGCAAGCGGAGTGCCGAGGCACCATGGTGGGCAAGATGCCCAATGTCACCTCGCCCGAAGGCTCCTATGTGGAGACCGTGAAGGGGTGGCAATCGGGGTGGTTCTACATCACCGAGCCGCGCGATGCCAACTGGGAGGCGGCCCCCGAGTGTCGATCTGGCATCCCCATGCGGCTCACCTCCTGGAAAGAGAAGGGCCTCGCTTGGGGCTCATCGGTGGAGCTGACCAGACTTCAGACCTACGTCAAAAATATGATAAGCAAGAAAATCAAGCTTGTCAACATGGTCCAGGTCATGCTCTTCCACCGGATCCTTCCGTGCCAGAGACGGGCTTTCAATATGTGGGAGTTCCACCCGGCTAAACACCAGACGCTGCGAGAGCTCTTCGACACGATGCACGAAGACGTCTGGAAGGTGTTGTTCAAGGCCGCCAAGGTACCTCCGCCCATAACCGAGGATCAGGGACTCAGCACAAAGCGCCCCTCCAATCCGGTAAGTTTTTATATTTTGCAAGGTATGCCATCCCCCAGCATGTTCGCAAGAGGAATCTAAGCCTCCATGCTAATTTAACAGGACTGGGTAGTGATAGCGGAGTGGATTGACTGTCCGGCTCCACTACCCGAAGATCCAGCATTAACTCTCTTAACGAAGATGCTGATTCCGGCGCCCTATGAGGTGCCGGAGAAGAAGGCCAAGAAGAAGACCCCGGGGACTAGGAAAGGTCTCCGGCACAAGGTTGTATCGTACTCATCGTCCGAAGACACCAATGCGCGCTCCTCCAACAAAAATGAGGAGGAGGGAGAAGAAATCCCTCCCCC
>NC_041383.1:318474327-318564419 GCF_002162155.2 Triticum dicoccoides | reverse complement strand
CATCCGGGGAGGCCGAAGGTGCCAAGAAAGGAAAGACCCTCTGTCCGGACCACTCCACCACAACCGCCTACAGCAGCAAGGAGTGGTCGCCCAGGGACAAGCCCCCGGCGAAGTCGTAAGTATCCGGACACTATAATACTTCCGGTATGTTTTGCTTTATTTCTTCTTATCATGCCAAACATGATCGTGCAGTCCGTCCAAATCCCACATCGATGTATCCTCTTCGGATGGGTCTTTGTGCCAGTCGGCGATGAACATCGATTCACTCCCGATGGCCACCTCCCCCTGGCCCGCGGACAACACCGAGGTGTTGTCTCAGAGGATACCGAACCAGTGGGAGACAGTTCTAGAGATACCCCAAGGTGAAATCCTAGACGCCGGGCACATGGGAGGGAAGACCCCCATGGATTCTGATGACGGGGGCCGCAACAAGTCTGCCCCCCAGTCGAATACTGCACCGAAACCTGCAGCGGTTCCGGATTCAGGCATGCAGCATCTCTCTAAGGGGGGCGAGCGACCTGTGCTGATGACCTTTGTCCATCCAGAGGCATCAGACAACTTGCTGGAAGAGCTTCCAGGCGCTTCCATTGATGAAGAACACCGTACCATCATCGGTACAGTTATCGAGAAGGTCCGGTCTACTAAAAGCGGATTGACCGAAGCCTGCGCCAGCCTCCTAATAGGCTTGGAGGTAAGTAATAAAATTGTAAGAAAGTATCACAGTATAGACAGTAGCCCCTGATGCTCTGTTCGGTGTTCGGAAAGAAAGGCCGAACAGGGGATCAAATAACATTCACAGGAGTCTAACAGAAGATGTCTATGTGGATAAGCAGGCGTCGCTGCTGGCCGCTGCCGCTCGTACTGCGGAGGTCTCCGGACTGAAGTGGGACCTGGAGCGGAACGAGGAAGAGCTCGACCTCATGAAGAGGCAGCTCGAGCAGAACAAAGGTACACAATAACCCATCTGTATGATTATAAAGGAAAAAATGTTGATGCTAATAGAAGCGTCATGAATTTTAATAGGGGCCACGACCGAAGTGGCGGCCCTTAAGAAGGTGCTGACCGAGGTCGAAGATAAAGCGGCCAAGGAGCATGCCGAGCGCGAGAAGCAAGAAGCCCTAGCCGACGAGGTCCAGCAAGAGCTCCAAGATTTCGTCAAGAAATATGAGTCCTTGGAGCGTGACTCTAAGACGCAAGAGTCCAAGCTTGTGGAGGCCCTCCAGAGCATGCAAAACGCCAAAGCTGAAGCCCATAAGGCCCTCCAGGAGATTGAGGCGGCCAAGAAGATAGCGGCGGGTAAGGAATTCATTATGCAAAGCAAGCATGTGAAGGAGACTTTCCTTTTACTTACCCGAATTTGGAGCTCTCCAAGAGCGTTCATAGATCTACCGCGCAACATATCAGATGCTACGGAGTTCTACCGGGCCGAGGAAGGGAGCTCGACGGAGAAGTTGTTCTGGTCTCAGTACATTGGGACCGAACACCGGATGCCCTTGAGCGACCAGCTGAAGCAACTGGTCGAACTGCACAAGGCTGCCGAACTAGCCATGAAGGACCTTATAGACCGGCTATGGCCCACCGAGCCCTTGCCCAGCAGCTACTTCGGCCTCGTGAAGCGTCTTGTAAATGCCTGCCCGCGGCTTGAAGTCATAAAGAGGTCAGTCTGCATTGAAGGTTTGCGCAGGGCCTTTGCCCGCACGAAAGTGCACTGGGCGAAGATGGATGCCGAGAAGCTGGTGACGAAGGGGCCGCCGAAGGGCAAGGAGCACGGCCACCCCGAAAAGTATTATGACAGTGTCCTGAAGGGCGCCGGCCTTGTGGCGGAGGAATGTGCTAAGGATGTAATATTTGAATGAATGTACTCATTTGATCATGTACTATGAAAACAAGTTCATTTGCGCTATATAATGCTTGTTGATTTAAATTTTACCTTCTGTGCGACCGTTTATAAAATCTGAGAGTTGGCCAGTCGTCGTCTTCTGCCCCCATGTAACTAGTACCAGGGTGTTCGGGGTAAATCAAAACACTCTTTATCCAAATTTTTGGTCCTTTAAGGATGTGTTTAGCGCAACGAACAAGGCAATCGGACTCTACAGCTTTATCACTCTTACTTAGCCATAGAAGTCTATAATTTTAAATTTTGGCGTAGCCCCTGGTATTCGGAAGGCCGAACTTGGGGCGCTATGCACGCCTAAATCGGACAAGGCCAATTCCTCGCCAAAGCAGAAAAAATCATTAAGGATTTGAGACCTCTCGAACAGCGACCAGCTCTCGCCGCATCATGACAGTCATCTTTCGGCTTTCTCTACTAAGGTGCTCATCCGGAAGAACCGGTACAGAATCACAGTAGTTCTCCCTGTGCCACCTTAGCCGATGTAGCGGAACGTAAGGCAGCAAAACATGGGAGCCGGGCAAACCCAACTATTGACACAAGACATGATTCGGCGCTGATGCATATAATGCTATAAGTTTGGGGTGTCGCACTGTCGGCCGTGTTATGGGGTACACTGAAGCCCCTGGCGGACTGTACGTACCAGAATGTACGGGTGCAATTTGTAATAAATAAACAATCAAGGAAAAGGATAAAGAAATGTGATAATAAGCTAACGCTGTACATTATTTTCCATTGTTATTTGAATAATACGTCAAGCCATTGTATACAAGCAGTGCGATAAGCAAAATAGGAGACCACCCGGGGATGTAAAACAGGTATAGAGATCGTTATCGGAGACCACCCGGGGATTCCCTTGTACATCAAAGCTCGTTGCCTGGTGTTTCCGTCCCGTGATGTGTCGGATAATCAGGCTATCGGAAAGAGCTTCCAGAAAATAGAGGCCTGAAAGAAAGAAAAATGGGTGAAGGTATACGGATCCTAGGGCGGCTGAGCCGCGTTGTGAACCGCATTCTAGCTGTGCCTCCGCCAATGCCCATGGTATTTTAAGTGCGTAATTATGTACGCGCGGCACAAATCTCACCGCTTGACTGGTACTAGGACGGAGGCCGAATTGCTTAGCGATGTCTGGGGGCTTTATTGCCAAATTGGAGATCTGCCTAAGAAGGCTGCTCTGTACTTCTGCTGCGAGGGCCGCAGTGTGCTCCTCTGTACGGAGGGATCGCTCTGTGTTTCTATTGACTGTTATAACCCCGCTAGGTCCGGGCATCTTGAGCTTGAGATAAGCATAATGTGGCACCGCATTGAATCGAGCAAATGCGGTTCGTCCTAGTAGTGCATGATAACCACTATGGAAGGGGACGATATCGAAGATTAACTCCTCGCTTCGGAAGTTATCCGGGGATCCAAAGACCACTTCCAGTGTGATTGAGCCTGTGCAACAGGCCTCTACACCTGGTATGACACCTTTAAAGGTGGTTTTGGTGGGTTTGATCCTTGAGGGATCGATGCCCATTTTGCGCACTGTATCCTGATAGAGCAGGTTCATGCTGCTGCCACAGTACATAAGGACTCTTGTGAGGTGGAATCCGTCAATGATGGGGTCGAGGACCAACTCGGCTGAACCGCCATGACGAATACTGGTCGGATGGTCCCTGTGATCGAAAGTGATCGGACAAGAAGACCATGGGTTGAACTTTGGGGCGACTGGCTCCATCGCATAGACGTCCCTTAGTGCATGCTTCCGTTCCCGCTTGTGAATATCGGTTGCGTATATCATGTTAACCGCTTTCACTTGGGGAGGAAATTTCTTCTGTCCTCCTGTGTTTGGCGGCCGGGGCTCCTCGTCGTCATTGCTATGCAGCCCCTTTTCCTTGTTTTCAGCCTTCAACTTGACGGCCTGTTTGAACAACCAGCATTCTCTACTGGTGTGGTTGGCTAGTTTATAGGGGGTGCCGTGAATTTGACACGAGCGATCTAGTATGCGGTCCAGACTGGACGGGCTTGGATTGTTTCTTTTGAACGGCTTTTTCTCCTGACCAAACTTAGAGCCACTGAATCCGGCATTGACTACCGTGTCTTCGGTGTTATCGCCATTGTTGCGACGCTTGTGTCTGTTGCATCTGGGCTTCCCGTAGTTATCTCTGGCATCAGAAGTGCCAGGATTTCTTGATGTGTCGTTGCTAGGAGGCAGCTAGTTGTCCTCTCCCGTACAAAAGCGGGTCATGGGTGTCGTGAGGGCTTCCATGGACTTCTCTTGGCCGAGGTGTCAGGCGAGCCACTCGTCGCGGATGTTGTGCTTAAAGGCCGCTAGGGCTTTGACATCCGGACAGTCGACAATTTGGTTCTTTTTAGTTAGGAACCGAGTCCAGAATTTCCTGACTGACTCTCCGAGCTGTTGGGTTATGTGACTTAAGTCATCAGCATCTGATGGTCGCACATAAGTACCCTGGAAGTTGTCAAGGAATGTGTCTTCCAGGTTCTCCCAATTGCCAATGGAGTTTGCCGGCAAGCTATTGAGCCAATGCCGAGCCGGTCCTTTGAGTTTTAGTGGGAGGTACTTGATGGCATGTAGATGATCGCCACGGGCCATGTGAATGTGGAGAAAGAAATCTTCAATCCATACCACGGGGTCTGTTGTATCATTATATGATTCAATGTTCACGAGTTTAAACCCTGCTGGGAATTCATGATCCATTACTTTATTAGTGAAGCATAGGGGGTGTGCGGCGCCTCTATGCCGGGCTACATCATGACGCAGTTCAAATGAGTCTGGTCTGTTGTATTCGGCCCGGCCAGATTTGTTTTCAGTATATTCGGCGTCACGGTCATTGTCGCATGTAGGGGCACGCCCCCGTGATCCGTAGATCGATCTTGACTGTCCTGCTTTGTTTTCCAATTTGTCTCGCAGGTCATGCGTGTTGCCCTAGGCCTTCGCTTTTTTGCTTGCTTGGCGACGCGGTGCGGGCTGGACTTCTGGCTGATACACCGCTTTGTCTCGGCCACGAGGTGGCCGGTCAGCCGCATCCTACACTGGTTGTGTAGGCTTTAATGCCTCTTCCTCGAGTTGAGGTAGCAACCTGCGCTTTGGGTAACTTTTGGTTGGATGCTCGAGTCCGTATTCCTCGGCTACCAGCACCTCAATCCATCTATCAGTTAGCAGATCTTGATCAGCTTGAAGCTACTGCTGCTTTTCTTCAAGCTTTTTGCACTGGCTATAAGCCGGGGCTTGAAGCGCTCCTGCTCGACGGGATCCTGAGGCACGATGAATGCTTCATCGCCGAGGCTCACCTCATCTTCGGAGAGGGGCATGTAATTGTCATCCTCTGATTCTCCATCCATTGCCTGTTCCTTAGGGCTAGCTTGCCCATCTTCCCGTTTGGCCTGCTCGAAGCTTGGCTGGGCGGGATTGTTTTCATCCTCGGCATTATCCGGAGTGTTATTATCTCTTATGCCGGTATCGCTATTTTTGCTATGACGAGGTTTAGAGCGGCGCTGATGACGCCGATGCTTAGATTGCTTCTCAAGGGGATTGTCCTCCATTGCCTCATCGCCATCACTTTCTTTGGGCGTGTCCACCATATATATATATCATATGATGAGGTGGCTGTCCAGCGCCCTATGGGCGGTGGTTCCTGTTCTTCTCCGGCATCGTCGTCCAGACCGTCGACGTCTTCATAGTCGAAATCCAGCATGTCGGTTAATTCATCGACAGTGGCTATTAAGTGGGTGGTCGGTGGGGAACGAATTTCTTTGTCGTCCGCTTCCCACTCTAGCTGGACATAGTTCGGCCAAGAGTCTCATGACAGGGAGAGAGACTTCAATGAATTTAGCATGTTTCCCAAGGGCGACTGCTGAAAGATATCCACGGAGGTAAACTCCATGATCGGCTCCCAATCAGATTCGATGGGCACGGATGCACACGGTTCCGAGCCTATGGCCGAAGACGAGTCCGAGGGTCCGATGACACAAGTCTGTATTCGGCTCTATCACCACTGAGTGTGCAGCCTCCGTGGCGCGGTACATCCACCCGTCCTCGGATGGCACGATCTGCTCCAGATTAAGGGCCGGGGCAACCGTAGGTGTGATCTCCCGAACACCGTCCGATGGCAGATCAAAGTCATGCTCATCGTGACTGTTCGGCGCACCTTACATGGGCTCAAATCCGGTGTAGTTCAAGTCTTCGCAGATGTCGGTGGTGTACCTCAGGCTTCCAAACCTGGCCTAATGACCAGGGGAGTAGCTATCGATTTGCTCCAGATGGCCCAGCTAGTTGGCCCACAGTGTGAAGCCGCCGAATACGAAGATCTGTCCGGGGAGGAAAACCTCACCCTGGATCGCATTGTTGTAGATGATTAAAGGAGCCATCAAGCCTTATCATGACGACACAGTGGAACTCTCAATGAAAGCACCAATGTCGGTGTCAAAACCGGCGGATCTCGGGTATGGGGTCCCGAACTGTGCGTCTAAGGCTAATGGTAACAGGAAGCGGGGGACACAATGTTTACCTAGGTTCAGGCCCTCTCGATGGAGGTAATACCCTACTTCCTGCTTGATTGATATTGATGATATGAGTATTACAAGATTTGATCTACCACGAGATGTAGAGGCTAAACCCTAAATGCTAGACTATGATTATGATTGTTGTTGTCCTACGGACTAAACCCTTATGTTTATATAAACATTGGAGGGGGCTAGGGTTACACAAAGTCGGTTACAGAGAAGGAAACTACATATCCGAATTGCCAAACTTGCCTTCCACGCAAAAGAGAGTCCCATCCGAACACGGGACGGAGTCTTCAATCTTGTATCTTCATAGTCCAACAGTCCGGCCAAACTATATCGTCCGGCTGTCTGAGAACCCCCTAATCTAGAACTCCCTCAGTTGGCGAGGCTCCATGAACTGGATGTGACGGCGCCAATGGTGGTGAAGGAATTCGAGAAGCAATGCATTGCTCCCCTCTAGCACCATTCTTGCCCAGTGTGGGACTTCACAGGTGCCGGGGATCCTATGAGGCTGCAGAAGCCGTCGCTTGCTGCTGATACCTTGAGCGTGGTCCTCAAGCTCCTGACTGGCGAGCCCGAGCCTGCTGACCTTCCGGGGGGTGGATGTCTTCTCTATCTGTGCTCGAACAAGGAGGCCTTCGCGGGGCAGCTGCCTCTGTTCGATGAGTGGGGGTTGCTTCCCGAGGGCATTGAGGGTCCCCGCGAGAATCCCATCTTCATGGCTCCTCTCTTGATCGACCCTGTCACGTGCGCCCCGAGTGTGGAGGCAGGGGGCACGTGCCTCCATCAACTATCGAGAGATTCTCCAGAGGCCCGGCCTCGTTAGAGGCTTAGGATCATCAGGCTTCTGGGGCCTGGGAAGGAGCCACCGCAGAACTTGTGCAAACCGAGGCTCCAGAGGCAGGGGCTTCTAACTCCTGGAACGCTGGCTCCAGACTGGCTTCTGACGATGAGGATCCCACCAATGGCCCCGGAGCCATGAGCTAGAAAGTCTTGCCGGGTGCCCCTGCCCTTGGGATCCCTGCTCCAGATACCATGCTGAGCGCTCTCCCTCCTGAGGATCGCCAATTGGGACCGGGTTGGTGCCGCCTGTGCCTCGAGTTGCTCCTGAAGAGGAAGAGGTCCTCGTGCAGCGACGATGGCACTCGTCGGCCGTTGAAGCCGAGGACATATGTGGCCGCCGATGAGTAAGTACCTTTACTCTTGACCCCCAAGCGCGCCGCGTTTTCTCATGGCTGGGGTTTTGCAGGGTCTCCATGAAGGCAAAACCTCGGGAGGCAGGCACCCCCAAGGACTCCAACTTGGCGCATGCGTGCAGCCCTCAGTGCCTCGAGCCTGCGCAGGACGTGGGACCAACTCCATCCAACATGACACCGCGAGGGTGCCTGGAGCCGAGCCCCATGTTTTCTCCCCCTGCGACTCTGCCCGCGAGGCGAGGGGTGTGCCAGTGATCCTTCCTCTTGTGACTACCGGTTGGGGGTGCCCTCTAGGCAGCCTTCGTCTTCAAGCTGTGGGGCTATGCCAGCCAGCCCCCGGTCGGCGATTGGCGGAGCGCCCAACGCCTCCCGGGCGACTTCCGGAGCCGGCAAAGATCTTGGAGATGAGATCGCGTTTTCTCGCAGGGGTAACGCGGTGCGCTTCGGGCTTTTCGGTGAAGCGATGCGTGCGATGGTCCATCTTGGCGGGGAGCTTGCCAACATCGGCACCAGGATTGAGGAAGAGAACGCCGCATGGAGGATGAGTGGCAGCGGCTGAAGGTGGCCATCAACCTCAGGAGGTGAGGTGCTTGTCGTATATCGGGTTCCGGCAAAACCCTTAAGGTTCGAACTCTGGGGTGCGCACGAAGATCTTTCCCCTACCGATCCACGTCCCAATGCCTCGCTGAGAATCTAAGCTAAACGATGAACAAAACAAGGGACACAATGTTTATACTGGTTCGGGCCACTGTTGTGGTGTAATACCCGACTCCAGTGTGTGGTGTGGTAGATTGCCTCAGGGGCTGATGATGAACAATACAAAGGAAGAACGGCCTCACGAGGGGTGTTCTTTTGGTGGTGTGCCTGGAGAGGAATTGCTCCGTCTCTGTTGGCTGTGGGTGAGATCCAGACTCGATGTCCTCCACTGTGGTGTCTACCCTATTTATAGAGGCCCTAGTCCTCTTCCCAAATATTGAGTGGGAAGGGCGCCAACTACGGCCATTTTGAAGGGGAACATCTAGTACAAGTTATCCTAACCAAAGTTGGTGTTCGGGTGCCAAAGGCACTGGCGATGACGCCGTCTTGGGCTCCACGGTGACCTCCATCCTGCCGCTCTGCTGGTCTTGGTCTCGTTGCACGGGAATGGTAACCTTTGCCTGATGCCTTGGTACTCCACGCCTGCGCTTGCCCCCTTTGCACCAAAGAGGAAACAAGGACACTGCGTAGGCCGGCGCCCGCCTGGTCTCGATTGTCCTGGCTTGCATCACGAGCACCTCGCGAGGTACTCCTGCCTTGATCTTTCCGCCTCCTCGCGAGCCGGCCGGGCGAGGCCGTTCCTGAGGAAGCCTTGTGTCGTCCGCCCCGCGAGGCTTGGCCCCTCGCGAGGGTCTTGAGTTCGAGTTGATGAAGATGGGCCATACTGGGTCACCACTTGAGCCATGCCGCAGGCCGTAGGCAGGCAAGTCTGGGGACCCCGATTCCCAGAATGCCGACAATAGCCCCCACGCCCAAGGCGCGCTCGGACTTGGCTTAGCAGAAAAGCGAAGGGGCAAGTGCGGAGCGCCCCAGGCCCCAACAGCCTGCGGCCTTGGTCGCCGCGTGGCGGTTGATTGGACGTGGGCGTCTTTGCTTCCCCACGCTGCCTTGGAAACCGCCCGATTTGACGAGTCCCTGCTGCATGTAAAAAGGGTCATGATAACCTGCGATCATGGAGGCCGATGGTTGGCCTCCTCTGGAGTATAAGTACGGAGTGGCGTGTGCCCCCGCAGTCCATCTCTTCTTGCTCTGCTCCTTATTCTCCGCTCTTCCTCCATCTTGACACCAATGGCACCGATCCACCAGTTGTCAGCAGAGGAGAAAGGAAAGGTCCCCCATGAGGGGCCCGTCCCGCTCCCGTCGAAGAAGCGGCCGGTCCTCGGCATCCGTGATGAGGTTGCTCGGCCGGAGGTGTCGAGGCCTTGGTATGAGCGGCCACCTCCTGGGTTCCTGCTGCCTTTGTACGCCCGGGCTGAGGGCCCTAGAGAGGAAGACGCCAAGCGCCACCAACCGCGCCGTCAGCAACGCTGATGAGTCATGGCAGTGCGCATCGTTGCTCCTGGAGTCCATGTCGCGGACTCCTCTCGCGAGCTCGTGCTTCATGCCGACATGCCTCCGAGCTATTGGATTCGCCTCCCTCCTTCCTTTACCTTCGAGATGCCGCCGAGGGGGCCTCTTCAGCTATGGCTGCAGCACGCTGACCGCGGTACCCCCGCGACCGGAGCGGAGGTCGAGGTCGTCGCTCCGGCAAGGTCTACATGACCCGGGGCTGGGGCGAGATCGCCTGGGTCTGCCGAATAGCGGGCGCCTTCGTGATTCATTTTGAATACGATGGCACCTCCTTGATGCTCTTCTAGGTCTTCGACGCAGAAGGACGCCTGCTAGAATGCTGCCCCAGAGAGGGCGGCCGGGGTATATCGATGTGGCGAGGGCTAGGCCCGCCACCCGCTTCCTCAGCAGCTCCTCTGGTAGCAGCGGAGATGTCGGAGGGTCCAGCGACTCTCCCGAGCTTTTCGTGACTCCGGAGACGAGAGACGACAACTATGAACCCCCGAGCTCGCGTCGCGCCCGTAGCAGAGTTGCTGCATTAGGCCGCCGAAGCGGCTGATCTGGATGGGGTTGTCGCTGGCCATTGGTGGCCCACTGTTGATGATGGCGTCGGCCATGGAGGCACATGTAGTTAGGGCTCCTTAGGATTTGCGTCTTTTGTTTCCTGCGAAGAACCAATGAAGTACCCCGTGGGGGCATGTAAAGCGTCTGCAATGTCTTTTCTCGATAGTATCCTTATCGTAAAGTGGTGCAAGATGCTCGTCCTGTCTCGGCCTGGTTCCCCCTTTCTAACCTGGCGACGGCTTGGTGCTCTACGCTGACAGGTCCCGGTCCCCAGGCAGGCTTCAGCCGTCACTGGTATGCTAGGTCGCGATGCCGTGGTCAAGGTCAGGAGGTGAGCGGCCTAAGGTCCAGTAAGAGCCCCTGAGGCGCGATGCTCAGGAGGTCCCCTTTAGCGCTCAAGCAACCGCCGCTGGGCGATAAAGGAAGGCAACGTCACCATCACAGAGCTTCCTTAGTTGAGGGTTTGGTGTCGCATCGATTAGCTGTTCTAGGAGTGTGACTTATCTCGAGAGCTTGGAGCCGTTCCTTCGCAAGGTGCCAGACCTGTGTGCCGGCAGCTGGGATGTCGCTGGGTTAGGCCTGCGTAAGCTTCTACTCCCTTCCCCGTACTCTCCTTCGTGCTCTACGTCCTCAGGTCCCGGCCCTCGAGCGAGCTCAGCCGTCGCTGGTATGTTGGGTCGCGATGTCGTGGACAAGGCCAGGGGGTGAGGGCTGGAGAGCCAATAAGAGCTCCTGAGTCGCGATGCTCAGGCGCCCCCTTTCAACGCGCGAGCGAATCGCACGGGCAAGAGAGAAAGAGAGAGCTCGCGACTCCCCCTACGTCATTCCTTAGGTGGACCCTGTAATCCAACACGAGAGAAGCAAGGGTTGCCATTACGATTTCCGGCCAGCCATTGGTTGCTCCGAAGGATTGATGAGGGCCCGGAGGGCCTGGTGAGGTAGCGCTTTGCGGGGCTGCCGCGGCCAGAGCTCGGCCACTCAGATTTGTTTACTTTGCAGGGACGGACCCATGCACAAGCGCCATGGTAGAGCGAGCGGCTCCGAAGGTAGGTGTCAATCAAGCAGGCGATTATCACGGGCAGGTTAAACATGTAGAGCAAATCAGCTTAGATACATGCAGGAAAGATACATGCCACTGGGTCTGGCCCGAGCGGCTTGGGGATGATGCAGCCCGAGGGGCGCCCCTGGCAAAGTGAACTAAAGACACAAGCAAAATGGATACATGCCGCAGGGACATACCCACGAGACCTGGGAATGATGCAGCCCCGGTGGTGCTCCCAGCTGAAATGAAACTTGAAAGATGTCACCTGATATCATTCTAGAGCGAGTGTTGGAGTAGCTGATGATGCGCGGTGAAGAAGCCAATTCTCATGAGCCTTCGGAGCACTGATCCTCAGGAGGCTCTGGGGGTCCGGGCGGCTCCTCAAGGTCCGTCTCCATCTCCTCCAGGAACGCGCAGTGCCTGACATCCTGAGCTTCTAGAATTCTTCTCGTCAGGCGCTGGTGAGCAGCACCCGCGGTCGGCAGGCCAGAAGGCATGCAAACATAGTTGTGGGGTGGACCCTCGCAACGTCCCACGCGTGAAGGCCAGAAACGCTCCTGAGACGCGACTCGGTTGAGCCCTGGGTAGTCGATGCAGACGCGCAACCCGCCATCCTCACCTGGATGGGGAGATACACCGGGTAGGCGGCGATGGCCACACATGACTCTCGATTCCTGCAGCTCATGAGTGACCTTGGTGATGAACTCCTGCGGGTTGGGCCCTCCTTGCCTCATGCCTTCCTGAGGGAAACGTGCCGCGAAGCATGCCTCCAAGTGGTGCCAGAGCGCCTCCCTCGTGATCTTGGCAAAGTCAGTGACCCTCCAGAAGAGATCCCCCAAGCCTTGCCCGCGGAGGGCGTCAGGCACACCTTCCTATGCGACAGAGGGAGGCGCCCCTTGGACGGGCGTAGATCCTGGCATGGTGCCTCCGGAGGTGCCTGCCTCCTGAGGCCTTAAGCAGGGTGATGTCTTCTTCTTCTTGGGAGCTGCCTCGGGAAGGTTCCCACTCTTGCTGTCTGGGTCCTCAACTGATGCGGCTTGGAAGGCACGCTCGAGAGAGCTCACCGCATCCTTCTCTTTGCAAGGGACTGTGACGACTCCGCCGCTTCCCGACATCTTGGGGACATTGTAACCATGGTGAGTCACTGCCATGAACTTGGCCAGGGTTAGATACCCGAGGATGGCATTGTATGGTAGGCGAATGTGGGCAACGTCGAAGTCAATGAGCTCGTTACGGCAGTTCTTGCACTGTCCAAAGGTGACAGGGAGGCGGACCAGCCCTATCGGGGTGGTGGAGCTGTCAGTGACTCCTGAGAAAGGCTTGGTTGGCTGAAGCTGATCATATGGCACTTGGGGATTGTTGAACGTCTCGACGGACAGAACGTTGAGTCCTGTGCCGCCATCGATGAGGGTCCTGGTGACTTGCACGTTGCTGATGACTGGGGAACAAAGCATTGGGAGGACCTCGGCTGTTGCCGCACACTTGAGCTGATCCGCTGAGCTGAACGTGATGGCGCACGTGGACCACCTGAGAGGGCGCGTGGCCTCGAGCTTGCGGATGACTGCGTTCACCTCGCGAGCAAACTGCTTGAAGATGCGCTGAGAGGCTGGGGCCTGTGCTCCGCCCAAGATGCAAGCGATAACACGTGGCTCCTGGAAGTCCTCAGCCCCATCGTCTTGATGATGGTCATCGTTCCTCCTTGGCGGTGGTCGCAGAGGAGGAAGGCCTGCGTTGCCTTGCGGGCGATCCTCATGAGGCTGATCCCTCCGAGCCCCCTCACGAGGCTGGTCCTGCCAGCTGTCCTCGCAAGGCCGGTCACACCACCCTTGGCGAGGGCCATGGTCGTCCCATCGTCCTCCACCTCTTCCTCGTCCTAGGCCATAGCCCCGATCGTTGCGCTTGGGGCGTCGACCGAGATGTCCTTCTCGCATGGCCCTGAGCTCTTGGCATTCGTTGGTGTTCTTGGTGTGGAGGTCGTGGTACACGTAGTACCGGCTGACCTTGGACGACTCCGGTTGGTCCCTGCCGCGCTTCATTTCTGGCTCTGCTGCGAGCACAACTTCTCCTTTGCGCTTCACGTCTTTAGCCTTGGCCTTCTTCTCTTCAGGGGCAGTAGCTGGGAGCTCAAGACGGGAGAGGCGTCCCTCCTCAGCCCTGGCACACTTGGTCTCCATGTTGAACAGCTCCAGAGATGTGCACAAATCCTCATGGATTGCCAGTTCCTATTTCATCTTTACGTCGCGTACGCCATCAGAGAACGCTGAGATGATGGCCTCCTCGGTCACTTTGGGAATCTTGAGGCGAGCGTTGTTGAAGTGATGGATGTACTCTACAGGGTTTCTTGAGGTTGTTGCTTGATGCGGCACAGGTCACCCATTACTAGAGGACGGTCGCGAGTGCCCTGTAAGTTGGCGATGAAGCGGGTGCGCATCTCGTCCCAAGAGGGGATCGTGCCCGGAGGAAGGTTCAGGAGCCAGGTGCGGGCACCATCCTTGAGAGCCATGGGAAACCAATTCGCCATGACCTTCTCGTCTCCATTGGCCTCTTTGATGCCCAGCTCGTAGAGCTGCAGGAACTCTGCAGGGTCGGCAGTGCCGTCGTAGCAAGGAGGCAGATCCGTCTTGAACTTGCCCGGCCAGGTGACACTGCGTAACTCGGTGGTGAAGGCGCGTCAGCCTACGGTGGCCACTGGAGCTCTTTGCTAACACAGGGCTTGCTCCTGGGGATTCCCATGTGTCACCGCCAGGGGCAATGCGGGGTCTTGACGCGGTGGTGCAGGGATGTGTTCATGGCGTGCCGGTGTAGGGAGCACGCGAGCACCTTCTTGGGGGCGAGGAATTTCTTCGCAGCTCCTTTCTTGTCGCGGTGCTGGACGCGGTGGATTTCGTCTAGGGGTCGCGCGCCTTGGAGCCAGCGCTCCTTCTCAGGGAGGATGTGGCGGAGGCACCTCCTGAGCTGCATCACCCGCGCAGGACGGAGGGCGAGGCAGCGAGAGGGACGACGCGGGGGAGCCCCCTGCGGCATTGATGAGCTCGGTGATGCGAGTGAGCCACTCCTCGTAGAGGTCATTGACGGGACGGTAGTGCAGGAGCTCGCGTTCCACGAGAAATGCGGCACACGTGTCCGTGGGAGCGCGACGGGCGTGGGACGGCGAACCAGCTGGAGTCAGCGACGGAGTGGCGATGCAGCCTTCCCAACGCACCGAGGGATGCAGCGACGACGCCTGCAGCTCGTTCTCTGCCAGGCCGGTGGCGGCATGGGCGGTAGGCGACGAGGAACAACGGGGAGGCCCACCGATGGGAGCCGTCTGGGCAACATGGGCGGCGAGAGCAGCTCGATGCTCGGTGCGAGCTCAGCGAGCATCAGCCATGGATGCGATGAACGATCGAATGCGGAACAGCGGAAGAAAGACTCTGGCGCACCCCTACCTAGCGCGCCAAATGTCGGATATCGGGTTCCAGCAAAACCCTTAAGGTTCGAACTCTGGGCTACGCGCGAAGATCTTTCCCCTACCGATCCATGTCCCAACGCCTCGCTGAGAATCTAAGCTAAACAATGAACAACACAAGGGACACAAGTTTTATACTGGTTCGGGCCACCATTGTGGTGTAATACCAGTGTGGTAGATTGCCTCAAGGGATGATGATGAACAATACAAAAGAAGAACAACCTCGCGAGGGGTGTTCTTGTGGTGGTGTGCCTGGAGAGGAATTGCTCCGTCTCTGTTGGCTCTGGGTGAGATCCAGATTCGATGTCCTCTACTGTGGTGGCTATCCCTATTTATAGAGGCCCTGGTCCTCTTCCCAAATATTGAGCGGGACAGGCGCCAACAATGGCCATTTTAAAGGGGAACATCTAGTACAAGTTAACCTGACTAAAGTTGGTCTTCAGCTGCCAAAGCCACTTCCGATGACGCCGTCTTGGGCTCCACGATAACCTCCATCCTGCCGCTTTGCTGGTCTTGGTCTCCTTGCACCGGAATGGTAACCTTTGCCTGATGCCTCGGTACTCCACACCAGTGCTTGCCCCCTTTGCACCAAAGAGGAAACAAGGACACCGCACAGGTCGGCACCCGCCTGGCGCCCGCCTGGTCTCGATCGTCATGGCTTGCGTCACGAGCAGCTCGCGAGGTACCCTTGCCTTGATCTCTCCGCCTCCTCGCGAGCCGGCCTGGCGAGGCCATTCCTGAGGAAGCCTTGCGTCGTCCACCCCGTGAGGCTTGGCCCCTCACGAGGGTCTTGAGCTCGAGTTGATGAAGATGGGCCGTACTGGGCCACAACTTGAGCCATGTCGCAGGCCGCAGGCAGGCAAGTCTGGGGACCCCCGTTCCCAGAACACCAAGAGTGTTCTTGAGCTGGTGTGGTGCTCAACTTGTTCTGATCTCAGTCCCTTTCTATGGTGGTGGCTAAGTCCTATATATAGTGGACTTGGTCCTCTTCCCAAATATGAGCGGGAAAGGATTCCACAATGGCGGGATTTGAAAGGGGACAAGTAGTACAGTATATCTTGACAAGAGTAGTCTTCGCGTGCAAAAAGCCTGTAATCATGACGTCGCGGTGGGCTCGTTGATGACCCCCGTCCCGCCCTCCTGATGGTCTTGGTATTGTTGCACCAGAATGGAAAACTTTGGCTGATTCCTCTGGACTCCACGCCTGTGGCTTGCCTCCCTTGCACCAAAGAGGAATCCTACGCTCTGCACCCGCCTGGCCTTGGTCGTCATGGCTCGCTTGAGCTGAGCCTCGTGAGTTAGCTTGCATAGAACTCTCCGCCCCTCGTGAGGAGGCCACTTCCTTCGTTGGTCTTGGCTTTGTCCGCCTCACGAGGCTTGGCCCCTCGCGAGGGTCTCGTGGTGTTGGCGCTGAAGCTGGGCCGTACTAGGCCGTCAACAAAGCCAAGTGGTGGGCCGCAGGCACGTAGGACTGGATACCCCCAAATCGAGTACGCCGACAGTCGTGTCCATCTTCTTCCTTGTTAATAGAGCTAGGCCGAGGGGACGACGAATAGTTGGCTGGGGAGGTTGAGTTCTGCGCACATGCCCTAGAGTTTGAACCTCTCTTGGGTCTGCGGAGCCCTGAATCCGACATTCGGGCTCTCCAGCCGGCCTGTCGTTTCTTCGAGGGGGAGGTAGGGCTGGTCGCCTTGAGTTCGTATACGCGGTATGGGCTCGAAGTTGTCGTCGTCGAACTGCGGCAACATTTTGCACTTGGGATAGCTCTTTGTATGTCGTTGTCACACCCTAGCTAGTCATGCATTAGAGTGTTGCATCATGTTTACTTTTTCATCAGAAACTTGAAATGGGGATGACAGAACCCCCAGTCCCCTCTGAAACCAACTAGGGTTTACTAAAAACTTTTTCAATGAACCTGAAATGCCCTTCTAAAATGCCCATCATTTTTGTCTTGGTTCAGAACCTCTGCCAAAAGTGGTGCACATTTTCCTAGGCCATCTTAGGGTTTTTGAATTAAATCATAAATATTTGAATTTGGGCATTTAAAATTATATAAAATATTTAAATGCTCAAATACCTCCAAACTAAAATGTTTCATGTTGGAAATAATCCAACTATGGACTAGGAGTAATTTGGTGATTTTTGAAGTTGCCTAGGTATTTTATTTAATTCAACAAAGTTGCAGAAGTATTAAAAAAACAGAAACAGAAAGAAAATGGGAAAAGCTTACCTGGCGCCTGCCCCCGGCCCACCTGCCGGCCCAGCCCAGCACCGCTCCAGCGAGCTGCTTGCCGGCCAGGCAGGCAGGCAGGTGCCCGACGGCGAACGCAGCGTGCGCCACGCACCTGCTCGCCGCCTCGCCGCTCCCCTCGCCCGGTGACGTCGTGGATCAGCCTCCCTCGCTCCCCCGAACCCCCCAGACACCCCCTCTCCTCTCCAGCTCCTCCCCCTCGCGCTCCCCCGCCATGGCCGACGCCACCATCGCCGTGCCTTCGTCGTAGCCGTGCTCCCCGACGGCCGTGCGTCCTCTCACCGTGTCTAGGAGCTCCGCCGCTGTCCACTTCATCGAGCAGCCGAGCCCCGAGCGCTCGCAACACCCGAGTCCACCGCAACGACCTCGCCCGAACCGTCGCCGCCGGAGATCCCCTTCAACGCCGTCGTCGCTCCGGTCCATCTCCGGCCGCACCAAGGACTCCGTCGCACTCACTGTGAGCTTAGCCATCTTCCCCTCCCTTCCGTTCTTGCTCCCGAGCCATGTAGCAACCTCCCGGAGCTCAACCGCACCCACCGCCGTGGAGCTCGTCGCCGACGTGCTCCCGGTCATCCTCCGGCCACAAACTGGTGTCCATCATGCTCACCGTGTCACTTAGCATCTAGCTAGCCACTCCCCGAGCCTCACCGACCCCTCTAGCGTCAAGTTCGTCTTCGGCCGAACCCCGGTGGCCGCCAAAGTCGCCGCCGGCGCCAACTCCGGCCACCCCGACCCCAACGGACTCCGCCAAGAGCTGCGGTTTGTCCTCAGCTCCACTCCGGTGGTCTCCGCGGCCCATTTGGTGGCCGAAATGGCCAAAACCACTCCCGCCGCCGCGTCGGGCTCGCCGGCGGCTAAACGCCGGCGTCGCTGGCTTTGACTTTGACCACGGGTGGGCCCTGGTTGACTCCCCTGAGTGAATGACAGGTGGGGCCCAGCCCTGTTAATTAAACAAGATTAGTTTTAATTAAATTTTAATTAAAATAATCACCCTGACATGCGGGACCCACTGTCAGGTTTGACCCAGACCTGTTCCGTTGACCTGCTGACGTCACACTGACGTCAGGCTGACGCAGTAATTGATTTTCTGGATTTAATTTAAATCAGGAAATTCCAGAATATTATTTAAACTTCAAAAATTCATAACTTTTATTCTGTAACTCCAAATTGGACAAATTATATATGAAAAATGATCAGAAAAATCCAATCTATCCATCTGTACTATTTTCATGCATGATCAAACAAGTTAAATTGATGTTTTAAGCAGAACAAGGAAAAGCACTTTAAAAGGCCATGTTTGAGTTTGAAATTTGAATCTTTGATTCAAATTTGTTCAAACCCATCTGTTCCTAGTTGCATTAGCCCAATACACTCATTTTGCCATGTCTCATGCATGCATCATATTGTTGCATACTGTTTGGTAATGTTTGTGTATCGGTTCTCTCTGCGGCAGGTTCTGCCCCCGAGGAGTACCGTGATAACCCCGACGAAGAGCAATACCAGTGCACCAACCCGTCAGGCAAGCAACCAACCATTTGATCATATCGATACAATCCCATGTTCTCGCTCCTGCTCTCTTTTACTGCATTAAGACAACGCGTTTCAAACTGCTGTGTGCTACGGTAGTTGAACCCATTTCCTCTGCATGACCTGTCATTGCCACAGTAACTAGATGAAACCCACTAGCATGTGTAGGAGTTGTTTGAGCCATATGTATGTGTTGTTCCTACCTTGCTATGCCTGCTATGCTTAGAGTCGTGTCAGGTCTGGTTCATCTGGGTGATGGGCTAGAGTGAAATGTTTATCTCGGTAATGAGAGTGGTGTGGTGAACACGATTTGGTAAAGGTATCGATGAGAGGCCATGTAGGAGTACATGGTGGGTTGTTTCATTGAAGCCGACCTTAAGCATTGAGATCTGTATGCGTGATTTAAGATACAGCTACTACCATGCATTGGGCCCTGAAATATGACCCCGCTCGACTTCTTATTCACCCTAGCTCTCTGTCCAGGAGTTGCAAGTAGTTTCTGGTGTTTGTAGCCTACTGGAGGCCGTGGACAGCGCTGACCGTAGGGGTGGGCTGTGATGCGGTAGGTACGTGGCACGGTGTACCGAATACCCATTAGGTATCTCGGGAACCCTGTTCACATCGTTCGGGGCCATATGGGAAACCTCGGCCGGACTCCCTGCGGATGGAACCTGAATAGGCGATAAACCTGGACTAGAGGCTTAAGTGTTTAGGTAGGTCGTGGTCTACACCCACGCCGGCTTTCGCTTGAAGTCTACCGAGCACATGTCGTGTGCAGACGCTAAGTGGTGGAAACATGTATGAAGAAGTACACCCCTGCAGGGTTATCATAATCTATTCGAATAGCCGCGTCCGCGGTAAAGGACTACTTGGTTGCCTATACAGTTCATAGACAAGTAAATGGAAACTGTTAAAAGCCTCAAGATAAGTGTGAGTGCCGAGGATGGCTCTTCCGTAGGAAGACGGAGGTGGATCCTCGGTAGTGTATTGAAGTGGTGAGTAGTGGACTCGTGTGCGCAAAACCATTTCAAGTTGGAGTATCGTAGGATAGTCTAGCCAAGAGTCAAAGCTGGCTTGCTGCAATAACTCCACCAACCCTTCTTGATAATATGCATGTATGTAGGATCTGATGTAAGTCTTGCTGAGTACCTTTGTACTCATGTTGCTATAATTTACATTTTTACAGAAGACGCTGCAACCTCTTCTGATGGGTTCTACGTAGACGTTGACATCAACGAGTAGGCTAAAGACCCAGGTGGTGACCCTGAGCTTGTGAAGGACCACGTAGTATAGTTAGGCTTTCCAAGCCTCCTTTATTTTACTAGTTGTCTGTACTCAGACAAGTTACTTCCGCTGCTGGTTTGTATGACTGTATGACTTGTATGTTGGGTCGTGAGACCCGTACCTGTGTGTATGTTATGTATGGCTCCCTGAGCCTTAAATAAAGTACTTGTGTCGTAGAGTCATGTTGTGATGCTACGTTGTATTTGCACATATCGAGCATATTGTGTGTATGACTGAAATGCTTGGTATGTGTGGGATCTGACTATCTAGTTGTTTATCTTTAGTAGCCTCTCTTACCGGGAAATGTCTCCTAGTGTTACCGCTGAGCCATGGTAGCTTGCTACTGCTCTGGAACACTTAGGCTGGCCGGCATGTGTCCTTCTTCGTTCCTGTGTCTGTCCCTTCGGGGAAATGTCACGCTTTGAGTACCGGAGTCCTGCTAGCCCAGTGCTACAGCCCGGACCCACTTGCTGATGACCGACACGTTCGTAGCTGGGTCATGGATGCCTGTCCCTGTAAGTCTGTGCCACTTTGGGTTTACGACTAGTCATGTCAGCCCGGGCTCTTTATCATACGGATGCTAGCGACACTATCATATACGTGAGCCAAAAGGCGCAAACGGTCCCGGGCAAAGGTAAGGCGACACCCGTGGGGATACCGTGCGTGAGGCCGCAAAGTGATATGAGGTGTTACCGGCTAGATCGATGTGACATCGAGTCGGGGTCCTGACAGCGTTTGTATCAGAGCCGGACTGCCTGTAGGTTCTCCAAGCCAAACTGGTCGATGTTGAGTCTAGAAATTCTTTAGTTATATGTAGGGGAATTGTTTGTGGGTTGGAACGTAAGGCTCTTTTTACTCCTTTATCTTATGACATTCTGATCTGAGTCAGTCCATTCTTCTACCGGGGGTTAAGGAATTAGGATCTGTTCTCTCTATCAGGATCACGTGTTACTAATCAGTAGTACCTTATAAGTTTGATGGATACAAGCCTAGTTCAGTTCTACTACCACATTATGTTGCTAGAATGGATTCAGAACTTTGATATGATGATGTTGAGTGTGTATGAAATCCTTTGTCAAATGTCTCAAAATCCTTCTTGAGCATTTACAGCTGTTATGCTGCCGAAATTTTGCCAGAAACTCTAATGCCCTTGCATTATGATTGTGCTTTCAGATGGCCACTCGCGACCCCAATCAAGTGGTTCGCCTGACCCGATGCCTAGATGTACCCGGCCATACTGCCAAGTTGGTCAGGGTAATGACTGAGGCTGGATACCGCTGGTATCCTGAGTACACGGTCGAAGAGCAATTTCGGGACTTCAATCAAAGCCAGTATCTCTGCACTGTCAGGATATTTCCATCTTATCCTGGATCCACCGAGCCTCTTCACTGCTCCTATGGTCTCGGGGTTACTATTGAGATGGCTGTGCAGGACGCCGCCTACTCTATGATGACCATTATGCGAGTCAGATCTGGTCTATTTCGGGACTCTGATTTCCGGTATATGCCAGGATCACTTCCGGGAGCACAAGGGTATCTCCAGGCTATCTATGCTGACCCCACCCAGGAGGATTCACGGACTCGCACCACTGCTGAGATGCTCGAGGATAAGGACCGTGAAAATCGGGCCTTGAGGTTAGAGCTCTTCAATACCCGTGCTGACCACTGGGCCACTTTGACTCGGTTTGCACCGGCGGTGCAAGCTGGATTCTCAGATATGCGCGATCTCTATCCTGTGAGATCTGCTCTGCCAGACGTGATGGTTTGGCGTGATGTAGGAGGCATCACCCCACCTTGCGGGCCCCGCAGGCCACCGTCTGTTGGTCCAAGACCCCATCCTAGCCCCTATGGTCCACAAGCTCCGCGAGATCGTCTGTTTCCGGATGATCATGTTGAGCTCCCAGGCTATGGAGGTGACTTCTACGAAGACTACTACGGATCGGTCTGAGTTAGTGGTAGTGTCACTAGTTCGCACTAGCTGTGTCGTCTATCGTCCCGCGTGACTCGTGGGATATGACCTAGTTTGTACTCCTTCCGGAGGTGTAGAAAAATAATGTATAGGGGCTTGGAATGCCTCCGATGAGATGTAATCATCTTTCACCGTAATAGTACTTTGTTTGGTCTTGTACTAAACCCTATATGGTGTGTATGACGATGGAATAAAGAAGCAGTTTCTGTATCTACCATGTCATACGGATGATCATCTTGCATTTCGAGTTATTCCTTACATTTTACCCTATGTCGGAATTTTGTCATCATGACTAAATCATTGTCTTGTTTTCCTAGGATGGTCAACACGCGCGCTAACCCTGCTTCTCAAGAGCAGGCCGAAGGCAGTGAAGCCAGGGATGCAAATCTGCCTCATCCTCCTTCACTAGCCGAGGTTATGATGGAAGCTGAGAGAAACAAGCGGGAGACCAACCGTTTGTTAGAGCGTATTGAACAGAACACGGCACACCATCAGAGGACTAACGTGGTGTCACTCAGTGATTTTATCAAACTACATCCACCCACGTTCCACCACTCCGTCGAGCCTCTCGACGCTGATGACTGGCTTCGCAGTATCTCTCACAAACTGCGTTCCGCGCTGGTAGCGGAGGCTGACAAGGTCACCTTTGCTGCATATCATCTCGAAGGCCCCGCCAGTCTGTGGTGGGAGAATTATGGAGCTATGCGCCCAGCGGGCCATGTCACTACTTGGGCTGAATTCAGTGAGGCTTTCCGTGAACATCACATTCCGGAGGGTCTCATGGACCGTAAACGTGAAGAATTTTGCAGTTTCACCCAAGGCCGACTTTCTGTGGATGCTTACAGCAGGGAGTTTGGTAATCTCGCACGATATGCAACTGAGGAAGTGTCTACTGATGCCAAGAAGCAAGCAAGGTTCCGTAAGGGCCTTAGTCCTGAGCTTCGCCGCGACCTCCGTCTGCATGAGTGCACATCTTTTCAGAAACTGGTCAACAAAGCCATCAGTGCTGAAACTGGTCAGACTGACTACGACGCAACACGCAAGCATGGCCGTGATGTGGGTTCCTCATCCGGTGCTGGTCCTCAGAAGCACCGCGTGTGGGTACCCAACACCGCCTTGCCACCCAGGTTCACACCGAGGCCATCCTTCCAGGCGCCTCGCCCCGTTCAACAGTCTGCACCGGCCAAGCCCTATGGGGGTCCAACTAACAATGCTCCTCCACGTACCAGTTCCGTGACTTGTTTCAAGTGTGGGGAATCTGGTCACTATATGCGTGAGTGCCCCCAGACCAACCCCAACCAGTCTGCTAAAGCTGTTGGCCGTGGCAAGCCGACAGGAAAAATATTCCACGCCAAGCCGGTCACCGCTTCACGTGGCCATGTCAACTGTATCTCTGCCGAAGAAGCTCAAGAGGATCCCAACGTCGTTCTCGGTACGCTTCTTGTCAATTGCCACCCGGCATCTGTTCTTTTCGATACAGGAGCCTCTCATTCTTTTATATCTGAAAATTATGCTCGTTTGCATAACGTCGCATTCGGTGATATGCCAACCTCCATGGTAATTCAAACTCCGGGATCCAAATGGCAAACTTCTAGAGTAAGCCATGGAAATGAAATCCAAGTCGACAGACTTGTTTTCCTCGCGTCTTTGATAGCCCTTAAATCTTCAGATATTAATATCATTTTGGGTATGGACTGGATGTCAGCTCATCAAGCCAAAATTGATTGCTTCTCTAGGACTGTTCAACTCACTCACCCTTCGGGCAAGATAGTCAATGTCTTGACCCGAATAGCCAAGCGACAATTATATTCTCTTAACGCCAGCCCTTTGCCAGACCTTGAGGACGTTCCGGTAGTCCGTGACTTCCCGGATGTCTTTCCAGAGGAATTGCCAAGTGTTCCACCTGACAGGGATGTTGAGTTCGTAATAGACCTCATTCCAGGAACCGTTCCGATTGCTAGAAGACCTTATAAGATGGCACCCCTAGAACTAGACGAGCTTAAGAAACAACTCGATGAGTCCTTGAAAAAGGGTTTCATCCGACCTAGCTCTTCTCCGTGGGCTTGCCCCGTCCTATTCGTCAAGAAGAAGGATGGTACGGACCGGATGGTTGTAGATTACCGACCTGTCAATTTGGTCACAATCAAGAACAAATATCCGCTTCCCAGGATCAACGACCTGTACGATGAGCTCGCTGGATCCTCAGTCTTCTCCAAGATGGATTTGAGGTTGGGTTACCATCAAATCAAAATCAGAAACGGGGACATCCCTAAAACGGCCTTTGTTACTCGTTACGGCCAATACGAGTACACCGTCATGTCCTTCGGTTTAACCAACGCTCCAGCCACCTTTTCTCGGTTAATGAACTCAATCTTCATGGAGTATTTGGATAAATTCGTCGTGGTTTACCTCGATGATATACTCATCTACTCCAAGAACGAGGAAGAACATGCCGAACATCTAAGGCTAGTGTTGCAGAAACTTCGAGAACATCGCCTTTATGCCAAATTTTCTAAATGTGAATTCTGGTTGTCAGAAGTGACCTATCTGGGTCATGTAATATCTGGTAAAGGTATTGCTGTTAACCCTGAGCGAGTTCAAGCCGTCCTTAATTGGACCCCACCTTAATCGGTCAAGCAATTTCGGAGTTTTCTGGGCTTAGCGAGCTATTGTCGTCGATTTGTCGAGAACTTCTCCAAGGTTGCTAAACCTCTAACCGAACTCCTCAAGAAAGATAAGAAGTTCGAGTGGACTCCACAATGTGAGCACAGCTTTCAGGAACTGAAAAGACGCCTGACTTCTGCTCCCGTACTGGTACCGCCAGACTTCTCTAAGGACTTTGTTATCTACTGCGACGCCTCGCAACAAGGACCAGGTTGCATTCTCATGCAAGATCGACACGTAATTGCCTACGCTTCACGGCAATTGCACCCACATGAGGAGAATTATCCTACTCATGATCTAGAGCTTGCAGCCGTAGTCTATGCACTTAAAACCTGGCGGCATTACCTCCTCGGTAACCGTTGCGAAATATTCACTGATCACCAAAGTCTGAAGTACATTTTCACCCAACCGGATCTGAATCTCAGGCAAAGACGTTGGGTTGAGTTGATCACAGACTTCGACTTAGGGATAACCTACACCCCAGGGAAAGCCAACGTCATGGCTGATGCGCTAAGTCGTAAATCTTATTGTAACAATCTGATGTTACAACAAAGTCAACCGCTTCTCCATGAGGAATTTCGGAAGCTTAACCTTCACATTGTTCCTCAAGGATTTCTTTCCACCTTGGTGGCGAAACCTACTCTTACGGATCAAATCATTGCTGCCCAGAAGCGAGATAAGGGAATAGCTAAGATCAAGGAGAACATTGCTAGCGGAGGTGCTAGTTGTTTTTCCACAAATGATCATGGTGTTGTGTACTTTGAGAACCGTCTAGTGGTTCCCAAGAACCAGCATCTACGGCAGTTGATCCTTAAGGAGGCTCATGAATCTCCTCTCACTATTCATCCCGGTAGTACTAAGATGTATCAGGACCTACGCCAGAGGTTCTGGTGGACTAGGATGAAGAGAGAAATTGCTCAGTATATTGCAAATTGCGACGTCTGTCGTCGTGTAAAAGCAGAGCACCAACGGCCTGCTGGCACCCTTCAACCCTTAGTTATTCCTGAATGGAAATGGGATAGAATTGGTATGGATTTCATTACCGGTTTTCCCAGGACCAAGAGAGGGAATAATGCTATCTTTGTCGTTGTCGATCGTCTTTCCAAAGTAGCCCATTTCCTACCTGTTCGTGAGAGTATAACCGCTAGTCAGCTGGCAGACTTATACATCTCCCGAATAGTGTCCCTCCATGGTGTTCCTTTGGAAATCAACTCGGATCGAGGAAGTCTTTTCACCTCTCGATTTTGGGAAAGTTTCCAAAATGCTATGGGAACCCGTCTCTCCTTTAGCACCGCTTTCCACCCTCAGTCGAGTGGTCAAGTGGAACGCGTCAACCAGATTCTAGAGGACATGCTTCGAGCCTCTGTTATCTCATTCGGGATGGACTGGGAGAAGTGTCTTCCATTTGCCGAATTCGCCTACAACAACAGCTATCAATCTAGCTTGGGTAAAGCCCCTTTTGAAGTTCTCTATGGACGACGGTGTCGAACACCCCTTAACTGGTCAGAGACCGGGGAAAGACAATTCTTTGGCCCGGATATGATTCAGGAAGCAGAAGAACAAGTTCGCATCGTTCGTGAAAAGTTGAAAACAGCCCAATCTCGTCAAAAGAGTCAATATGACCGAAAACATAAGGCTATGACTTTCGAGGTTGACGAGAAGGCTTATCTTCGGGTTACCCCTCTGAAGGGAACCCATCGTTTCAGTATCAAAGGCAAATTGGCTCCTCGTTACATTGGACCTTTTCGCATTCTCGCCAAGCAAGGAGAAGTTGCCTACCAGCTGGAACTACCTCCGCATCTCTCCAGAGTCCACGATGTCTTCCACGTTTCTCAACTCAGGCGTTGCTTCTCGGATCCTATCCGTGGAGTGGACTACGAAACGCTTGATCTCCAAGATAATCTTACATACCGAGAGTACCCCATTCGTATCCTCGATCGGGCCGAGCGTACCACTCGACGTCATAATATCAAGTTTCTCAAGGTTCAATGGTCGCACCATTCTGAGGATGAAGCAACTTGGGAAAGGGAGGATCGTCTTCGACTCGAGTATCCCGCCTTCTTCCCGGAGGAACCCAAATCTCGGGACGAGATTCTTTTGAGTGGGGGTGAGTTGTCACACCCTAGCTAGTCATGCATTAGAGTGTTGCATCATGTTTACTTTTTCATCAGAAACTTGAAATGGGGATGACAGAACCCCCAGTCCCCTCTGAAACCAACTAGGGTTTACTAAAAACTTTTTCAATGAACCTGAAATGCCCTTCTAAAATGCCCATCATTTTTGTCTTGGTTCAGAACCTCTGCCAAAAGTGGTGCACATTTTCCTAGGCCATCTTAGGGTTTTTGAATTAAATCATAAATATTTGAATTTGGGCATTTAAAATTATATAAAATATTTAAATGCTCAAATACCTCCAAACTAAAATGTTTCATGTTGGAAATAATCCAACTATGGACCAGGAGTAATTTGGTGATTTTTGAAGTTGCCTAGGTATTTTATTTAATTCAACAAAGTTGCAGAAGTATTAAAAAAACAGAAAACAGAAGAAAATGAAAAAGCTTACCTGTCGCCCAGCACCGGCCCACCTGCCGGCCCAGCCCAGCACCGCGCCAGCGAGCTGCTTGCCGGCCAGGCAGGCAGGCAGGTGCTCGACGGCGAGCACCGCATGGGTGCCACGCACCTGCTCGCCGCCTCGCCGCCTCCCTCGCCCGGCTAACGCCGTGGATCGGCCTCCCTCTCTCCCCCGAACCCCCCAGACACCCCCTCTCCTCTCCAGCTCCTCCCCCTCGCACGCCCCAGCCATGGCCGACGCCATCGCCGCCACCCCCTCGCCGTAGCCACGCCCTCCGTCCACCCCACGCCGTGCCACCGTGTCCAGGAGCTCCGCCGCCGTCCACTTCATCGAGCTAGCCGAGCCCCGTGTGCTCGTGCGGCCCGAGACCACCGCACCGACCTCGCCCGAGCTCACCGTCGCCGGAGATCCCCTTCAACGCCGTCGCCGCCTCAGCTCGTCCCCGACCTCGCCGGTGGCCTCTACGGGAGCGCTGTGAGCCTAGCTACTCCTCCGACCCTCTCTCTCTCATTCCTGAGCCGTGTAGCCACCGCACGAGGATCACATGCCCGCACCGCCGCGGATCTCGTCGCCGACGTGCTTCCGGCCACGCCCCGGCCACAAGATGGTGTCCATCTTACTCACCGAGTCCCGCAACACCTAGCTAGCTACTCCACGAGCCTCACCGACCCCTCTAGCGCCAAGTTCATCTTCGACCGAGCCCCGGTGGCCGCCAAAGTCGTCGCCGGCGCCAACTCCGGCCACCCCGACCCCAACGGACTCCGCCAAGAGCTGCGGTTTGTCCTCAGCTCCACTCCGGTGGTCTCCGCGGCCCATTTGGTGGCCGAAATGGCCAAAACCACTCCCGCCGCCGCGTCGGGCTCGCCGGCGGCTAAACGCCGGCGTCGCTGGCTTTGACTTTGACCACGGGTGGGCCCTGGTTGACTCCCCTGAGTCAATGACAGGTGGGGCCCAGCCCTGTTAATTAAACAGGATTAGTTTTAATTAAATTTTAATTAAAATAATCACCCTGACATGCGGGACCCACTGTTAGGTTTGACCCAAACCTGTTCCGTTGACCTGCTGACGTCACACTGATGTCAGGCTGACGCAGTAATTGATTTTCTGGTTTTAATTTAAATCAGGAAATTCCAGAATATAATTTAAACTTCAAAAATTCATAACTTTTATTCTGTAACTCCAAATTGGACAAATTATATATGAAAAATGATCAGAAAAATCCAATCTATCCATCTGTACTATTTTCATGCATGATCAAACAAGTTAAATTGATGTTTTAAGCAGAACAAGGAAAAGCACTTTAAAAGGCCATGTTTGAGTTTGAAATTTGAATCTTTGATTCAAATTTGTTCAAACCCATCTGTTCCTAGTTGCATTAGCCCAATACACTCATTTTGCCATGTCTCATGCATGCATCATATTGTTGCATACTGTTTGGTAATGTTTGTGTATCGGTGCTCTCTGCGGCAGGTTCTGCCCCCGAGGAGTACCGTGATAACCCCGACGAAGAGCAATACCAGTGCACCAACCCGTCAGGCAAGCAACCAACCATTTGATCATATCGATACAATCCCATGTTCTCGCTCCTGCTCTCTTTTACTGCATTAAGACAACGCGTTTCAAACTGCTGTGTGCTACGGTAGTTGAACCCATTTCCTCTGCATGACCTGTCATTGCCACAGTAACTAGATGACACCCACTAGCATGTGTAGGAGTTGTTTGAGCCATATGTATGTGTTGTTCCTACCTTGCTATGCCTGCTATGCTTAGAGTCGTGTCAGGTCTGGTTCATCTGGGTGATGGGCTAGAGTGAAATGTTTATCTCGGTAATGAGAGTGGTGTGGTGAACACGATTTGGTAAAGGTATCGATGAGAGGCCATGTAGGAGTACATGGTGGGTTGTTTCATTGAAGCCGACCTTAAGCACTGAGATCTGTATGCGTGATTTAAGATACAGCTACTACCATGCATTGGGCCCTGAAATATGACCCCGCTCGACTTCTTATTCACCCTAGCTCTCTGTCCAGGAGTTGCAAGTAGTTTCTGGTGTTTGTAGCCTACTGGAGGCCGTGGACAGCGCTGACCGTAGGGGTGGGCTGTGATGCGGTAGGTACGTGGCCAGGTGTACCGAATACCCGTTAGGTATCTCGGGAACCCTGTTCACATCGTTCGGGGCCGTATGGGAAACCTCGGCCGGACTCCCTGCGGATGGAACCTGAATAGGCGATAAACCTGGACTAGAGGCTTAAGTGTTTAGGTAGGTCGTGGTCTACACCCACGTCGGCTTTCGCTTGAAGTCTGCCGAGCACATGTCGTGTGCAGACGCTAAGTGGTGGAAACATGTATGAAGAAGTACACCCCTGCAGGGTTATCATAATCTATTCGAATAGCCGCGTCCACGGTAAAGGACTACTTGGTTGCCTATACAGTTCATAGACAAGTAAATGGAAACTGTTAAAAGCCTCAAGATAAGTGTGAGTGCCGAGGATGGCTCTTCCGTAGGAAGACGGAGGTGGATCCTCGGTAGTGTATTGAAGTGGTGAGTAGTGGACTCGTGTGCGCAAAACCATTTCAAGTTGGAGTATCGTAGGATAGTCTAGCCAAGAGTCAAAGCTGGCTTGCTGCAATAACTCCACCAACCCTTCTTGATAATATGCATGTATGTAGGATCTGATGTAAGTCTTGCTGAGTACCTTTGTACTCATGTTGCTATAATTTACATTTTTACAGAAGACGCTGCAACCCCTTCTGATGGGTTCTACGTAGACGTTGACATCAACAAGTAGGCTAAAGACCCAGGTGGTGACCCTGAGCTTGTGAAGGACCACGTAGTATAGTTAGGCTTTCCAAGCCTCCTTTATTTTACTAGTTGTCTGTACTCAGACAAGTTACTTCCGCTGCTGGTTTGTATGACTGTATGACTTGTATGTTGGGTCGTGAGACCCGTACCTGTGTGTATGTTATGTATGGCTCCGTGAGCCTTAAATAAAGTACTTGTGTCGTAGAGTCATGTTGTGATGCTACGTTGTATTTGCACATATCGAGCATATTGTGTGTATGACTGAAATGCTTGGTATGTGTGGGATCTGACTATCTAGTTGTTTATCTTTAGTAGCCTCTCTTACCGGGAAATGTCTCCTAGTGTTACCGCTGAGCCATGGTAGCTTGCTACTGCTCTGGAACACTTAGGCTGGCCGGCATGTGTCCTTCTTCGTTCCTGTGTCTGTCCCTTCGGGGAAATGTCACGCTTTGAGTACCGGAGTCCTGCTAGCCCAGTGCTACAACCCGGACCCACTTGCTGATGACCGACACGTTCGTAGCTGGGTCATGGATGCCTGTCCCTGTAAGTCCGTGCCACTTTGGGTTTACGACTAGTCATGTCAGCCCGGGCTCTTTATCATACGGATGCTAGCGACACTATCATATACGTGAGCCAAAAGGCGCAAACGGTCCCAGGCAAAGGTAAGGCGACACCCGTGGGGATACCGTGCGTGAGGCCGCAAAGTGATATGAGGTGTTACCGGCTAGATCGATGTGACATCGAGTCGGGGTCCTGACAGCCGTTCATAGCCATTCCCTTCTTCAGCTTTTGGGACTTTCGTCCATCTCTTGTTGAGGGTGTCTTGTTCGTCTTTTATCTGTTGCTGCTTCTTCTTCAAGATTCGCACCATAGCTATTAGATGTTGCTTGAATCTCTGTTGCCCCAATGGATCTTTTGAGACGATAAAATCCTCAGGTCCAAGGTGGACATCCACTTCGGAGAGGGGCAAATAATTGATGTCTTCGGAATCGGTGGGTCCTCGGGAGTGTGTTGACTCTCTAAGCCATCAAATTGTTGCTCGAGGGCAGGGTCACCGAGGTCTTCCGCATAGTCCAGGGTATCGCCTTCAGCGGGTGCTCGTGTTACATTCCCTGCTTCATCGCCCCTTGGAGCGTCGGCGTTGCCTCCGTTGCTGGGGGGGGGGGTCCTCCCCAAGTTTATTATCCCTTCTGGGGGTGTCGTCCCCATTGGCACTGTATCCATCGTCCTTGAGGGTGTCCATCATGTAGATGTCGTAGGTGGATGTGGCCGTCCATCGGCGAGTGACGGGAGGGGTCGTGGCCTCGCCGTCATCGTCCATGTCGTCAGCCTCCTTAGAGGCATAGTCCAGCATGTTGGTTAATTTCTCGACAATGGCTATTAAGTCGGTGGTGGGTGGGACATAAAATTCCTTGTGGCCTGCCTCAAGGCTCCATGGAGAGCGATCCGGGGACTGGCCATTGAGGACAGTCATCATCTAGATCCGGTCCAGTGCCTCATTCAATAAGGCAAGGCTGGTCTGGTCGCTGTATGAGGCCGCTTCGAGGTTGACCCCTGTCGTGACGGTGGAGCGGGGCACGAGTTCGGCCAACGCCGAACCCGATCTTCAAACACCATGCCAGCGTCTGTCACGACCGTTTTTCCAATAACAGGCTTATTGAGAAACCGACCTTTATATAGACCAGTATAGGAAAATTCTCCTTACTGGTAGACAAATCCTTGATATAGAAATCCAGTAGTACTAAATATTATACAGGGTTGAGCTGAGGTTGCTCTACAATTTATTACAAGCACGCCAATATTATACATAAGGGCGGATATGACACAAGGGTGTGGTGGCATACTACTGACTCGTAATAAAAGTGGTGGTGGATATGTCACAGTGAAGTGGGTGACATGACTCCTAATCCCGCAGCTCATCGAGCGTCAAAGTGAGGCTCGATGATTTTATTCGGGTAGCGGAAGCGTATATGATACAAGTGGCCAATTCCAGGATCGCACGGGACAGACTGGGACTCCTCTAGGCGTCGGACTCGCTATCGTACTCTTCATCCGTAAGATCGCCTTCGTCAACATCTGGCCAAATCAACAAGCCAGGTGAGTACTTTGAATGTACTCGCAAGACAGTTCGGACATAAGATATACAAAATGCAAACATGATGCACCACGAGTAGTTAGCAATGCACACTCAAATAATAAATTTGCACAACATGTTAAATAAAAAGGAAGTAAGGAGGTAGTCCTCCCGAAATCCCAATAAAATAACTGAAAACCGAACGGGTGTCTGAAGCGACGCCTCGAAAGGTAAAATAAATTAACATGCCGCAGTCGGGTGTCTGAGAGACACCACATAAAGGGCTTATATTGAAATGTAAATGACAGTGCGCTCCACAGTCGTACGTCTACGCGACATTTCGGAAAGGGCATATAATGAAAATAAATGACAGTGATGCCACAGTAGGACATCTGAGCGACATCACATTAAGGGCTTATATCGAAAGTAAATAACAAGGGTGCCACAGTCGGACGTTTGAGCGACATAACATAAAGGGCTTATATCAAAAGTAAATAACAAGAGTGCCACAATCGGACATCTGGGCGACATCACATAAAGGGCTTATATCGAAAGTAAATAACAAGAGTGCCACAGTCGTACGTCTGAGCGACATCACATAAAGGGCTTATATTCCATCACTCGTATGGTTACTCAAATGATTTTGACACTTCGGAGTTTGTACTATTTAACCATAGCCAATGGATGTCAGTAGTCATGAAGGACTAGTTCTGTTTACGGTATTTCAGTAGGAAAACATCTAACCAGTACACACCCATTCCACATCACGATGCCAGGAATCACTCTAGGCAATGTTCAAGAAAAACTTTGAGACGGGGATGCCACAACCTCGAGTAGCATGGGATCAAATTTATATCGCGCGCTCTAAGGGGTGCCGCCCTCTCGGTCCCAACCGGAAACACCCATGCCCCCTGACCGGATGACTGGCCTCAATCCAGGGCCATAGAACCCTCATCACGGCCCCTCTATTTGGAGTGTACGAGGAAAGAGGTTTGCAACTTACTAAACCATATTCTTTGCAGAAAACATGTGGTAGCACAAAAAGGAAACGGATGGTAATGTGACTTGATCCACGTCAACACTGGAGTTGATTGGTTTGGCATAAGACTGGCATGCTTCAACAATACCATCTTACCACTTTTCATGTCACCACATGATCATGTAAACTCATATCAACAATCCCATCGAGTTTCGAAGCTCACCTGTATTAGCTTTGCATGCAATATAACACTTACTGCTATGCATATAAACATGCCATGAAATAGCTACTCAAACAAACATGCAAAATACTCATCATATCAAAGGTTCAAACATGCTTGCCTGGTTCGGAGTAGTTGGAGTCTAGCTCGGTGAAGTTTGCGGTTCCGTCACCTCTTCCGGTATCTACGGTATAAAGAATATATGTACTAACGTAAATACCGCGTGTGCACAAAACGTTTTCCAAATATTTTTCAAATAAACATGATAAAAAAATAGACAGAAAAATAAAGATGAGAGAAAAAGAATCAATCAAAAATCATTTTCTGTTTAAAAGTTATTAAAGTTTTAGTCCAGGGACTTATATGTAATGAAACAGAAAGTTTCCAGGGGCTAGCTTAGAAAAACAGAAAATGCTTCGTTTGAAAATACGCCGACCTAGATGGAACACGTACTTTGCCCGAAGGCGTTTTCATAAAACGGTTCAAAAACAAGAAAAAGCTGACGGGGGGGTCCCACCCGTCAGGTTTAAAAGTTGAAACAGAGCTCCCGGCGACCGAGAGCCGCGGTGGTCGCCGGCGGCGATCCACGGCGAGGTAGGTAGAAAGGAGGGTACCTACGGGTTCCTTGGGTCCTTCCACACCTGTGGGTGGTGGAGTTGGTCGCCGACAAGCACCACGTCGACGGCGGCCTCAACTCCGGCGAACGGTGGTTCGGGTTTTGGTGGATCTCGCCGGGGAGGGCTGCAAAGGTCGAATTGGGGCTCGGGATAGAGCACTGGGTGCACCAGAGGGTTGCTGACGTGGTCTGGGAGATGGGGATGGTCTCACCTAAGTGAATCAAGGCGGAGCCCGAGGCGGATCAGGGCGGCCGGTGTCGGGGAAGGAGACCTCCTCGGGCTCCTCCTAGCGGCTAGGCGGGGCTCTGGTGAGGTGGAGGTGTGGTGCGGGGTCGAGAACGAGCCCGAGGGCTCCTTTTATAGCTGGTCCGAGGTGGTGGCTGTGAATGGGATAACTCCGGTGACGATTATGGCAGGGTAGTGGTCGGTCAGGTGGTTTAGGGGGCTAGGCATCACCGTGAGGGTCTAACGGTTCCGTTCAAGTGCTAAGTTTGGCCTGCCTTGGTTGATACTCCAAGTTCCCGACGGAACGGCGCACGGAGCTCGTTGGTGATAGAGAGCATGCTCTGTGTTGCTTAGGCCACGGCGACAGTGCCGCAGCCTGCACAAGCAAGAAGACAGCCATGCGGAAGCCTTGAGTGGCTTGGGCGGTGCTGGACGGCGCCGAAAGGTGGTGCTGATCCCTGGAGGCTGCCACGGGTGGCTCTGCCACCGCAGAAGCTGCCAACGTCGGCGGGACATGTCACCACCGACGATGGTGCCCGTCCAAATGACCATGCGGCGCTCTGGATAAAGAGGGCGAACAGGGAGCAAGGCGCCATTGCAGTTACTAGCGAGATCGACGCCGTGCTCTAAAGAAAATGACACTGACGGCGAAACAGAAATGCTGAAAGTCTAGACTTTCTGAATTTGAACAGCAACAGTGCATGCCAGGTTGTGGAGAAATTTTCTGGAGCTGATCTTTGGTGAGGTGACCTCTCAATGCACCTGGGGGCTGCCTGATTTATCCCAGAATTTTTGGAGAAGAAAAATATTGAATTTCACCAAAAATGACAAATCTGGTCCAAACTTGCAGTGAGCAAAACTTGAAAATTTTGAACTGTGGAAGAGTGGATCTTGATGGATCTAGGTTGGGGGTGCTAAGGACTATTCAGAGGAGTTGGTTTGGGATCAAGACTCAAAAGAAATCAGGTACTTCCTTTGTAAATCACGTAGGTCCAAAATAAAAGACAGAAATGGTTTTGGGGATAAAATAAATGAAATAAAAATCAAAAATGGGTTGAACTTGCTAGGATTGGATATTTGACTTGACCCAAAGTGGAGGGAGGGGTTTTGGAAGAAATTTTTAACATGAGGCATGGTAAAAGAGAATGGTTTGAATAAAGAGGATAAATCAAAACCCATAGGATTTCCTTTTAATTAAAAAACTTTCAAAAAGAAATTGTGATGAGTCAACACCAATGAAAAGCCTTCAATACCAAACATCAAGGTTGAGGATGACCCAAAATAAATTTTTTGACAGAAGAGAAAATTTTGAGAAGGAGAGCCCTTTTAGAAAGATTTTAAATAGCCTCCTTCAAATCAAAATAAAAAAAATTAAAAACCAAAACAATTGTTTTTGGAGTGTCACAACACCTACCCCCTTAGGCCATGTTCGGTTGACAGGGTTGTGGAGGGGTTTTGACAGGGATTGAGGTGGATTAAATCCTCTACAAGTCAAATCCCCCCCAAATCCCCTCCAATCCTCTTAGGGTAGGGTGTAACCGAACAAAGCCTTAGGAAAAATATTGTCCCCGAGATTTCAGCTGATCCTCAAATAGGTGTGGGTGCTCTATCCGAAGAAAATCCTCTCTTTCCCATGTTGCTTCATCCTCGGTGTGATTGCTCCACTGAACTCTAAAAACTTGATTGTTTTCGGATGGGTCCTCCTTTCAGACTCCTCCAATATTTTTATTGGACGTTCCCTGTAGGTGAGGTCTGGTTGCACGTCGATGTCTTCATGGGATACATGCTTCTCTGGGTTGCTTACGCATTTCCTCAACTGTGAGACGTGGAACACGTCATGGACGTCTGACAGTTCTTCGGGTAGATCTAGCTGGTAGGCTACTGTGCCTCATAGGTGATACTCGTAGGCACACATACTCACATGGTTCAAAACTGACTCCCCGATGTTTTCGACCGTAATAACTCTTCTGTCGACTATGAGCTGTCTTGAGTCCTTCCCTAATTAGCTTACCTTTCTCCTCAGCTTCCTTGAGCATGTCTGGGCCGAAGATACGACTGTCTCCGGTCTCTTACCAATTTAGTGGCGTGCGATATCTCCGACCGTACAAGGCTTCAAAAGGTGCCATTTGTAGGTTGGCTTGCTAACTATTGTTTTATGCGAACTCGGCATATGGCAAGCTTTCTTCCCAACTGGCTCCATAGGTGAGGACACACGCTCTCAGCATGTCCTCTAGTATTTGGTTTACCTATTTAGTTTGTCCATCAGTCTGGGGGTGGTATGTTGTACTCAATGCTAGTTGAGTTCCCAGGGCTCGTTGTAATTGATCCCAAAATCTAGAGACGAATTGGGTGCCTCTGTCAGATATTATAGTCTTTGGAACTCCATGTAGACAGACGATATGGCAGAGATAAAGCTTGGCGAGCTTCTGAGTGGTGTGGGTTGTCTTTACTGGAATGAAATGTGCCACCTTAGTCAGTCTATCTGTGATGACCCATATGGCATCATTTCCATATCGTGACCGAGGTAGTCCGACAACAAAATCCATTCCAATCTCATTCCATTTCCACTCGGGTATCTTGTTTGGCTGTAATAGTCCGGCTGGTTTCTGGTGCTCGCCCTTAATGCGCTGACATGAATCACAACATGCAATGAATGTGGCTATGTCCCTTTACATACCGTGCCACCAAAAATTTTCCTGAAGGTCCTTGTACATTTTGGTTCCTCTAGGATGGATTGAATATGGAGCGGTGTGGCCTTCGGCTAGAATTTGCTGTTTAAGGTCTTCTATATTTGGTACACAAAGCCTATCTCCGTACCACAATATTCCCTTATCGTCTATGACGAATTTTGAGGCCTTGCCCAAACTCACTTTTCTTTTTATGCCTTCGATGCTGGGGTGTCCACGCTGAGCCTCCTTAATCTGTTCTATCAGGGTAGGCTGTATTTCCAAATTCGACATATTGCCTTCAATGACCATTACCAAGTTGAGTTTGGCAAACTCCTGCTGAAGTTCAGGTCTCAATTTTGGTAGACTGTTGTTGCCCGAGCTGGGGTTCCGACTAAGACCATCCGCCACTACATTTGCTTTTCCGGGATGGTAGTGAGTGCCAACATCATAATCTTTCACCAATTCCAACCAACGTCGTTGTCGCAAATTGAGTTCTGGTTGTGCGAAAATATATTTGAGGCTTTTATGGTCCGTATATATTTCGCAATGATTCCCAAGCAAAAAGTGTCTCCACTCCTTGAGTGCATGAATGACTGCTGCCAACTCCAAGTCATGAGTGGGATAATTCTCTTCATGCTTTCGTAATTTCCTAGAAGAGTAAGCGACTAGTTTGCCTTCTTGCATTAACACGCATCCGAGGCCCTTTCGGGATGCATCACAATACACTTCAAAACTTTTGTGTATGTCTGGTACAACCAATACTGGTGCTGTTGTTAATTTCCTTTTGAGTTCTTGGAAACTTTTCTCGCAGGCTTCAGTCCGTACAAACTTTTTATCCTTCTTGAGTAATTGTGTCATTGGTTTTGCTATGGTGGAGAATCCTTCAATAAATCTTCGGTAATATCCTGCCATTCCCAAGAAACTTCGTACATCCGTTACGCTGGCTGGTGGTTTCCAGCCAAGTACGGCCTTGACTTTTTCTGGGTCTACGGCAACACCTTCTTGGGTTAGTACATGGCCTAAAAACCCAACCTGTCTTAACCAAAATTCACATTTGCTGAACTTGGCGTATAATTGATGTTTCCTTAATTCTCCCAGTACAATCCTGAGATGTTCAGCGTGCTCTTCTGGTGTCTTGGAGTATACCAGAATATCGTCAATGAATACCACAACAAATTTTTCCATAAATTTCATGAATACTTTGTTCATGAGGTGGACGAAATATGCAGGGGCGTTTGTCAGTCCGAACGGCATTACTGTAAACTCATATAGTCCGTATCTGGAGGTAAATGTTTTCTTGGGAATATTCTCTGTCCGTACTTTTAATTGATGATACCCAAACCTCAAATCAATTTTCGAGAAGACCTTGGCTTGTGCGAGCAGGTCAAATAAGTCATTTATCCTTGCAATCGGATATTTGTTTTTTATGGTGACCATGTTGAGTGCTCGATAGTCTATACATAATCTTAGTGTCCCATCCTTTTTCCTGGCAAATAATACTGGTGAACCTCAAGGTGAGGAGCTGGCTCGTATAAATCCTTTGTCCAGTAATTCTTTTATCCGCTTCTTTAATTCTACCAACTCGGAGGGTACCATTCTATAGGGCTTCTTGTAAATGCGGGTGATTCCAGGTGCTAGCTCAATGATGAACTCTATTTCCCGATCTGGTGGCATACCGGGTAGTTCTTCGGGAAATACATCGGGGAACTGACACACCACTGGAACTTTGCTTAACTCTGAGATGTCCACCTTGTTCAACCTTGGTTGCTGTGATATCTGTCTTTCTTGAGCTGAAATTTTTATTGTCTTCCCGTGATGATGGGTAAGAATTATAGTCCGATTGAAGCAGTCAATAAATCCTTTGTTGGTGGTTAACCAGTCCATTCCTAGGATAACATTCAGTCCCTTATTTTCCAATACGATGAGGTTTGAATGAAACTTTAGTCCGTCAAGCTCGATAACCACACCTTGGCAGTAATTCTGAGTAACTTTCTTAATCCCAGGGGACTTGATGATCATGGATTTTTCCAAGGGAAGCATCGAAAAATCATTTTGCAAAGCAAATTTCTTTGAAATGAACAAGTGAGAAGCTCCAGAATCAAACAAAACCGTGGCAGGTATTGAGTTGACAGGAAACATACCGAGTATGATATCCGGGGCATTCTGTGCTTCCTCCTTGGTCACATGGTTCAAGTGACGCTTCTTGTGATTGTTATTGGGGTTGAAGTTGTTCCGGTTGGGCACTGAATTATTGCCACCGTTGTTCAGCTTGGGGGCCGAGTTTCTTGGCTTGGGACACTTCTTGGCATAGTGTCCTTCTTCTCCACAAGTGTAGCAAGTAACACCTGGGCAATATGTAAACTCCTTGTCCCTCGCATGGAAATTTTTGTTTGGGCGTGAAACATTGGTCGTGGGTTTGTGTGCCCCACCTTTCTGAAAATCAGTCTTGCTCCGGTGGTTGCGAGCAAGAGTAGTCTGGTCCCTTTTGCGCTTGCGAAAATCCTCCAAGCTGCGGCGCTCATTTTCCAATGTAATAGCCTTGTCCACCAGTGTTTTGAAATCTGGGAAGGTTTGTACGACCAGCTGGTATTTAAGCGCTGGTGCCAGATCGTCCAGGATTTTTTCCATCTTCTTGTTTTCAGTCATATGCTCTTGGTTGGCGTAGCGAGACAATAGAGTAAACTGACTGTTGTACTCAGTCACTGTCATGGTTCTCTGCTTGAGGTCATCAAACTCCCTCTTCTTGATCTTCATAATACTTCTGGGAATGTGCGCCCCATGAAAACCTTCTTTAAATTCCTCCCAGGTGATATCATTTTCATTGGGGTGCATGTGTAGGAAATTCTCCCACCATGATGCAGCTACTGCAGTGAGATAGTGAGGTGCATATAGTACCTTCTCACGATCTGAACACTGTGCAATAGTTAACTTCCTTTCAATGTCTCGAAGCCAATCATCGGCCTCAAGAGGTTTGTCAGTGTGCAAGAACGTTGGGGGACGCGTCTTTTGTAGTTCAGATAATTTGGATTGCTGCTGATACGGTCCACGTTGATTTCTCATATTGATGACATGGTTCATCGTTTCTTGATGCTGTTGCTGGCTTTGCTCATAAAGGCAGCATATTTGAGAAAATGCTGCTTCACTGCCTTGCTGACTTGACTGCCCCTGTGTGAAATTGTTGCTTGTCTACGTACCATAATTTTCTTCCGGCGGACTTGGCATGGAACGACTCCAAGGACGAGACATTTTCTGCTCTGGGGTATTTTATTTTGAAAAACTTATGAGAAAAGCTGAGTGGTAGAATAAATAATTTTGCAATGCGAATTTTTTTAAGAACTCCAACATTTTTCAAGAAAATACTTGATTGCGCATGGAGAAGGACCGCTCAATACATATCTTACACGCAAGCCATAATTATACAATACATCACTCAGGATGTGCGTACACATTCCTGACATGTTATTTAGGCTAGTGCACTTCTCCCAGTTCCTACATGATGCACACACAAACTACTTCTCACAACCTATATACATATAAAGATATCATACAAGCTGACACACTGCATGACTGCTAGGCGCACTCAGTCGTAGATGGTGAGAATTTCCCTCGGCCTGCCAAGGGTAAGACCCAGTGATGCTGGACACTCAACCTCCTCCTCACTAATAGGCTCCAGACGTGAAGCACTAAGCTGTGGAGCTGGTGCAGGTGCGGTAGGTGGTGCAACTCTGACTGGAGTAGGAGCGATGATTCAGTCAAATTCTTTAGGAGTAGGCAGGCGGCGAGGAGTGGCGAGGGTGGCAGGTGTGTGGGATGCCGAGGACGAGACGTAAGTTAGTGGTGGTGCTGTATGGAGAAGCTCCCTCCTATTGGCGGAAAAGCTATGCACGATAGCCATACGAGCAGCCACAAGGTCATCCACGAGGTTATCAAAAGCTGCCTCGCGTGCCTTGAGATATTGAACCAGCATCTCAATAGACTCATCCCTCTCTCCCCTAGGGCAAGCGAATGCATAGTGACATGTGTATGGTACGTGGCAGGGGAGGTAGCGGTAGCGACGAGTCTTCATTGAAGGGAGAACATCCCGAAGGTGAGCTATCGCTTCACGGGCAGCCATCTATATAGCATGCCTCTCCGTAGGCATGGCTCTTCCCACAAACCGGAAGCGGCATAACTCAACGCGTCCTCCCTTGAATTGCACCGCGGCCTAGTGCATGGACAGACTATCGTTGATCTTGTGCTGGTAGAGTGTGAACTCCGGACGAGTTGATGGCCCGATCGCGAGTTTGACGATGGAGGTGAGAAGCTTGACGAACCCCTAAGGCACTTTGGCGAACACCTGTGACTCACAGTCGTTGCCAGCCATCTACAAAAGTAGGCAAAAATTATGAATGCTCAGATAAAAAATTTACGCTAGCTGTCAGAAAATGACTACATTTGCAAAATATTAAAATAGCACTTATTACACTAATAACTGATTAGCGATCGCACCTAGTGGCTTCCGACATTCAGCCTGGCTCTGATACCAAGTTTGTCACGACCGGTTTTCCAATAAAAGGCTTATTGAGAAACCGACCTTTATATAGACCAGTATAGGAAAATCCTCCTTACTGGCAGACAAATCCTTGATACAGAAATCCAGTAGTACTAAATATTATACAGGGTTGAGCTGAGGTTGCTCAACAATTTATTACAAGCACGCCAATATTATACATAAGGGCGAATATGACACAAGGGTGTGGTGGCATACTACTGACTCGTAATAAAAGTGGTGGTGGATATGTCATAGTGAAGTGGGTGACATGACTCCTAATCCTGCAGCTCATCGAGCGTCGAAGTGAGGCTCGATGATTTTATTCGGGTAGTGGAAGCATATATGATACAAGTGGCCAATTCCAGGATCGCACGGGACTGACTGGGACTCCTCTAGGCGTCGGACTCACTATCGTACTCTTCATCCATAAGATCGCCGTCGTCAACATCTGGCCAAATCAACAAGCCAGGTGAGTACTTTGAATGTACTCGCAAGACAGTTCGGACATTAGATATAACAAATGCACACATGATGCACCATGAGCAGTTAGCAATGCACACTGAAATAATAAATTTGCACGACATGCTAAATAAAAAGGAAGTCAGGCGGTAGTCCTCCCGAAATCCTAATAAAATAACTGAAAACCAATCGGGTGTCTGAAGCGACGCATCGAAAGGTAAAATAAATTAACATGTCGCAGTCGGGTTTCTGAGCGACACCACATAAAGGGCTTATATTGAAATGTAAATGACAATGCGCGCCATAGGACGTCTACGCGACATCTCGGAAAGGGCTTATAATGAAAATAAATGACAGTGATGCCACAGTCGGACGTCTGAGCAACATCGCATAAAGGGCTTATATCGAAAGTAAATAACAAGGGTGCCACAGTCGGACGTCTGAGCGACATCACATAAAGGGCTTATATCGAAAGTAAATAACAAGAGTGCCATAGTCGGACGTCTGAGCGACATCACATAAAGGGCTTATATCGAAAGTAAATAACAAGAGTGCCACAGTCGGACGTCTGAGCGACATCATATAAAGGGCTTATATTCCATCACTCGTATTCAATAAATTCATGAAGTTAAATCACTCCAAGGAATTACTCAATACATGAAAATAAACGGGTTAGTCCATCCACAAGAGTAATCATTAAGACGGATTTAACACTCATGTTCATTCACCGGAGGTTGTCACTCAGACTGACACTGAGACAAGTTGAACATAGTCCTTGACCATAGATATGGTTACTCGAATGATTTCGACTCTACAGAGTTTGTACTATTTAACCACAGCCAATGGATTTCAGTAGTCACGAAGGACTAGTTCCGTTTACGGTATTTCAGTAGAAACACATCTAACCAGTACACACCCATTCCACATCACGATGCCAGGAATCACCCTAGGCAATGTTCAAGAAAAACTTTGAGACGGGGAGGCCACAACCTCGAGTAGCATGGGATCAAATTTATATCGCGCGCTCTAAGGGGTGCCCCCCTCTCGGTCCCAACCAGAAACAGCCATGCCCCCTAACCGGATGACTGGCTTTAATCCAGGGCCATGGAACCCTCATCACGGCCCCTCTATTTGGTGTGTACGAGGAAAGAGGGTTGGAACTTACTAAACCATATTCTTTGCAGAAAACATGTGGTAGCACAAAAAGGAAACAGATGGTAACGTGACTTGATCCACATCAACACTGGAGTTGATTGGTTTGGCATAAGACTGGCATGTTTCAACAATACTATCTTACCACTTTTCATGTCAGCACATGATCATGTAAACTCATATCAACAATCCCATCGAGTTTCGAAGCTCACTCTATTAGCTTTGCATGCAATATAACACTTACTACTATGCATATAAACATGCCATGAAATAACTACTCAAGAAAACATGCAAAACACTCATCATATCAAAGGTTCAAACATGCTTGCCTGGTTCGGAGTAGTCGGAGTCTAGCTCGGTGAAGTTTGCGGTTCCGTCACCTCTTCCGGTATCTACGGTATAAAGAAAATACGTACTAACGTAAATACCGTGTATGCACAAAAAGTGTTCCAATTTTTTTTCATAAATATGATAAAAAACAAGATAGAAAAATAAAGATGACAGAAAAAGAATCAATCAAAAATCATTTTCTGTTTAAAAGTTATTAAAGTTTTAGTCCAGGGACTTATCTGTAATGAAACAGAAAGTTTCCAGGGGCTAGCTTAGAAAAACAGAAAACGCTTCATTTGAAAATACGCCAACCTAGAGGGAACACGTACTTTGCCTGAAGGCGTTTTCATAAAATGGTTCGAAAACAAGAAAAAGATGATGGGGGGTCCCACCTGTCAGGTTTAAAAGTTGAAACAGAGCTCCCGGTGCCCGAGAGCCGCGGTGGTCGCCGGCGGCGATCCACGGCGAGGTAGGTAGAAAGGAGGGTACCTACAGGTTCCTTGGGTCCTTCAGCACCTTTGGGTGGTGTAGTTGGTCGTCGGCGAGCACCACATCGATGGCGGCCTCAACTCCGGTGGATGGTGGTTCGGGTGTTGGTGGATCTCGCCGGGGAGGGCCGCAAGGGTCGAATTGGGGCTCGGGTTAGAGCACTGGGTGCACCAGAGGGTTGCTGATGCAGTTTGGGAGGCGGGGATGGTCTAACCTAAGTGAATCAAGCCGGAGCCCGAGGCGGATCGGGGCGGCCGGAGTCGGGGAAGGAGACCTCCTAGGGGTCCTCCTAGCGGCTAGGCAGGGCTCTGGTGAGGTGGAGGTGTGGTGCGGGGTCGAGAACAAGCCCGAGGGCTCCTTTTATAGCTGGTCCGAGGCGGTGGCCGCGAATGGGATAACTCCGGTGACGACTACGGTGGGGCAGTGGTCGGTCAGGTGGTTTAGGGGGCTAGGCATCACTGTGAGGGTCTAACGGTTCCGTTCAAGTGCTAAGTTTGGCCTGCCTTGGTTGATAGTCCATGTTCCCGACGGGACGGCACACGGAGCTCGTCGGCGGCAGCGAGCACACTCTGCGCTTCTCAGGCCACGACGACGGTGTCACATTGTGCAGAGACAAGCAGACAGCCACGTGGAGGCCTTGGGTGGCTTGGGCGGTGCTGGACGGCGCCGAAGGGTGGTGCTGATCCCTGCAGCCCGCCACGGGTGGCTCTGCTACCGCAGAAGCTGCCGGCGTTGGCGGGACACGTCTCCCCCGATGATGGTGCCCGTCCAAATGACCATGCGGCGCTCTGGATAAGGAGGGGGAACAGGGAGCAAGGCGCCACTGCAGCTACTGGCGAGATTGACGCCGTGCTCTGAAGAAAACGACACTAACGGCGAAACAGAAACACTGAAAGTCTAAACTTTCTGAATTTGAACAGCAACAGTGCATGCCAGGTGCTCGATGAAATGATTTTGGCATGTGGAGAAATTTTCTAGAGCTGATCTTTGGTGAGGTGACCTCTCAATGCACCTGGGGCTGCCTGATTTATCCCAGAATTTTTGGAGAAGAAAAATATTGAATTTCACAAAAAAATGACAAATCTGGTCCAAACTTGAAGTGAGCAAAACTTGAAAAATTTGAACTATGGAAGAGTGGATCTTGATGGATCTAGGTTGGGGGTGCTAAGGACTAGTCAGAGGAGTTGGTTTGGGATCAAGACTCAAAAGAAATCAGGTACTTCCTTTTAAATCACCTAGGTCCAAAATAAAAGACAGAAATGGTTTTGGGGATAAAATAAATGAAATAAAACTCAAAAATGGGTTGAACTTGCTAGGATTGGATATTTGACTTGACCCAAAGTGGAGGGAGGGGTTTTGGAAGAAATTTTTAACAAGAGGCATGGTAAAAGAGAATGATTTGAATAAAGAGGATAAATCAAAACCCATAGGATTTCTTTTTAATTAAAAAACATTCAAAAACAAATTGTGATGAGTCAACACCAATGAAAAGCCTTCAATACCAAACATCAAGGTTGAGGATGACCCAAAATAAAATTTTTGACATAAGAGAAAATTTTGAGAAGGAGAGCCCTTTTAGAAAGATTTTAAATAGCCTCCTTCAAATAAAAAACAATTTTTTTTGGAGTGTCACAGCGTCGGGGCTCAAAGCCGAATCTGTATTGAGGAGGATGTGTCCGGCTTGGGTTGAATCCCCGCTGTCGGTGTGCAAACCGTCGGATCTCTGTTAGGGGCCATCGAGTTGTGGATCTAGGATCAATGGGGAACAAGCAATGATGAACATGGTGTTTACCGAGGTTCGGGCCTTCTAGAAGAGGAAATAAAACCCTATGTCATGCTTGATTGTATTTGATGTGTATGATATGGTTATAGAGTCGATCTACCACAAGATCAGGCGAGCTAAACCCTAGGTTGATGGGGTGATGGATGTTGTTCTACCCCTAAAGACTAAAACCTATTAGTTTATATAGACACCAGTGGGGTTACGGTTACATGCGATCGGTTACAATAAAGTAAAGATCATGCTAATCTTGACATGGAGGATTATAGGATCAAAAGTATGTCTAGAGGGGGGGTGATTAGACTACTTGACCAAATAAAATCTAACCTTTTCCCAGTTTTAAGTCTTGGCAGATTTTAGCAACATAGGACAAGTCAAGCAATCAACCTACACATGCAATAATAAGAGTGTGGCAGTGGAAAGTAAAACATTGCATATGAAGATAAAATGGAAGGGTTTGGAGAGGGCAAATGCAATGTAGACACATAGATTTTTGGCGTGGTTCCGATAGGTGATGCTATCGTACATCCACATTGATGGAGAGTTCAACCCACGAAGGGTAATGGTTGTGCGAGTCCACGGAGGGCTCCACCAACGAAGGGTCCACGAAGAAGGGACCTTGTCTATCCCACCAAGGCCATTGCCCACGAAGGACTTTACTCACTTGGGTAGATCTTAATCAAGTAGGCGATCTCCTTGCCCTTAGAATCTACTTGGTTCAACTCCACAATCTTGACGGAGGCTCCCACGTGACACCTAACCAATCTAGGAGACACCACTCTCCAAAAGGTAATAGATGGTGTGTTGATGATGAACTCCTTTCTCTTGTGCTTCAAATGATAGGCTCCCCAACACTCAACTCTCTCTCATAGATTTGGATATCGTGGAAAGATGATCTCAATGGAAAGCAACTGGGGAAGGCTAGAGATCAAGATTCTTATGGAATGTATTGGTATCAACACATGAGTAGGTGGTTATCTCTCAGAAAATAAGTAGTGGAAGTGTAGGCACGTTCTGATGGCTCCCTCACAGATGGAGAAGGGGTGCAGGAGTATATATAGCCTCCACACAAAATCTAACCGTTTCACAAATATTACTAAACTCTGTGAGACCAAATTGATTAACTCGGTGAGACCGATCTAGTTCAAAATGTGAACGTTAGGATTTTTGGTGGGATCGACAAGAGCAACTCGTGGGACTGATGGCTAGGGTTAGGACAAAATCTCATCTTAGTGAGACCGATCGCATGAAGTTGGTGAGACTGATTTCAGCAATAAGCAAACAGAGACTTGGTCAAGCAAACTCGGTGGGACCAATCGCTTGTTTCAGTGGGACCTGAATGTTACAAAAAGGAAACAAATAGTTTGCATTGCGAATTTAGTGGGACCGATCGCTCATTTCGGTAAAACAGAAAAGTTATGAAGGGAAACGGAGAGTTTGTAATCCCAGCTGGGTGAGACCGAGATCCCTATCAATGAGACCGAACTGATTAGGGTTTCTGGCTATGGCTATGTCAAGTGAACTTGATGGTGCCGGATGAATCAAATCGGTGGGGCCAAGTTTGACTTTAGGTTTAGGACATATTTCGATTTGATAAAATGGTTGAGGGATTTGGAGCATATCACTAAGCATTTTGAGCAAGCAAGCCAGTAAGCAACACCTCCTCCCCTTTTAATAGTATTGGATTTTCCTATGGACTCAATGTGTTCTTGGATCACTAAAATGAAAATGAAGATTCTTGAGCTTTTTCCAATGTGTGTCCTTAGCATTTTGAGGGGTCCACATCTCTAGTACATGCCATGCCAATCATTAAACTTTCTGAAACATTTAACCTGAATGACTATTAGTTCAATGAACTATATTTTGTTATAAATTACCAAAACCACCTGGGGATTAGTTGCATTTTCAATCTCCCCCTTTTTGGTAATTGATGACAACATATAAATCAAGGCTTCAACAAATGATAATATAAATGAAGTACATCATCGCTTTGAGAAGTATGTGATAAGCAAGAGCTCCCACTAAATTTGTGCATTATTTAAAATTTGTTTCTGAATGCAAATGCACAATCTATTAGGATCATGGATTACTCTTCCATGTCACATACATCTTGGTGGAGCGCTCAAGATGATAGAATATAAGTAGCATGCACTCATCAACAAGGCAAAACATGAATGATCATACACAAGTGATAATATATCATAGTTCAAGCACCCATTAAAGCATAATATGATCAAACACATGATCATAGAAGTATCTCACACACAAGTCCAAATAATGTAGCAACCAATCAAGCAAATAACAAGTAGAAAGAGACGCAAATAAAAGCAAAACACACACTCTCTCTCGAAGCCTATGATCTATACACTTTCTCCCCCTTCGGCAACAAGTTACCAAAGAGCTTGAAAATGCATAGTGCTATGCAGCACTCTAAGCATGATCTCCAGGAGCTCCGGTGATGGTGTGGAGAGGACAGCATCTGCAAAATCTTTCCCTGATGTCTGAGGAACTAGAGGAGTGGCAACCGGAGGGGCAACTAGGGCAGTGGTTGCAGGTGCTGAAATGGTAGCTCTCGTGTCACTCGCTAGCACGGCTACAGACCCTTGTGCCCTAGTCACTCTCTAAAATGCATCTGAGGTAGCTCTCCCTCTCATATCCTCTACTTCTTCTTGAAGTTGCTCAACTGTGGTCTGAATTTCTGTGACCTTCAAATCTAGATCATAAAATTTTGTTTCGATTATCCTCTCAAAACTTTCTTGGTTTTGAGTCAGGGTGGCTAGTCGTTTCTCAATTCTCACTATGGCCTCACTAAGCTGATCCTGCTTGGTCTTGAGATTATAGCTGAGGCATCTAGAACCTTGGAAGTTTTTGTAGCTTCTGCTTTCTCTCTCTTCTCCTGAGCCTCTACAGATGTAGGATGTGATGCATCCATGACAACAACATTGTTCTCAAATTTTGGCCTTAGGAACAGGTGCTCTTTATCTAGAAGCTATGTGCCTATACCCATCTTGGAGTTGATGAGCATCTGAATGTGTGGGGCATATCCACATGACCTATTCTGAGGGGGATAGGGTTACATAGAGTTGGTTACAGAGAAGGGAAGCTACATATCCGAGTTGCCAAGCTTGCCTTCCACGCAAAGAAGAGTCCCAACCAAACACGGAACGAAGTCTTCAATCTTGTATCTTCATAGTCCAACAGTCCGGCATAAGCATATAGTCCGGCTGTCCGAGGACCCCCTAAGCCAGGACTCCCTAAGTAGTCCATGAACCAGGCTTCAATGCCAATGAGTCCGGCGCGCAGATTGTCTTCGGCATTGCAAGGCGGGTTCCTTCTCCGAATACTCCAAAGTAGATCTTGAACACAAGAATCGTGTTCGACACTGCAAAGCAATTCGACATACCACCGTAGAGAGTACAATATTCCACGAGCCTAATCTGCTGACAACTTTACCATGGCATGACATCACGCCGTGGCTCGGTCATTATTCGAACCGTTTTCTCAACCTGCTACTACACATCTTGCGAGGCGGTTTTACTAGTACGTCTTGTCGAGGCAGAGATCATGTCCCCTTATCACGGGATTCTCATCAATACGGGCATGGGTAACCCAACCACACCATTATCATCGCACTTGGGGAATAAGCGAGTTTTTAGGGCAAGTGGGGAGGCACATGACCGCCGCCTTTATAAGGAGATAAGGATTCCCCTTTATAAGGAGATAAGGATCCGTTCTCAAGATCCAACGCCCAAGCTCCCACCTTCTCCACAAAAACATTCCGAACATGTCCGGAGCGAGAGGCAAGTGGATGGCCTCCTCCGTTATGAAGGAGGACATCAAGAAGCTTCGGGAGGCTGAATATTTGTCTAGGGACATCGCGCATTGGCTTCCGGCCGAAGGGCAGATCATCCCTACCCCGAAACCCCAGGAAAGGGTAGTGTTCCTCTCTCACATCATCCGCGGGCTGCGATTTCCCCTCCACGCATTCGTCCACAGACTAATGTTCTACTACGGGCTGGACTTCCATGACATGGTCCGTAACTCCATTCTCAACATCTCAGTGTTTATCATCGTGTGTGAGGCCTTCCTCCGCATCACACCCCACTTCGGCCTATGGCTGAAGACCTTCAACGCAAAGCCAAAGGTGGTGAGTGGCCAACAAGCGGAGTGCGGAGGCGCCATGGTGGGCAAGATGCCCAATGTCACCTGGCCCGAAGGCTCCTTTGTGGAGACTGTGTAGGGGTGGCAATCTGGGTGGTTCTACATCACTGAGCCGCGCGACGTCAACTGGGCGGCGACCGCCGAATTCCGATCCGGCATCCCCATGCGGCTCACCTCCTGGAAAGAGAAGGGCATAGCCTAGTGCTCAGCGGAAGAACTGACCGGACTTCAGACATGCATCCAAAATATGATAAGCAAGAAAATCAAGCTTGTCAACGTGGTCCAAGTTATGCTCCTCTGCTGGATTCTTCCGTGTCAGAGACGGATTTGTAATATGTGGGAGGTCGACCCAGCCGAATACCAGACGCGGCGAGAGCTATTCGGCATGACGCACGAAGATGCCTGGAAGGTGCTCTTCAAGGCCAACGAGGTGCCACCGCCCACAACCAAAGATCGCGGGCTCAGCGCAAAACGCCAAGCCAATCCGGTAAGTTATCATATTTGCAAGGTATGCCTTTTACTAGCACACTCGCGGGAGAAATCTAAGCCTCCATGCCACAGGCCTGGGTAGCGACAGCGGAGCAGATTAAATGTCCGGCTCCGCTACCTAAAGATCCAGAATCGCCTCTTCAAATGAAGATGTTGTTTCCGGTGCCCTACGAGGTGCCGGGGAAGAGGCCAAGAAGACGGCCGCGGGGACCAGAGATGGTCTCCGGCGCAAGGTTGCACCGGACATGACATTCGAAGAAACCGAGACGCACTCCTCCACCGATGATGACAAGGATGAGGAAATCTATCCCCCCTACTGGGGGGAGAAAGAAGAGGAAGGCCACCACGCATGGGGAGGCCGAGGTATCCAAGAAGGGGAAAAACTTCCTTCCGGACCACTCCACCGTAGCCACCAATGGCGGCGAGGAGTGGGAACCTAGGGTCAAGCCCCTCGCTAAGTTGTAAGTATCCGGACACAATTGGATTTCCTATATTCTTGCTTTATCACTTCCTAACGTGCCAGACGCGCACTTGCAGTCTGGCCAAATCCAGCATCAAGATATCCTCCTCTTCGGAGGGATCGCTGGACCCGTTAGTGATGAACATCGATTCTCCTCCTACAACTTCCTTCCCCAGGGCCGCGGACGACACCAAGGTGTTGTCTCGAAGGATACCAGGCCAAGGGGAGATAGTTCCCGAGACGCCTCTAGGAGAAACCCCAGTCGCCGGACACATGGGAGGAAAAACCCCCACGGATTCCGATAATTGGGGCCGCAGCCAGTTTGGCCCCTTGCCGAATATGGCTCCGAAAACGCAAGTGATTCAGGATTTAGGCAAGCAGCCTCTCCCTAAGGAGGGCGAGCCGCCTGTACCAATGACCTTTGTCCATCCAGAGTCAGCGGACAGTTTGCTGGAAACGCTTCGGGATGCTTCCATTGATGAAGAACACCGTACTCTTATGAGTACGGTGATTGAGAAGGTCCGGTCCGCTAAAAGCGGATTGACCGAAGCCTGCGCTAGCCTTGTAATAGGCTTTGAGGTAAGTAAGAAAATTGTGAGAAAATATCACAGTGCAGACAGTAGCCCCTGATGCTCTATTTGGTGTTCAGAAAGAAAAGCCGAATAGAGGATCAAATAATATTCGCAGGAGTCTAACATAAGTTGTCTATGTAAATAAGTAGGCGTCACTGCTGGCTAGTGTTGCTCGTACTGCAGAGGTCTCTGCACTAAAGAAGGACCTGGAGCGGACCGAGGGAGAGCTCGTCCTCGTGAAGAGGCAGCTGGAGGAAAGTGAAAGTACGTAATGCCCTGCCTATATACTTATGAAGGATAAATGGTTTCTGCTGATAAAAGTGTCATGAACTTTTATAGGGGCCACAACCGAAGTGGCGGCCCTTAAGAAGGAGCTAGCCGAGGCCGAAGACAAAGCGGCCAAGCAACATGCCGCGTGCGAGAAGCAAGGGGCCCGGGTCAGCGAGGCCCAGCAAGATCTCTAGGAATTCGTACAGAAGTACGAGTCCTTGGAGCATGACTCTAAGACTCAAGAGTCCGAGCTTGCCAAGGCCCTCCAGGGCACACAAGACGCCAGAGCCGAAGCCCAGAAGGCCCTCCAAGAGATCCAGGCGGCCAAGAAGATTGTGGCGGGTAAGGCATTTGTTATGCAAAGCAAGCATGTGAAGGAGACATTCTTTTTACTTACCTGAATTTGGAGTTCTCCAGGAGCGTTTACGGATCTGCCGTGCAGCATATCAGATGCCGCAGAGTTCTACCGAGCCGAAGAAGGGAGCTCAAGAGAGAAGTTGTTCTGGTCTCAATATCTTGGGACAAAACATCTGATACCCTTAAGCGACCAGCTGAAGCAACTAGTCGATCTGCACAAGGCAGCCGAACTGGCCATGAAGGACCTCATAGTCCGACTATGGCCTACCGAGCCTATGCCCAGCAGCTACTACAGACTCGTGAAGCGGCTTGTGAGTGCTTGGCCATGACTTGAAGTCATAAATCAGTCGGTTTGCATTGAAGGTGCGTGGATGGCCTTTACCCGTGCAAAGATGCATTGGGCGAAGATGGACGCCACGGCGCTGATGACCTAGGGGCCACCAAAGGGGAAGGAGAACCGCTGATCTGAACAATATTATGACAGTGTCCTGAAGGGAACCCGCCTTGTTGCGGAGCAATGTAAAAAGGATGTAATCTTTGAATGAATTCATTCATTTTATCTTGTAATAAGAAACAAGTTCATATGCGCAATATAATGCTTGTTGATTTAAAATTTTACCTCCTGCGCGGCCGTTTATAAAATCTAAGGGTTGGCCAGTTGTCGGCTTCTACCCCCGTGTAACTAGTACAGGGGTGTTCGGGATAAATGTAAACACTCTTTATCCAAATTTTTGGTCCTTTAAGGAGGTGTCTAGCGCAACGAACAAGGCAATCGGACTATACAGGTTTATCACCCTCACTTAGCCATAGAAGTTCTATAATTTTAAATTTTGGCGTAGCCCCTAGTATTCGGAAGGCCGAACTTGGGGCACTATACATGCCTAAATCGGACAAAGACCAATTCCTCGCATAAAGCGGAAAAAATCTTTAAGGATTTAAAACCTCTCGAATAGCGACCAGCTCTCGACGCATCATGACAGTCAGTTTTCGGCTTTCTCAACTAAGGTGCTCGTCCGGAAGAACCGGGACACTATCGCAGTAGTTCTCCCTTTACTACCCTAGCCGATATAGCGGAACATAGAGTAGCAAGCACAGCAGCCGGGCAACCCAACTATTGACCCAAGACATGATTCAGAGTGGATGCATATAATGCTATAAGTTTGGGGTGCCGCACTGTTAAAAGTGTTCGGACTTTCTTGCTGTGTCATTCGGTACAATGAAGCCCCTGGTGAGCTAAACGTACCAGAATGTACGGGTGCGATTTGTAATAAATAAACAGTCAAGGGAAAAAAATGAAGTAATAAGCTGATAGTGCAAATCATTTTCCATTGTTATTTGAGTGCGTATGTATACAAGTACTACGATAAGCAAATAGGGCTATTTGACATGTAACCAAGGGCGAGCTGTGTGTGGGTATGTAAAACAGGTATAGCGACCGTTAGCAGAGACCACTTGGGGATTCTCTTGTACGTCAAAGCTCCTTGCTTCCTTGTTGTATCTGTCCCGTGATGGGTCCGATGATCAGGTTATCGGAAGAGCCTCAAGAAGAGAAGAACCTGAAAGAAAGAAAAAGGTGAAAGTATGCGGATCCTAGGGAGGTTGCCCCGCATTGTGGACCGCGGTCTAGCTGTGCCTCCGTCTATGCTGATGATATTTTAAGTGCGTAATTAGGTACGCGCAGCACGAATTTTGCCGCTTGATTGGGACTAGGACGGAGGCCGAATTGCTACGCGAGCTCTGGACGGTCCGGACGATCCTGTTGCAGAGTAGTTCGGACTCGCTTGATGATGTTCGGGGGCTTTATTGCCGATTTGAGGGTTTGCCTGAGGAGGCTGCCCTGTACTTCTGCTGCAAGGGCCGCGGTGTGCTCCTCTGTCTGGAGGGAGCGCTCTGTATTTCCATTGACTGTTATAACACCGTGAGAGTCGGGCATATTGATCTTGAGGTAGGCATAGTGTGGCACCGCGTTGAATCGAGCGAATGTTGTTCGTCCAAGCAGTGCATGATAACCATTGCGGAAGGGGACGATATCGAAGATTAACTCCTCGCTCCGAAAGTTGTCCGGGGATTCAAAGACCACTTCCAGTGTGATTGAGCCTGTACAACAGGCCTCTACACCTGGTATGACACCTTTGAAGGTGGTTTGGTGGGTTTGATCCTTGAAGGATAGATGCCCATTTTGCGCACTTTATCCTGATAAAGCAGGTTCAGGCTGCTGCCACCGTCCATGAGGACTCGTGTGAGGTGTAATCCATCAATAATAGGGTCAAGGACCAGTGCGGCTGAGCTGCCATGACGAATACTGGTCGGATGGTCCGTGCGATCAAAGGTGATCAGACCGGAGGACCATGGGTTGAACTTTGGGGCGACTGACTCCATCGCGTAGACGTCTCTTAGTGCACGCTTCCGCTCACGCTTGGTGATATGGGTGGCGTATATCATATTTACCGTTTTGACTTGGGGGGGGTGGGGAAATTTCTTCTGTCCCCCTGTGTTCGGTGGCCGGGGCTCCTCATCGTCATCACTATGCGACCCCTTTTCCTTGTTTTAGGCATTTAGTTTGCCGGCCTATTTAAATACCCGACATTCTCTGTTGGTGTGGTTGGCTGGTTTATCGGCGGTGCCGTGGATTTGACATGGACGATCAAGTATGCGGTGCAGACTGCACTGGCCTGGATTGTTTCTTTTTAAATGGTTTTTTCCATTGACCGAACTTGGAGCCACTGAATCCGGCATTGACGGCCGTGTCTTCGGCGCTATCGCCATTATTGTGATGCTTGTGTCTGTTGCGTCGGGGCTTGCCATTGCTATCTCTGGTGTCTAAAGTGCCAGGATTTCTTGATGTGCTATTGCTACGAGCCAACCAGCTATCCTCGCCCGCACAAAAGCGGGTCATGAGTGTTGCAAGGGATGCCATGGACTTCGGCTTCTCCTGGCCGAGGTGTCGGGCGAGCCACTCGTCATGGATGTTATGCTTAAAGGCCGCTAGGGCTTCGGCATCTGGACAGTCGATGATTTGGTTCTTTTTAGTTAAGAACCGAGTCCAGAATTTCCTGGCTAACTCTCCGAACTGTTGGGTTATGTGACTTAAGTCATCAGCGTCCGGTGGTCGCACATAAGTGCCCTGAAAGTTGTCAAGGAATGCGTCTTCCAGGTTCTCCCAACTGCCAATGGAGTTTCTCGGCAGACTATTCAGCCAGTGCTGAGCTGGTCCCTTGAGTTTTAGTGGGAGGTACTTGATGGCATGGAGATCATCACCGCGGGCCATGTGAATGTGGAGAAGGAAATCTTCAATCCATATTGCAGGGTCTGTTGTCCCATCATATGGCTCGATGTTCACGAGTTTAAACCCTTCTATGAACTCGTGCTCCATTACTTCGTCGGTGAAGCATAGGGGGTGTGCGGCGCCTCTATGCCAGGCTACATCATGATGCAGTTCGGATGAATCTGGTTTGCTGTATTCGGCCAGGACGGATTTGTATTTAGCATATCCGGTGTGGCGGTCATCGTCACGTGTTGGGGCACGCCCCCGCGATCCGTAGATCAATCTTGACTATCCTGCTTTGTTTTCCAATTCGTCTCACAGGTCATGCATGTAGCCCCGAGCCTTCGTGTTTTTATTTATTTGGTGACAGGGTGCGGGCTGGTGTTCGGACTGATACGCCGCTTTATCTCGGCCACAAGGTGGTCGGCCAGTCGCATCCTGCGCTGGTAGTATAGGCTCTAGTGCCTCGTCCTCCAATTGAGGTAACAACCTGCACCTCGGGTAACTTTTGGTTGGGAGGTCGAGTCCGTATTCCTCAGCCGCCAGGACCTCAGTCCATCTATCGGTGAGCAGATCTTGATCAGCTTGAAGCTGCTGCTGTTTTTTCTTCAGGCTCTTTGAAGTGGCTATAAGCCGGCGCTTGAAGCGCTCCTACTCGACGAGATCCTCTGGCGGGGTAAATTCTTCTTCGCCGAGGCTCATCTCGTCTTCGGAGAGGGGCATGTAATTGTCATCCTCCGAGTTTTCATTCATGGCTTGTTCATTGGGGCTAGCTTGCTTGTCCTCCCGTCCGGCCTGTTCGAAGCTTGGCTGGGCGGGATTGTTTTCGTCTTCGGCATCATCCGGACTGCTATTATCTCTTGTGCCGGTATCGTTGTTTCTACCCTGGCGTGGTTTAGAGAGGTGCCGCTAACGTCGGTGCTTCGACTGCTTCTCAAGAGGATTATCCTCCATTGCATCCTTTTGATCATCGCCATTGTCTTCTTTGGGTGTGTCCACCCTATATATGTCATATGATGAGGTGGCTGTCCAGCGCCCTATGGGCGGTGGCTCCTGTTCTTCTCCGGCATCGTCGTCCATACCTTCGATGTCTTCGGAGTCGAAATCAAGCATGTCGGTTAAGTCGTCGACAGTGCCTATTAAGTGGGTGGTGGGTAGGTAACGAATTCCTTCGTCGTCCACTTCCCACTCAAGCCGGACATAGTTTGGCCAAGAGTCTCCGGACAAGGAGAGAGATTTTAATGAGTTTAGCACATCGCCCAAGGGCGAGTGCTAAAAGATGTCCGCAGATCTGAACTCCAAGATCGGCGCCCAGTTAGATCCGAAGGGCGCGGATACGCGCGGTTTGGAGCCTATAGCCGGAGACGAGTCCGAAGGTCCGACGACACAGACTTCATTAGAACCAAAATTTGTGTTCAGCTCTATCGCCATTGAGTGTGCGGCTTGCGTGGCGGGGTCCATCCTACCGTCCTTGGATGGCACGATCTGCACTGGATCTAAAGCCGGGGCAGCTGCAGGTGAGATATCCTAAACACCTTCTGATGGCAGATCTAGGTCCTGCTCATCGTGGCTGTAGGGCGCACCTGTCATGGGCTCGAATCCATCGAAGACCAAGTCTTCGCAGATGTCAGTAGTGTAGTTCACGCTTCCAAACCTGACCTGATGGCCAGGGGCATAGCTATCGATCTGCTCGAGATGGCCAACCGAGTTGGCCCGCAGGGCGAAGCCGGCGAATACGAAGATCTGTCCGAGGAGGAAAACCTCACCCTTGACCGCGTCGTTGTAGGTGATTGAAGGAGCCATCAAGCCTTATGGTGATGACACAGTGGAACTCTCAATGAAAGAACCAATGTCAGTGTCAAAACCGGCGGATCTCGGGTAGGGGGTTCCGAACTATGCGTCTAAGGCTAATGGTAACAGGAGGCGGGGGACACGATGTTTACCCAGGTTCGGGCCCTCTCTATGGATGTAATACCCTACTTCCTTCTTGATTGATCTTGATGATATGAGTATTACAAGAGTTTATCTACCACAAGATAGTAGAGGCTAAACCCTAGAAGCTAGCCTATGATTATGATTGTTGTTGTCATACGGACTAAACCCTCGGGTTTATATAGACATCAGAGGGGGCTAGGGTTACACAGAGTCAGTTACACAGAAGGGAAGCTACATATCCGAATTGCCAAGCTTTGTCGGATTTCGGGTTCCCGTAGACCCTTGAGGTTCGAACACTGGTCTGCGCATGAAGATCTCTCCCCTACCAGCTCACGCCTCAAAGTCTCACAAAGATCTAAGCAAGAAAGATGAACACACAAGGGACACGAGATTTATACTGGTTCAGGCCACCATTGTGGTGTAATACCCTACTCCAGTGTGTGGTGTTGTGGATTGCCTCAGGGGCTTATGATGAAAAGTACAAAGGGAGAACAGCCTCGCGAGGGGCTGTTCTTGAGCTCGTGCGATGAACTGCTTGGGCGAGTTCAGTCGCTTCTCTCTCTCTGGTAGATCTCCAGATGGTCTAGATGCCTCTACCTTGTGGTGGCTAGACCTATTTATAGAGCGAGGCCCTGGGCCTCTCCCTAAATAATGAGCGGGAAGGGCGCCAACAATTGGCCATTTTGAAGGGGAACATCTGGTACACTTATCCTGACTAAAGTTGGTCTTCGGCTGCCAAAGGAGCTCCGGCCTACGGCTCCCGAGGTTGGGGTTCCCGAGGCTCCGGTCGTCCCTCACGAGGTAGCGCCCGGTGGAGCTCCTAAGGCCAGTCCCATTAGAGCCGATCATCCCGACGCCTCCAACATGCCGCAAGCCGACCCCTGCGCCAAGCGCTTGGGTTGATTTCGAGTAGACTTCGATGCCCTCCGCAAGAGGAAGGAGGCCTTGGGTGGCGAAGATCGCCCTTGCCGCCTGCTGAAGCGTAGGAAGTACTTTGCCACGGATGAGTAAGTCCTCTTTCTTCTTTGCTCCTTTATTTCCCGGTTCTTGCAGCTGACCGCGGCCTTCTCAGGGCCTTTCCTGTTGACTTTGCGGAGAAGGCCAAGAAGCCATCCCCCCAAGCCTCGTCTTTGCTGCTGACCCTGGGCGTGCCGGGATCGAGCGGCGCTCCTGCCGCTCGGCCAGTCGGAGAAGCGGCCCGTCTTGTGGGGCGTCTCGAGCCTGATCTCCTACTGTCCTCCCTTCATGATCTCTCCTGGGGCACGACCAGCTTGCCCCGTGCTCCTTCCCTAATCATGAGCGGCGATTGGTTGAAGTCAGCCTTAAGCTTCTCTTCTAGGGACGGACCGGTGCCAAGATGGGCTCCTGGTGCGGCCCGTCTGACGATCGCCGGGGCACCAGCCCCCAGCCCTGCGTCGAGAGGGGGCATGCCACCCCACTCCCCCCCTGGTTCGCCAGCGGCGGAGGATGACAAGGAAGATGTACTCAGGCGTGCTCGCGAGCGCCGCTCCCTTCGCCAAGAATTCCTCCAGGGGCCGACGGACGCAGTAAGCTGGATCAGAGCAGAGCTTGCTGGCGAGGATGAGCGCCTCGAGGCCGAAGGCTTGCGCCTCGCTGAAGAGAGGCGCAAGCTGAAGGTAGCCATTGCCCTTGCGCATCACCAGCGTGACCTTGATAGCGTGAAGGCTGAAGCGTCACTGGTGGCCTCGCGAGAGGCCTGCTCCCGAGCCGTAGAGGAGGCCCGGGAAGCAGACCGTCGGTGCAAGGATGCGGAGGAGCGCGTGTGGGACCTCCAAGCCTGGAGCAAATCCCTGGAGGAGCAAGTGAAGTTGCGCCAGGAGGCCCTTGTGTCGTTGAAGGAGGCCTCCGTCGACCAGGCGGAGCTCCAAAAGCGCGAGGAAATGCTGACGCTGGAGGCCGCCGATCGCAACCTTGACCTCGAGCGGGTGGAGACGAGGGAGCGCCTGGTGGCTCGGGCGGAGGATGACGTTGCCGCGCGTGAAACCTGAGCCCAGGAAGAGGTTAACCGCCGTGTGGAAGAAGCTCATTCGGGTCTCGAGCGCCAATACGAAGCAAGGTTGGAGCTGATCAGGGCCGAAGCTGAAGGTAGGACCGCGGACCTCAAGGCCAAGCTGGACGAAGTGACGCAGGGCGCAGACCTCTCCGCAGCTGCCCTTGGCGCAGCACGGGTAGAGCTGGCCTCTTCCCACGCCGAGCTCCTTCTTCTCCGATAGAGGGTCGATGGCGCCGAGGCCATCGCGCGGTAGAACGAGGACGAGATCCATTAGAGGCGGCTTCTGGATCATGAGCACGCCCCCATGCTCCGAACGCTCAGGGAATAGGCTAACATGGCCCTTTGCAACATTTGTGAGGCCGCTGCCGAGGTGCCACATGAGACCAATTATGCCGTCAACCTCCAATATTTCACTGACGTGGTGAAGCTTCTGGAGACCCGCTCCGAGAGGTCTAGTTGGCTCGTCGAGGAGAGGAGCCGAGCCTTGCTTGGGCGTGCCTTCTCTCGTGTCTTCAGCCACCTGCAGAATATGGATCCCCACTTCGATTTCACCGCCGCCATTGCACATGTGCCCATAGCCGTCCGGGGCGAGCTGGCGCAATGGGTGGAGGACAATGTGGACGCCCTCATTAGGGCCTTTGCGATTGATGATGATGGCGTGATCATGGCCGCTGATGAAGGTGGCATGGTGGACGCGCTTGGTGCTGGCGGAGGTGTGTGAGGGGGGGGGGGTGATGGTGACGATGACGGTGATGCCAGTGACGCCTCTGGAGGCGCCCTAGATGACGCGGCGAGCGATATGTTCGACTGATCGCGCCTCCCTCGTGGTTTATCTTGCGTGAAGAAAGTTCGGGCTTGGCCCTGAAGACTGTAATAGCATTTAGGGAGTGGAAGCCCCTCATGTAAAGCTTTGTGAACAATATTCCTGTAAGTGTAATGCAGCGTGTGGGCTTACCCACCGGCCTGGTGATGGGTCAACTGACCTGTTTACCTCCTGACCCCGACGAGTCCCAAGCGGGCCTGTGGAGGCTGCTATGCCTCGAGTGTTTTCTGAGTGGTCCCGTCGATCCTGCGGTGAGAACCTCCGGAGAGGGTGTGGTGACAATTGTCCAGATTGTAGACGTGCCTGGCCCGGCCGAGCTTGCGAGGGGCTCGCGAGGGGAGGCAGCCGACGCTAACTTGGACGTAAGGCCGAAACCAGAACACGAGAGATTGATCGAACGAGACTAAGCTCCCCTTCCCCAAACACACGCAAGTCTCAAGCTCAAATCCAACTTAAATTCAAATCGATGAAACTTGTCGACAGAAGAAAAGGCAAAAGGCAAAAAGGCAAAAAGCCGCGTCCGGCACCTAGTCTAGTCTTCGACGTCTTCTCACTAGCGCGGAGCTAAGTGCTGCCACTGGGCGTGGGCGGGAGCCCCCGAGGCCCGAGGGAGGCTCTCCGAAGACTCCGGGGCGTGTACAGCCCCACTCATTATTACGTGAGAGTGTCACGGGGCGGTGAGCTTCATAGGCACTGGGCCTTCTTCACAGGTACCGGCCTTGCTTCATATCGCCAGATGAGGACCCCGCCTTGTGCCACAATCTACCACCACTGACGGTGACGGGAAACCAAGGACGACGCCAATGGCGTAGAGCGGTCGCCAGCAGTTCCCCCGACGACCACGGGTCCTCTACCGAGGGCAGGCCCTGTGGCACCTCCCCGGCAGAGGGCCTACCTCTGGAGTGTGCCTGAGGCCGAGCACCGCGGGGACGAACCCGGATCCCAGCCCCTCTCCTGTAGCCCCTGATGCCCTCCTCCTGAGGGGTAGGAAGCTATAGCATTGGGGCAGCCATCTGCTGCGGCGACCTGTACCTCATGTGACCCATGGTTAGTATAAGTTTGCTCCTGAGGAAGTAGTGGCACTAGATAGTTGTTGCCACCGGTGCGGTCGCCGAGGCCCTCTTGGGGCTCTTGAAAGAGCTCAGCTTCTGGTGGCTCCTCGCCCCAGCCTGGCCCAAGGAACGAGCCATGGTCTTCTTCCAGTGCGCATTCTCGATCCACCATGTGGGGCACATAAGCTTCTGGCAACGCAACTCCACGGTTGTCGCCGTAGTGCCCCACATGCAACACAGCTCGGCCTGGAGCGTTGTCTTGAGGGTGATGGCGCGGTGGCCCACCAAGGACGAAGGTCGCGGGGTGTGCTCCTTCATCGGCCAGAGATGGGGGTGGAGCGACTTGGCGCCTGGTGCTGATGGCTGGGTTGGCGTTGAGCTGGGCCTGGAGCCCGCTCGGAGTCGCTTGGGAACGTATGGGGCCGCCATACAGCCCGCCCTGGACCTGGGGTGGCAGCTGGAGGCAAAAGGGTGGCGCTCTCGAGGCGGCGGCATCCAGGAGTTCGGCTACTCGTTCGAGCAACACGTAAGGGCCGCCCTCCAACAACCGGCACCGTAGCAGTTCTTGGGCCACTTTGAGCGCAGCCCTGGAGTTCGCCTGCTCCCGTCGGGTATGCGACATTGTGGCAGCGGCGTGGTTCAAAGCTCTTGCTGCTGACCGCACCTGCTGCGGTGTGAGGGCAGGTAGCGTTTGGCCGCGTCGCCCGCGCCCTGCAGCGCCCTGCGGAGCGCGAGCTGCCTGAGGCGCAAGGTTGCGGTCGCCCTGGGCCGGCGGCACGGCGTGGACAGGCCATGCCGCCCAGCGGTCGGCATTGGCAGTCGGGTCGCTTGACATTAGGACAGCGAGGCGACGAAACACGAGGAGGCGGAAGGAGGACTCCGGCGCACCCCTACCTGGCGCGCCAAATGTCGGATTTCGGGTTCCGGCAGACCCTTGAGGTTCGAACACTGTGGTGCGCACGAAGATCTCTCCCCTACCAGCTCACGCCTCGAAGTCTCGCAAAGAACTAAGCAAGAAAGATGAACACACAAGGGACACAAGATTTATACTGGTTCAGGCCACCATTGTGGTGTAATACCCTACTCTAGTGTGTGGTGTGGTGTATTGCCTCAGGGGCTGATGATGAACAGTACAAAGGGAGAACAGCCTCCCGAGGGGATGTTCTTGAGCTGGTGCGATCAACTGCTTGGGCGAGTTCAGTCGCTTCTCTCTCTCTCTCTCTCTCTCTCTCTCTCTCTCTGGTCAATCTCCAGATGGTCTAGATGCCTCTACCTTGTGGTGGCTAGTCCTATTTATAGAGCGAGGCCCTAGGCCTCTCCCCAGATAATGAGCGGGAAGGGCGCCAACAATTGACCATTTTGAAGGGGAACATCTAGTACACTTATCCTGACTAAAGTTGGTCTTCGACTGCCAAAGGTTCTGACGGTGACGCCGTCCTGGGCTCCACGATAACCTCCATCCTGCCGTTCTGCTGGTCTTGGTCTTGTTGCACTGAAACGGTAACCTTTGCCTGATGCCTTGGCCTGTGCTTGCCCCCTTTGCACCGAAAGGGAAACAAGGACACTGCGTAGGCCAGCACCCGCCTGGTCCTCGATCGTCATGGCTTGCATCACGGGCCCCTCTAGAGGTGCCCTGCCTTGATCTCTCTGCCTCCTCGCGAGCCTGCCTGAGGAGGCTGCTCCTGAGGAAGCTCCCTGTCGTCTGCCCCGCGAGGCTTGGTCCCTCGCGAGGGTCTTGAGCTTGAGCTGATGAAGCTGGGCTGCATTAGGCCCCCACTTGAGCCACGCCGTAGGCCGCAGGCAGGCAAGTCTGGGTACCCCCGTTCCCAGAACGCCGACAAGCTTGCCTTCCACGCAAAGGAGAGTCCCACCCGGACACGGGACGAAGTCTCCAATCTTGTATCTTCATAGTCCAACAGTCCGGCATAAGCATATAGTCCGGCTATCCGAGGACACCATAATCCAGGACTCCCTGACCTAGTACCTTTAGTCATCCAGGGTATCTTTCCATCTGGGTAAAAATGTGTAGTTGAATAAAATTGCATGACCATCTCATCATTCCATTTTGTAAGTTCCTGGCCAACAAAAGCATCAACTTCATTCATCCTGAAACTCTCATGAACTCCAGGGAAGTAATCAACATTGTTGTCAATATATTCCAACTCCACCCATTATTGTCAATATATTCCCACTCCACCCATCTCATGTCACTAACTATGGGCTTCTTGTCCAAAAGAACTATCTCATAGAAGTCATGCTGCTCCTTGGTGTGAAACATGTAGTCCACAGCAGTCCTTCTCCTTGTAGCATACGGGTCAGTCTGTCTCCACAGTCTGAGATCAACATCTTTTCTCAATTTCATGTTCTCTGCTACACGATGAGTGTCATTATGATCTGGAATTTTTTGCTTGAGCTTCCTCAGCACTTGGGTCACAACATCCTCTCGAACTTCAGGCACTGGGGCATTGTTCTTCTCTGTAGCTGAGATATTTCTTGTGGATCTCTTGGGTGCTGTTGGCTTTGAAGCTTGAGTAGCGGCATCGGCAACAGGCTTGGGAGCTATCTTGGGCTTAGAGGGAGCAGCTCCACACTTGATAGCATCTCCCATCAACTTCTGGGTCTTGGCAGGAGGTGCAATGGGCTCTTCCTCCTCCTCTTCATCTGATTCCCTGATCATAGATGGCTTTCCAATCACTCTGGCCAGTGTCTTCTTGACCCTTTATTTCCTTTTCTTTCCTCCAGCAACCTCTTCTTCTTTTGGTTCAGCAGTAGCTTGAGTTGAGGCTCTGGCTTTTGACATAGCAATTCTCTTGGCAGTTGTAACACCCTAGATGTAAACATCCATATTTGACAATGTATCCAACCTTGTTCTTCATCCAATTCCTTTTGGGTTCAATCCTTTTGGCCTCTTTTGTTTTGTTTGTTGGTTTTTTTACTTATTGTGTTGTCTTGTCATTACTTGTCATCTTCATTATGCACTTGCCATCTTATGTTCCATCATGGCCTCATCTTAGTGATGCATTTATGCTTCTTGTCATGTTACATTTCATCATCCTCTTCATGTGCATTGGGTGATTCATGCATGTTGTATTGTTGCTTGTCCCATGTGTGATCCATACATGACCACCTCCATGCATCACCATCTCTCCTTCTCTTTTATTTCTTGTTGCAAGTGCCATCTTGCCCTCCTTCATAAATGTTCATCTTTTCCCCTATATTCTAGCTCAGTGCCTTAAACCTCTCTGCCCAATTTCATCTTTTTGGAGTTGATTTGTTTAGGTTCATAAATGCCTCAAGTTTGAATTATATTCAAACTTGTTTTATTTTTCTACCATTAAAAATGCCCAAACCAATTTATTCAAATAGTCCATGATTCCAGGACCCCTGACATATTTTTATATATCCCCAACACCTCTCTTAGCTCTCTGCGCTTTTCTTGTTTATTTTTCCGTTTGAAGAAAAGAAAAGAAAGCAGCAGTGGACATCCCCGCAGCATCACAGCCCGGCTGTTCCTCCTCACTCCAGGCCGGCCCAGCTACCCAGCGATCCAGCAGTGCTCGCTCGCTCCCCCTCCTTTCCACGCTGGAGCCACGCCGGCCCCACCTGCAGTGACCCGAATCCCTGTTCCTCTTCCTCCTCCCTCGCTCGTTCCTCTCATAGTAAAAGCAGAGGACAGGGGCACACATGGCCACCATGGCCACCACGTCCCTCGTTTCCCCCCTATAAAGGGCCAACCCAGGGCAAGCCTAGGGTTCCTCCTCCTCCCTTCTTTCCCCTTCGCACCGCCGCCACGGGTAAGAGGCACCCACGCCCTGCTTCCCTGCTCCATTTCCTTCATACAACCACCATGACCGGCCCGAGCAAGAGCTCCTCGCCAGTGTAGGTGCGGCGCCGGCCTCCCCTCCATCGACCCCGAGCACCACAGTGCCTCCCCGAGTCCATTCTGACGCTGATCCGAGCCCGAGGACGCCTTCCCTGACGTCCTCTTCATCCTCTACGTCGTCTCCTTCTCGGACAACAAGTCCACCAGAAATCTTCGCCTCCCCGCTGTCGATCTGCTGCGCCACCGACCTCACCTCCTTGACATAGGTATACTAGGTATACCCATCCTCCCCCCTACTCTATTCATTTTGCCGATCGGTCTCCGTAGGAGCGGCCAAGATCTTGTCGTCGTCGTGTTCTCGGCGCACTGAGGTGAGTTCTAAATTTTTTCTTCGGTTTGGTAGTTTAGAGACATCCCGTGTGCACCTCCTGCTCTGGATCCTCATAGACGAGCTCCTCCACGCCTTGCTGCACCCATGCGTGCACTCTCTCACAGCCTGCCCGCGCCGCGCCCTACTGCTTCCCCCTGCCCGCCGTGCTCGTCGTAGCCCGAGTCGAGCAGATGCTCGAGCTCGAGTACCCCGCACGCCAACTCCCGCAGTTGTTCCACATGCACGCATGTTCCCTTCCAGCACCCCATGCGTGTACCCCTCTGGCATATCCCGCTCCCCCGCTGGTGTCCCTTGGCTCCGGTGGTCGTCGTCGTGGCTCGCAAGCACCGTCGGCGTCTTCTCTGTTGCAGATGAGAAGGGGGTCGTATTAGCCTCAAGATCCTTCACCAGGAGCCGAGCCCCTACCAAACTAGCTGCCTCGTCCTAGCCCAACTGGTAGCACACCCACGCTTGCAACCTAGAGACTTGGGTTCGAATCCCAGGCTCTCCACAGTTTTCTGTGGATTTTATTTTTCATTGTAACACTGACGCCTTGGCCCCACCGGTCATACACACACCCAGCCACATGGCCCACGGCCCTACCAGTCAGTCTAACGGCTGGGTACAGCCTGGGTGCATCTAGCTTTCCCTCACCTTTTCTGTTTTATTCCAAATTTGGAACATGCCAGATTTGGCATATGCTAAGGATTCCATTATAGGATGTATTTGTTTTTGCATAAATGTGGGGATTTTTCTACTACAACCTAGACATATTATATATGTTTTTGGGGTAGAAAAATTCCACCAATCCAGTGGTGGCATTGTTTTCTGCATATAAGCAAGTTTTCATACATGCCATTTTACATCATGGTGCTGTTTTGGCATTTTTGTGTGATTTATTTCAAACATGCTATGAGGTTGTTTGGCACAGGGTTAGCGTCATTTTCATGCCTACTCCATGCTAGATTTATTTCATGCCATGATATGCTATGTATGGAGTTAATCAAGCTTGTTAACATGCCAACATGAATCTGTTTTTGCCGTGTCCTAAAATTTCACCAAGTCTGAACCTGTTTATAAATCTTGCTATATTTGCATGGGTGCCATCATATCTTCTGATCCTTTTGGGCTCATGGTCAGTAAGGGACTTTTGTTCTATGCATTTAGTAGTATTATGCCATGCCTTAAGTTTCTATGATATGTTCCTGTAGCTTGATATTTGCTTGCTCTAAACATTGCTTCCTGATGTTGTTTCTGCCATGTTAGAATTTTTCACTAAGTATGTGCTGTTGTTATCTTTTGCACTTTTGCCATGGTTGTTTGAACCTGTTAATGTGTGAATTAGCCGTAGCTCAGTGTTCATCTTTTGTCAAGCATCTCTTGTAGATCACTGGCATGTGCTTTGTTGATATGTTGGGGTACTTTAGCATAGTTTCTTGATGTATTCTAAGTGCTATCATGCTGTTAATCGCAGAATTTTGTCATTCTTGTTTTGCTTACCATTTGCAAACCGTGCATCCGATTCCGATGATCTTTATATCGATTTCAACCGAAATCATCTCATCTTTCCAGCGACATACTTGGTTTGCCAAGTTGATGCCTTGTTCATCATTTTCCTTCCAGAGCATGCATACGCATTGCATATCACATCTTGCATATCATGCCATGTATTGCATCATGTTGCTTGTGCCTTGCACCGTGATTTATTGTGGTTCCATTGCTTGTGTTCTTGCTTTGGGTAGAGCCGGGAGACGAGTATGTGCACAAGGAACCTGTTGAGTACGCTAAAGAGGATCAAGTTTCGACAACTCTGAGAACCTTGCAGGCAAGATGACCATACCCTTGATATCACTTCTATCTTTGCTTTGCTAGTTGCTCGCTCTATCGCTATGGTTGCTCTACCTACCACTTGTTTATCATACCTCCCATATTGCAATGTCAAGCCTCTAACCATCCTGTCCTAGCAAACCGTTATTTGGCTATGTCACCGCTTTTGCTCAGCCCTCTTATAGCGTTGCTAGTTGCAGGTGAAGATGAAGTTTGTTCCTTGTTGGAACATGGATACTTTGGGATATCACAACATCTCTTGTTTAATTAATGCACCTATATACTTGGTAAAGGCTGGAAGGCTCGGCCTTATGCCTGGTGTTTTGTTCCACTCTTGAAAACCTAGTTTCTGTCATACCGGTGTTATGTTCCTTAATTTTGCGTTCCTTACGCGGTTGGGTGATTAATGAGACCCCCTTGACAGTTCGCTTTGAATAAAACTCATCCAGCAAGGCCCAACCTTGGTTTTACCATTTGCCACCTATACCTTTTTCCCTTGGGTTTTCGCGAGCCCGAGGGTCATCTTTATTTTAGCCCCCCCCGGGCCAGTGCTCCTCCGAGTGTTGGTCCGAACCGAGCAGCCTGCGGGGCAACCACGGGGAAACTCGAGGCCTGGTTTTACTCGTAGCTTGACTTATCTGCTGTGCCCTGAGAACGAGATATGTGCAGCTCCTATCGGGATTTGACGGCACTTCGGGCGGCTTTGCTGGTCTTGTTTTACCATTGTTGAAATGTCTTGTAAACCGGGATTCCGAGACTGATCGGGTCTTCCTGGGAGAAGGTATATCCTTTGTTGACCGCGAGAGCTTGCGATGGGCTAAGTTGGGACACCCCTGCACGGTATTATCTTTCAAAAGATGTTCCCGCGGTTATGAGGCAGATGGGAATTTGTTAATGTCCGATTGTAGAGAACTTGACACTTGGCTTCATTAAAATGCATCAACCGTGTGTGTAGCCGTGATGGTCTCTTCTCGGCAAAGTCCACGAAGTGAACACGATTTGAGTTATGTATGAACGTAAGTAGTTTCAAGATCACTTCTTGATCATTTCTAGCTTCTCGACCGATGGGTTGCTTCTCTTCTCGCTCTTACTTGCGTATGTTAGCCACCATATATGCTTAGTGCTTGTTGTAGCTCCACCATATTACCCCTTTCCTACCTACAAGCTTAAATAGTCTTGATCTCGCGGGTGTGAGATTGCTGAGTCCCCGTGACTCCCAGATTCTACCAAAACAGATGCAGGTGCTGAGGATACCAGCGCAAGTGGTGCAATCGAGCTCAAGTGGGAGTTTGACGAGGACCTTGGTCGTTACTATGTTTTGTTTCCTGATGATCAGTAGTGGAGCCCAGTTGGGACGATTAGGGATCTAGCATTTGGGGTTATCTTCTTTTCATTTGGTTTTGACTGTAGTCAGTCTATGAGTGTATTTTGGATGATGTATGAATCTATTTATTTATTGTGTGAAGTGGCGATTGTCAGCCAACTCTCTTTATCCCATTCTTGTTCATTACATGGGATTGTGTGAAGATGACCCTTCTTGCGACAAAACCTACAATGCGGTTATGCCTCTAAGTCGTGCCTCGACACGTGAGAGATATAGCCGCATCGTGGGCGTTACAAGGTGCTTTCTTGTGCATACTAGGCTTGATTGAAGCATAAGTACCAAACTCCTTGTTAACATCCTTTTTCTTTGAAGTGACTTCCTCAATTTCAAAATCCTCATCTTGTGAATCAGAAGTTTTCTTCTTCCTTTGCCTGATAGTAGCCTTAGGAAGATCGCTTGGGGTGCTTCTGCTACCCTCCTCATTGTCGGATTTCAGGTTCCGCAAATCCTTGAGAGGTTCGAACTCTGGGGTGCGTGCGGAGATCTCAACCTACCCAGTCTGCCTACTCACTTACCTCACAGCTTATCGCGTCGAGCTCTAAGGGAAAGGAAGACACATCAGTTTACCCAGGTTCGGGTCACCTTGCAGTGTAAAACCCTACTCCTACTTTGTGGTTGATTGGCCTCGAGGGGCTGAGTAAGAACTAGTACAGTGCAGAACAGCCTTAGGAGGCGTGTTCTTGAGCTCAAGTGAGGTGGTGAGGTGGTGAGGGTGGAATGGACCCGATTGACTCTCTTCCCCCTGTTGGTGGTGGTAGGTGCTATTTATAATGGCCTTGGTGCTCTTCCCAAATGTAGGCGAGAAGGGATCCAACAGCGGCCAAATTTGAAGGGATGCAACAAGTATGTCCTATCCTAACTAAAGTGGTCTTCGCCTGCAAAAGCCGTTGGTCGTGACGCTGCAGTTGGCTCGGTGGTGACCCCCGTCCTGTCGTCCTGGTGGTCTTGGTCTTGTTGCACCAGAATGCAAACCTTTGGTTGATTCCTTGGAACTCTATGCTTGCTGCTTGCCTCCTTTGCACCAAAGAGGAATCTGGTACTCTGCGCCTCTTGGCGCTCGCTTGGCGCTCACTTGGCCTTGGTCATCATGGCTCACATTAGCCGAACCTCGCGAGGAGTGCCTTGCATAGAAATCACCTTTCCTCGGGAGCTAGCCTGAGGTGGCCGATCCCCTTAGAGGTCTTGGTGTCATCCGCCTCGCGATGCTTGGCCCCTTGCGAGGGTCTTGAGTTGTTGATGATGAAGCTGGGCCGTTCCAGGCGATCGATGGAGCCACGTTGTGGGCCGCAGGCAGGCAAGTCTGGGTACCCCGTATCTAGAACGCCGACACAGCCCCTCGGCCCAAGGCGCGCTAGGACTTGGCTTTTGGGCGAAGCCAAAGGGCAAGTGCGGAGCGCCGCGAGCCATAACCGCCTGCGGCCTTGGACGACGAGTGGAGATTGATGGGACATGGGCGTCTCCACTTCACCCTGCTGCCTCGGTAACCGTCAGTCTTGACGAGTTGATGTTGCATGCAGAAAAACATCATTGCGCGAGATCGTGGAGGCCGGCGGTTGGCCTCCCTCTGGCTATAAATGAGGGGATGGGCGGAGCCCCCATTGCTCATCTCTTTCTTCATCTTCTCGCTGCTTGTCCCTTCTTCTTCTCCACTTTTCCATAGTTGCGAGGTTGATGGCGTCGACGAGGAGGTTCTCGGCTGCTGATAAAGAGAAGGCCCCTATGGAGGGACCAGCTTCGCCACCACCCAAGAGGGGCCGCGGCCATCCCCACAAGCACGCCGCGACCTCGGCGGCGGCCCCCAGGGGGCGCAGGTGCACTTCTCCAGGGGGTGGCATCTCCATTGGCATCCATGGCAGTGCTTCTCGCGGCAGCCGCCACCGGCCACGGGGCAGCCCCTGCGACGAGGGGAGGTGCTATGGTCGCTCGCCCTCACCGACCGCGCTCCTTCTCAATGGATGCGCTACCGGAGTTCGTGGTGTGGTCGGAGAGGCCCGCCGGCACGTTGTTCTGACTTCCGCGCTTCTTCACCGACGAGCAGCCGACTGAGGGAGTCCTGGATTAAGGGGTCCTCGGACAGCCGGACTGTATGTGTGTGCCGGACTGTTGGACTATGAAGATACAAGATAGAATACTTCGTCTCCTGTCCAAATGGGACTGTCCTTTGCATGGAAGGCAAGCTTGGCGATTCGGATATGAAGATTCATTTCTCTGTAACCGAATCTGTGTAACCCTAGCTCCCTCTAGTGTCTATGTAAACCGGAGGGTTTAGTCCGTAGGACAACAACAATCATAATCATAGGCTAGCTTCTAGGGTTTAGCCTCTACGATCTCGTGGTAGATCAACTCTTGTAATACTCATATCATCGAGATCAATCAAGCAGGAAGTAGCGTATTACCGCCATCGAGAGGGTCCGAACCTGGTTAAACATTGAGTCCCCCGCCTCCTGTTAACATTAGCCTTAGATGCACAGTTCGGGACCTCCTACCCGAGATCCACCGGTTTTGACACCGACGCTGGTGATTTCATTGAGAGTTCCACTGTGATGTCGAAGATAGGGTTGATGGCTCGCCTTGTTATCAAGGACAACATCACCTTCGGGAGAGCTCTGGCCTCTGGCCAAACCCTCCGGCTGGGCGGCTTCGTCTTGACCGCCCGTTCGATCGTCGAGCCGATCATGACTTCTCGGGACATCGAAAATCGTCTCCATGTCAACTCGGAATACACCGATCGGATGGATGCAACGGAGTTATCTTCTCTAAATGAGCTCCTAGATCGCATCGCCGCTTTGGGAGTCGCCTCGGACTACGATCAGATTGGGCTTAAACCCGATCACAGAGAGATTGAATCTTCGCCGATCACCCATCAGATAGTGGTGGTGGAGGAGAAATGCAACAACTCTTCCCTATATTGAGGATGAAATATGTCCGGATTTCCAAGCTCACTGAGCCAGATACATGACCGCGGGAAGACATGCCCCGAACTCCGAACTGAGAATCAGACTGTGGGCCAGAAAAATTGGTTGACATCCCGCAGTCTGACCTATTAAGCTCGGAAACTTCTCAAGCCCTGGGTTACAGATCGGATAATGGTACAGACTTAAATCCACCCACCCACCCACCCAGACTCAAGCGATCTTTCCCGCATCAGACAACAGTCCCAAGAAATGGTACATCACTTTTGGGCCAGATTCCTCCTTGTCAAAGACAAGGACAAGGACTGTTGCGATGAAGACGCAATATCATTATTCTACAAAAATTGCATGGACAAGGGACTCCTTAACACCATAAATCGCCGCCATGTATCGCGCTTCGATGACTTGGCGATCATAGTACAGAAGTACTGTGTGATGGAAAGCACCTGGAAAACTCAGGCAGCCTTTTGGGATCCACTGGCTCTCGCTAAACCCCTTGTCCGAACAAAAAGGGTGTACCCTCGTAGGTCGCCCGATCCAATCATGAAGAAATCGAAGCCCACTACAGGGCGCGCAACCGTTTTGGAGGGGTGGCTCGATAGACCATGCAAAATACACACAACACCAGATAGCGTACCAACACACAGCCTTAGAGCATGTTGGATACTTCAGCAGGAGGCCAGGAGCAGCGAGGATCTCCTCATAAAACTGTCGCCTCAGGTAACAGGCGCAAGAGAGCACTCCGCGGCCTTGACGAAGTCTGCCAAGTTGCAGCAATAAACCCGTAGAATGACACGGCCATAACTTTCAGTGCCAGTGACGAGCCGCAGTTCAAAACAGTCCGGGCACCAGCCGCTTTGGTCCTCAGTCCAATCATGGATGGCTTCCGGTTTACCAAAGTGCTCATGGACGGTGGTAGCGTACTAAACCTCATTTACGAGGAAACTGTCAACAAAATGGAAATAGACAGGAGCCGCATTGAGCAAACAACCACAACCTTCCGAGGAATTATTCCTAGCCGGGAGGCACCATGTGCGGGAAAAATCACACTCGATGTGGTCTTCGGCACGCAGGAGAATTATCGATCCTAATAGATAACCTTTCTGGTGGCCCCTTTCACTAGTGGATATCACGCCTTGTTAGGGCGGGATGCATTTGTGAGCTTCCAAGCTATACCCCATTACGGGTACATGAAGCTCAAGATGCCTGGTCCCAATGGAATTATCACTCTTGCAAGTCATCCGGACGCAGCACTCCGTGCCGAAAATAACACAGCCGCCTTGGCCCTCAATGCATTGTCCGAAGCCCTTGCGGATGAAGAATTAAGTGCATTACGCTCCATGGTGGATAAGGACGACATGATACTCAATAAGCGATCCAAGTGCACCTCTTTTAAACCAGCGAACAAAATAGTCAAATTCCAGACCCACCCAATGGACTCCACAAAGACAGCATCCATCGGGGCACACCTGGATCCCACAATCGACGCTGCATTGCGGGCCTTTCTATGCAAAAACTGGGATATCTTCGCCTGGCACCCTTTTGATATGCCTGGGATCCCACGCAGGCTGGCAGAACAAAGTCTCAACATAATGAAGGGATATAAGCCAATCAAGCAAACACTACGGCGCTTTTCAGAACCCAAACGACAAGCTATGGGAGAGGAACTAGCCAAACTACTTGAAGCCAAATTCATAAGAGAAATAAAACACCTGGATTTGCTAGCAAACCTCGTGATGGTACGGAAAAGGATAAATCCTGGCGCCTATGTGTCGATTTCAAATACCTCAACAAGGCTTGCCCTAAGGATCCCTTCCCTCTCCCGCGCATCGATCAGATTATCGATGCTACCGTGGGACACGATTTATTGTGTTTCCTCGACGCATACTCCGGATACCATCATATCAAGATGATAGAGTATGATCAAGCCGCAATGGAATTTATAACCCCATACGGTCCTTTCTGCTTCAACACTATGCCATTCGGGCTCAAAAACACTAGTGCCACCTACCAACGCATGATTCAAACATGCCTAGAGAAACAAATCGGCAAAACAGTTGAAGCATACGTCGACGACGTAGTCATCAAGACAAGACATGCCAAATCTTTAATAGACGATCTAAGGCTCACGTTCGATAACCTCCGAACATATGACATTAAGCTCAATCCGGAAAAATGTGTTTTCGGTGTTCCTGCCGGAAAGTTGTTGGGCTTCATCGCTTCCAATAGAGGAATTGAAGCAAACCCAGCTAAAATATGAGCTTTGTCATAGTTGGCTACCCCAACAGATCTCAAACAAATCCAGAAACTAACTGGATGCGTGGCAGCCTTAAGCCGCTTCATCTTGAGATTGGGATAAAAGTCATTGCCACTTTATCGCCTTCTTCGATAAACCGAACACTTCGAGTGGACGGACGCGGCGACGGCTGGACTGGAGGAAATAAAGGCTCTTTTAGCAAGCAACCCAATCCTGGACGCGTAGAACGTTGGCGAACCCATGTTGTTATACATAGCTGCAACACACCAAGTTGTGAGTGCAGTGCTCATCGTCGAACGAGAGGAGGACGGACACAAATTTCTGGTTCAGAATCCGGTATACTATGTATCTACTGTCCTCACTCCATGCAAATCCCGGTACCCATGTTATCAAAAAATATAATACGCGGTTTTCATGGCATCCCGGAAACTACGACACTAATTTCAAGAGTGTTCAATCACGGTGGCCTCTGAAGTACCACCTAATGACATAATAAACAACCGCGATGTCACGGGCCTAATTGTCATGTGGGTCATAGAGCTCCTCTCATTCAACATCACATACAAACCACGGCGAGCCATTAAATCCCAAGTACTTGCAGATTTCATCGCAGAATGGACAGAGGCTGAACACCCTAAAGAGTACGACACATACTCCAACTAGATCATGCACTTCGATGACTCTAAAATGCTGGCAGGTCTGGGAGCAGGTGTTGTCCTCACATCTGAAAGTGCAAATATCCCTATGTGGTTTTGGTAATTCCTAACAACACATAGCTCATTGAGCTAATTCTATTTCAAGATAAATATTTCAGGAAAGCTCAATGTTTGGCATGGCATGGATGAGAGAAGTGGACCCCTCAAAATGCTAAGGACAAAAGGATTGGCTCAAGCTCAAAGCTCAAGACTCTACATTTTATATTTTAGTGAACCAAGATCACATTGATTCTATAGGAAAAGCCAATGCTATCAAGGAGGGATGAGGTGTTGCTTAATGGCTTGCTTGCTCAAAGTGCGTAGTGATATGCTCCAAAGCCCTCAACTACTTTCTCACATCGACATATGACCTAAACCAAAAGTCAAACTCGGCCCTACCAATTCTTTCTATCCGGCGCCACCGACTTCAGATGTCGTAGCCACTGCCACAAACCCTAGGCAAATCAGTCTCACCGATAGGGGTCTCGGTCTCACCGAGATGGGATTGTAATCTCTCTGTTTCCCTTCATAACGTTTCGGTACCACCGAGATGAGCGATCGGTTCCACCGAGATTGCAATGTAAACTCTTTGGTTAGCTTATTCCCAAAATCGGTCCCACCGAGTTTTTGTAATCGGTCTCACCGGGATTACGTTATGCCCTAACCCTAACCATATCGGTCCTACCGAGTTGCATGTCGGTCCCACCGAAAATCCTAACGGTCACTAGATTTGCTGAATTGGTCCGACCGAGTTTCTCAATTCAGTCCCACCGAGATTGGCAAGCTGTGTGTAATGGTTAGATTTTGTGTGGAGGCTATATATACCCCTCCACCTCCTCTTCATTCATGGAGAGAGCCATCAGAATGAACCTACACTTCCAACATACATTTTTTGAGAGAGAACTACCTACACTTGTGTTGAGGCCAAGATATTCCATTCCTACCATATGAATCTTGATCTCTAGCCTTCCCCAAGTTGCTTTCCACTCAAATCTTCTTTCCACCAAATCCAAATCCTGTGAGAGAGAGTTGAGTGTTGGGGAGACTATCATTTGAAGCACAAGAGCAAGGAGTTCATCATCAACACACCATTTGTTACTTCTTGGAGAGTGGTGTCTCCTAGATTGGCTAGGTGTCACTTGGGAGCCTCCGACAAGATTGAGGAGTTGAACTAAGGAGTTTGTAAGGGCAAGGAGATCGCCTACTTCGTGAAGATCTACCTCTAGTGAGGCAAGTCCTTTGTGGGCAACGGCCATGGTGGGATAGACAAGGTTGCTTCTTCGTGGACCCTTCGTGGGTGGAGCCCTCCGTGGACTCGCGCAGCTGTTACCCTTCGTGGGTTGAAGTATCCATCAACGTGGATGTACGATAGCACCACCTATCGGAACCACGACAAAAACATCCGTGTTTCCAATTGCGTTTGAATTCTCCAAACCCTTCCATTTAAATTCTTGCAAGTTGCATGCTTTACTTTCTGCTGGTCATATACTCTTTGCATGCTTTCTTGAATTGTGTTAAGATTGCTTCACTTGTGCTAAGTTAGCTAAAATCTGCCAAAGACTAAAATTGGGAAAAGGATAAGTTTTTATTTGGTCAAGTAGTCTAATCACCCCCCCTCTAGACATACTTTCGGTCCTACAAGTGGTATCAGAGCTTTGGTCTCCATTTGCTTTGATTTCCATAGCTTTTGGTAGTCATATCCTTGGTTTCACAACCTAGGAGAGTATGGCGTCTAGCGAGGGAAATTACCACCGTAGAGGTCCTTACATTGATGGTATTAATTTTGCTAGTTGGAAGCATAAGATGAAAATGCGTATTCTTATACATAACCCCGCCGTTTGGGCTATTGTGTGTATTGGCTTGCAAGGTGATTTCTTTGATGGGAGAGAACCGAACCTTGAAGCTACCGTGGAAGAGTTGAAGATGTTGCAATACAACGCTCAAGCTTTTGATATCCTCTTCAACGGATTGTTCCCCGAAGAATTCAACAAAATCAGCCGTCTTGAGAATGCAAAGGAAATTTGGGATACTTTGATTGATATGCAGGAAGGTACCAACTCCATCAAGGAATCCAAGTTGGATGTGCTTCAAAGTCAGCTTGACATGTTCAAAATGAAGGATGGTGAAGGTATCACTGAAATGTACTCTAGGCTTGCTCTTATCACAAATGAGATTGCCGGCTTAGGAAGTGAAGAGATGACCGACAAATTTATCATCAAGAAGATCCTAAGAGCTTAGGACGGAAAATATGATACCGTGTGCACATTGATCCAAATGATGCCAAATTACAAAGATCTCAAACCAATAGAAGTCATTGGAAGAACTGTTGCTCATGAGATGTCACTCAAGGATAAGGAGGAACTCCACAACAAGTCAAGTGATGCTTAGAAAGCCTCATGTGAAGCTCCCACCTCATCAAGTGAGAAACAAACCTTCAATGAAGAATTGAGCCTAATGGTGAAGAACTTCAACAAGTTCTACAAGAGTAGAAGCAAGGACAGAAGTTCCAAGTCAAGGTCCTACAATGACAAAAGATCTTCTAGTCGAGAGCGTAATTGCTACAATAGTGGAAGACCCAGACACTACTCCAATGAGTGTACAGCACCCTACAAAAGAAGAGAAGACTCTCCAAAAAGAAGAGGTAGAAGAGAAGAATCACCACCAAGAGAGAGAAGGAGTAGATATGATCGTTATGAACGAAGAACATCCCGGAGAAGCAAGGATTCTGAAAGGAATAACAAGTCATCAAGGAGCTACACAAAATGAATACATCAAGCTCATGTTGGTGAATGGGTATCCGGCTTCGACTCCGATAATCACTCCGAGAGAAGTTATCACTCCGACTCCTAATATACTAAAGATGAAGGTGTTGTCGGTCTAGCACTTGTTTCGACCAACTCCTAAGACATATTTGATCCACTAGATGAACGACTTGGAAGATGCTTCATGGCTAAACACCCAAAGGTATCACACCCCGAGTATGTTGATTTCAATAGTGATGAAGATGACTTGTTAGGTGATGATGATTTACTTGTTGACAACTCTAGTGATGAATACTATGATGAAACATCAATTAATCATGCTAATCAAGATGAAACGAATGACAATGATAAGGAGAAGATTGAGCTCCTTACTAAAGAACTAAATACTCTTAAGCTAACTCATGAAACTATCTTAGGTGATCATCAAGAACTTTTAAGGACTCATGAGAAGTTAAGCTTTGAAAAGCTCAACCTTGAGCAAGAGCATGAGCTCTTAAAGGCAATCAATGATGATCTTCGCAAGAAAAGTTCTTCTTCCATTGCCAAGCGTTTACTTTTATCCACTTACATGCCTCAAGTCAAGTCTAGTAATAAGAACGAGAAGGATTCTTCCTCTAGTAGTAACAATAATCATGTTAAATCCAATATTGTTGCTTCTAGTAGTTCTCTTGATTCCACTAATGATTCTCTTAGCCAAGTTACACTTGAGCAAGAAAATAGCTTATTGAAGGGAATTATAGAGAAAGGTGTTTACAAGAGCCTTGCCGGGAGTAAGCAATTCGAGGAAATTGTACGCAAGCAACAAAGGCACCGGAAGAACCAAGGTGTTGGTTTCGAACGAAAGTTCAATGCCAATGAAGTTGAATGGGAAGAAGATCAATACCCCAAGACGAAGTTTGTTCCTCAACAAGAGAAGTATCATCCTACTTCCTTCAAAGGGACACAAGCTCAAGATGATCTTCCACCACAAGACCACAAGCAAAAAGGCAATGATAAGCTTCAAGAGGAGATTGATGGATTTGAAGAAGCTCCTAAGGCCTTGGTCAAGTGGGTTCCCAAGACTACATCAAGTTCTACTTCATCAAGTACGATTACAACTCCAAGGATTCCCATCAAGATGATGTGGATCCCGAAGAAGAAGAACTAGAGAGTTCTTGCGGGTGACTCTGTCAACGTACTTCACTCTTATCATTTTGGCAAGAACAAGTGCATTCAACTTCCACATCTTGCACTAGTTCATGGAGTCACAAACCCTCTTGTTGGTAAGACAAGGGACAAGGTAACCTAATGCTTTCATAGACATCATCTTGTGTGTGCATCACTCTATGTCTATGGGTATCCTTGTTTGTTCCTTGTGGGACTAACCCGTGTAGGTATTGAAAGTGCAACTCGCTCCAAAGGATTGCTCCAAACGATCTACATCAACATTGAGCATCCACATCTTCAACACCTACATGAAGTCATCATCGACAAAACCCAAGGTTAGTTCATCCCTCTTAGGGGGTATCTCACATCTAGGGGGAGCTTTACTCTAAGAATTGAGTCAAAGCAACTCTAATGGTGTGAACACAACAATGCATTATGTAAATGTGGCAACCCCACTTGTGCTTAAACGATGAGTATGACCTATGATCAAATGTTCTCATTTGACTCCTAAGTAAATATACTCATATATAGATGACATAGTCATTGCCAATTGCTTGATAGATGCTAGAATTGGTTGTGCATGCTTTGCCACAAATTTCATTTGCCATTTTATTGTGTGAGCATGTTGGTTGCATAATTTAATCATTCAAGGACATCCAGTTGTTGCTTTGATTGTTTGGTTTATTTTATTTGCCAAGTGGATGGACAAGAATGCCTAAGAACCTTCTCTAGCTATCTATGCTTTTCTTGTCTCAAGATCTATTCATGCTACATCACAAAGTTTGATCAAGTCAGATTCGAACCACTTTGTGTGAGGAGCACTTGTAGTCCCCAATTCGTCATAGACTTCTTTGTGCGTTTCGGTCTGACCGATTCTTCCATTTCAATCATACCGAGATCACTAAGTCGATCTAGGTTTTCAATCTCGGTGCAACCGATTTGAACTTTTTGGTCACACCGAGTTGCAGTAACTACTTGCAGTTATGCATCTCGGTGCCACCGAGCTGTTCCACTCGGTCAGACCGACAGGGTTAGGCTATATATATTCACAGGCCAAAATTTGGAAATTTCTCCTCTTTCGCCCGCGCTAAGCCTGCTCTGCCTCCCTAGGTCTCCGGATCGTCCTCCTAGTCGCCAGCTGCCTCCTGCCGCTGGTCTCCGTTGCCGTCAACGGGAATCGTTTCCGCCGTTGCCGTCGTAGCAAGTCCATTGCCGAACTAGGGTATGGACTTGATCCTTGTGCTAATCCCACTCCGAATTCCTAGCACATTGTTTTGCCATGTATCTTGCCACGATTGAGATCATCTTATCTAGCGAAAGCACTCCGTAGTTTAGTTGTGGATTGAAAATTTAGGGTTAGGTTTCTGCCGAAACCATCTCGGACCAACCGAGTTGTAGAAATCGGTTCCACCGATTCGGCCAAGGCCATTGCACATGTGATTCTCGGTCTGACCGAGAATTGCAAATCGGTGTGACCGAGTTCAGGACTTTGTGAAACCCTAGCAGTCTCGGTGCCACCGAACTGTGACTTGGTCTGACCAAGTTCACTAGTTTAGGTTCCAAAAGCTGCTTCGGTATCACTGAGTTTACAAATCGGTAGATCCGAAATGCTTTCTGTGGAAAACTAAAACTAATTTTTTGACTCATTCTTTTGCAAAAACCTCTATACTTTGTGATGCTCATCCTATCTATCTCATCTATATCTATTCACAGGTTCTACTGTCAGTGTTTGCAACATGTCTGATCAAAGTGATAGTTATAACAAGTCTGAGGAACAGGTTCACATGAGTGAGGGCACTAATCCCTCAAGCAGCTATGATGGAAGCAGGAGCACACCCAGCAACTTACCCAAGGCAGCCACCAGGGACAGAAAGAAGAGAACCTCAGAGTCTGAGGATGATGACTATGTGGTTGTTGAGGATGAGGCCACTTCCAAGAAGAAGGTGCTCAAGAAGGAGTATGGCATAGCTGCTGCCACTAAGCCAGGAATGCAGAAGAAGACACCTGCAAGAAGGATTCCCACTTTCAAACCTAGGAAGGTTGCCACTGGTGAAACCATGAAGTTCACCATTGAGTCTGAAGATGAACCTGTTGGCCAAGCCAAGAAGAATAAGAGAGTCAGAACCACTACTACCAAGGTACTTGGCAAGACCTCTATGAGGAGAGACTCTGAAGAAGAAGAGGAAGAGGTTGCTGAACCAGCACCTAAAGCTCAAAAGCTTATGGGTGATGCCATCAGGTCAGGGGCTGCTTCATCAAAGCCCAAAGAAGCTCCCAAGGCAGCTACTCCAAAGCCCAAAGCTGCACCCAAGAGGAATACAAGGAACATTCCTACTGGAAAGAAAGAACAAGGCCCCAGTGCCTGAAGCTTCTTTTGAAGAACAAGATGATGAGGAACATGTCTTGAGAAAGTTGAAGCCCAAAATTACAGATCACAATGATGTTCATCCTGTAGCTGAGGATATGAAGCTGAGGAAGGACGCAGGACTCAGACAGTGGAGATTGACTGATCCCTATGCAGTCAGGAGGAGAACTACTATGGACTACAGGTTCCATACAAAGGAACAACAAGGCTTCTATGAGACAGTGCTGCTTGACAGAAGCCTATAGTCTGTGATATGAGATGGGTGGACTGGGAGTACATCAGGAAGAATGGAGAGCATTATCCAAGAGTGTATGATAGTTTCAATGCTTGTGGAGTGGATGACTTTGTTGGGCAGAAGCTCACAAAGTGGAATGACGAGCTTATTATGCAGTTCTACTCTACAACTCACTTCTACCCAGATGGAAGGATTGTCTGGATGTCTGAAGGTACTAGTTACCAATCATCAATTGAAGAATGGGAAAAATTGATCAATGCTCCTAAGGATAATGAGGATGAATTGGATGTCTATGCCAAGAAGAAGAAGGATCACAACTCCATGGCACATATACAAAGAGATCCCAGATGCTGCTATTGAGACACACACGTTTTGATGAGTACATTACCTTCTGTCAGGATTACCAACAATCAACTGGATCCTCAGGCACACTCTTTTGCCTAAGTCAGGTGATCACAAGATGATCAGAGGCCATGCTATCAACCTACTTCACATATTTTATGTGCCTCAAAAGTTCAAGGTTATGAGCCTCATAGTGGAAACTATCAAAAGAACAGTTGCTGACCAAAAGAGAAGTTGTGGGTATGCCCCACAGATCCAGGAGCTAATCAACTCCAAGATGGGCACTGACACATACCTCTTGGACAAGGAACACATGCCCATCTATCCAGATTTTGAGGACAACATAGTGGTTATGGATGAAAATGAACCATCTTCTGTGCAAGCACAAGCGAAGAAGGAGAAGGCAAGGACTGAAAAGGCTGCAAAGATGCCAACCATTGATGAGGCATCTCAGTATTTCCTGAAGAGCAAGCAAGATCAGCTTGGCTACTTGGTTGCCTCCACTCTGAGGATTGAGAAGGGATTGGCCACCCTGACTCAAAACCAGGAGAGCCTGGAGAGGATCATGGAGCAGAAGTTCTGTGACTTAGATGTGAAGGTCACTGAGATACAATCAGTTGTTGATCAACTTCAGGATGACATACAGGAGAAGAAGGGCAAGTCTACCACAGATGCTTTTGCTAGAGTGCCCAGGAGTCAGAGATTAGCTGCAGTGCCTGTTCCAGACACCAGAGCCACATCATCTGCACCAGCTACAACTTCTGTACATCCAGCTCCATCACCTACTCCACCAGCTCCATCTACATCAACTGATGCCTTCGTCCTTGGAGTTCTATCTACACCACCACCTGAAGACCAAGCTTGAGAGTCGATCTAGCACTGTGCATTTTTATGAACTTTTTGGTAATTTGTTGCCAAAGGGGGAGAAAATGTATAGATCATAGGCTTCGAGAGAGAGAGTGTTGCTTTTGTTCTCTCTTGTGTTGCTTTTTGGTGGTTGAACTTTGTTATTTGCTTGTTTGAGATACTCTATGCTTTTGTGAGATACTTGGATGATCATGTGTTTGATCATATGATACCTTAATGCTTGTTGGATGACATTATCCTTTTATCTCTATATGATCATTCACTTTGCTTGGTTATGAGTGCATGTATTTAATTATTATCATTTTGAGCGCTCCACCAAGATGTATGTGACATGGAAGAGTAACCCATGATCCTAACTCATTGTGCATTTGCAGTCCAAAGCAAATCTTAAACTATGCACAAATTTAGGGGGAGCTCTTACACTTCACATACTTCTCAAAGTGACAATCTTTTTCACTCTTATTATCATTTGTCGAAGCTTTGATATATATGTTGTCATCAATTACCAAAAAGGGGGAGATTGAAAGTGCAACTATCCCTAGGTGGTTTTGGTAATTCCTAAAAACATATAGCTCATTGAGCTAATGCTATTTGAAGATAAATATTTCAGGAAAGCTCAATGTTTGGCATGGCATGGATGAGAGAAGTGGACCCCTCAAAATGCTAAGGACAAAAGGATTGGCTCAAGCTCAAAGCTCAAGAGTCTACATTTTATATTTTAGTGAACCAAGATCACATTGTGTCTATAGGAAAAGCCAATACTATCAACGAGGGATGAGGTGTTGCTTAATGGCTTGCTTGCTCAAAGTTCTTAGTGATATGCTCCAAAGCCCTCAACTACTTTCTCACATCCACATATGACCTAAACCAAAAGTCAAACTCGGCCCTACGGAATCTTTCTATCCGGCGCCACCGAGTTCAGATGTCTTAGCCACTGCCACAAACCCTAGGCAAATCGGTCTCACCGATAGGGATCTCGGTCTCACCGAGATGGGATTGTAATATCTCTGTTTCCCTTTGTAACATTTCGGTACCACCGAGATGAGGGATCGGTCCCACCGAGATTGCAATGTAAACTCCCTGTTTCCCTTTCGTAACATTTCAGAATCACCAAAATGAGCGAACCGGTCCCACCGAGTTTACCTGACCAACTCTCTGGTTAGCTTATTACCAAAATCGGTCCCACCGAGTTTCTGTAATCGGTCTGACCGAGATTATGTTATGCCCTAACCCTAACCATATCGGTCCTACCGAGTTGCATGTCGGTCCCACCGAAAATACTAACGGTCACTAGATTTGCTGAATCAGTCCGACCGAGTTTCTCAATTCGGTCCCACCGAGATTGGCAAGTTGTGTTTAACGGTTAGATTTTGTGTGGAGGCTATATATACCCCTCCACCTCCTCTTTATTCATGGAGAGAGCCATCAGAACGAACCTACACTTCCAGCATACATTTTCTGAGAGAGAACTACCTACACTTGTGTTGAGGCCAAGATATTCCATTCCTACAATATGAATCTTGATCTCTAGTCTTCCCCGACTTGCTTTCCACTCAAATCTTCTTTCCACCAAATATAAATCCTGTGAGAGTGAGTTGAGTGTTGGGGAGACTATCATTTGAAGCACAAGAGCAAGGAGTTCATCATCAACACACCATTTGTTACTTCTTGGAGAGTGCTGTCTCCTAGATTGGCTAGGTGTCACTTGGGAGCCTCCAACAAAATTGTGTAGTTGAACCAAGGAGTTTGTAAGGGCAAGGAGATCACCTACTTCATGAAGATCTACCGCTAGTGAGACAAGTCCTTCATGGGCGACGACCATGGTGGGATAGACAAGGTTGCTTCTTCGTGGACCCTTCATGGGTGGAGCCCTCCATGGACTCTCACAGCCATTACCCTTCGTGGGTTCATGTCTCCATCAACATGGATGTACGATAGCACCACCTATCGGAACCATGACAAAAACATCCGTGTCTCCAATTGCGTTTGAATTCTTCAAACCCTTCCCTTTACATTCTTGCAAGTTGCATGCTTTACTTTCCGCTGCTCATATACTCTTTGCATGCTTGCTTGAATTGTGTTAAGATTGCTTGACTTGTGCTAAATGAGCTAAAATCTGCCAAAGACTAAAATTGGGAAAATGATAAGTTTTTATTTGGTTAAGTAGTCTAATCACCCCCCTCTAGACATACTTTCGGTCCTACAACATACCCCACTGGAGATACAGTCCAATACGTACTCCAAGGCCGCGGGCAACACTGAGGTGTTGTCTCGAAGGATCCCAGGCCAGGGAGAGGCTTAGGAGGCCGTCCAGTGGTGCTGGAGGGTAAAACCTCGGTTGCCGAACACATGGAGGGACATGCCCATATGGACACCGACGGGGGGGGGGCATAACCAATTCGGCCTCCAGCCGAATACCGCTCCGGGGATCCAAGTGGCTCCAGATTCAGGCAGGCCGCCTCTTTCGAACGAGGGGGGAAAGCCAAGTCCACCGGTGACATATGTCCATCCAGAGGCACCGGATAGGCTACTGGAAGCGCTGCAAGGGGCTTCCATCGTGGAAGAACACCATACCCTTATGGGTACGGTGATTGAGAGGGTCCAGTCTGCGAAAAGCAAACTGACCGAAGCCTACACTAGCCTTCTAACAGGCTTTAAGGTAAGCAACATAATTAGGAAAAGAATGTCACAGTATAAACAATAGCCCCTGATACTCTGTCCGGTGTTCGGAAAGAAAAGCCAAAAATAGGATCAACCAATTTTCGTAGGAGTCTAACATAATATGTCTATGTGAATAAGCAGGCATCACTGCTGGCTGCTGCCTCTCATACTGTGGAAGTCTCCGGACTGAAGCAGAATCTGGAGCAGGCTAAGCAAGAGCTCGGCCTTGTGAAGGAGCAGCTGGAGGAAAGCAAAGGTATGTATTTAACCTGTGCTTATATTTGGGAAGGATGAATGGTTCATGTTGACTAAAGTGTCATGAACTTTATTAGGGGCCACAACCGAGGTGGCGGCCCTCAAGAAGGAGTTGGCCGAGGCAGAGGACAAAGCGGCCAAGGAACACGCCGCGTTCGAGAAGCAGGAGGCCCGGGTCAGCGAGGTCCAGCAAGAACTCCAGCACGCCGTCAAGAAGTATAAGTCCTTGGAGCGCGACTTTAAGACTCAATAGTCTGAACTTGCCAAGGCCCGCCAGAGCACACAAGACGCCCGAGCCAAAGCCCAGGGTGCCCTCCAGGAGATCCAGGCAGCGAAGAAAATTATAGCGGGTAAGGCTTTCATTATGCAAAGCAGATATGTGAAGTAAACATTCCTGTTACGTACCCGGATTTGGAGCTCTCCAGGGGCGTTTACGGCTCTGCCGCGCAGCATATCAGATGCTGTAGAATTTTATCGAGACGAAGAAGGGAGCTCTACGGAGAAGCTGTTCTGGTCTCAATACCTTGGACATGAACTTCCGGTGCTCTTTAGCGACCAGCTGAAACAGCTGGTCGAGCTGCAGAAGCCGGTCGAACTAGCCATGAAGAACACAATAGTCCGGCTATGGCCTACCGAGCCCATGCCCAGCAACTACTTCGGACTCGTCAAGCGGCTCGTAAGTGCCTTCCCGCGGCTTGAAGCCATCAAGCGGTCTGTATCAAAGGTGCACTTGGCGAAGATGGATGCCAAGAAGCTGATGACCGAGGGGCCGCCTGAGGGCAAGGAGCACCGTCGACCCGAGTTATATTTTGATAGTGTCCTGGAGGGATCCTGCCTTGTGGCGGAGCAATGTGTGAATGTTATATTCCCATGAAAACATTCATGTTATCCTATCCTGTAATATGAAACAAGGTCGTTATGTCATATAATGCTTGTTACTTTAAAATTTTACCTCCTGTGCGGCCGTTTATGAAAATCAGAGATTTGGCCAGTCCTCGGCTTCAGCCCCCACGTAAATAGTACGGGCGTGTTCAGGATAAATCTAAACACTATTTACTCCAACTTTTGGTCCTTAAAGGAGGTGTTTAGCGCAATGAACAATGCAATCGGACTATACGGCTATATCACCCTCACTTAGATATAAGAGTTTGACAATGAAAATTTTGGCACAGCCCCTCGTATTCGGAAGGCCGAACTTGGGGCGCTATACACGCCTAATCGGGTAGAAATCGATTCCTCGCATAAAGTAGAAAAAATCTCTCAGGATTCGAAAAGCTCTCGAATAGCTGACCAGCTCTCGCCGCATCATGAGACTTAGTTTTCGGCTTTCTCTACTGAGGTGCTCGTCCGGAAGAACCGGGACACAATTGCAGTAGTTCTCCCTTTACAACTCTAGCCGATATAGCAAAATGTAAGGTAGTAAGCTCAGGAGCCGGGCAACCCAACTATTAACCAAAGACATGATTCGGAGCCGATGCATATACTGCTATAAGTTCGGGGTGCCGAACTATACTGTAAAAGTGTTCAGACTTTATTGCCATATTGCGGGGCGCGATGGAGCCCCTGGTGAAGTAATACGTACTAGAGTGTACGGGTGCAGTAAGTAATAAATACGAAGAAAAGGAAAGAATCAAATAATAAGTTGACGCCACAAATATTGAGCCGCAAACTATTTTCCATTGTAATTTGATTGATACGTCAAGGCATATTTATACAAGCAATGAGATAAGCACATAAGGCTATTTGACATGCCATGACCAAGAGCGAGATGCGTGCGGGTATGTAAAATAGGTATAACTATCGTTAGCCGAGACCACCTGGGGATTCCCTTGTATGTTAGAGCTTCTTGCCTTCTTCGTGTATCCGACCCGTTATAGGTCCGATGATCAGGTTATCAGAAAAGCCTCGAGAAGAGAAAAAACCTGAAATAAAATAAAAAAAGTTGAAGGTAAGTGGATCCAGGCGCGGTCGAGCCACATTATGGACCATGGTCTAGCTGTGCCTCCGTCCATGCCCATGGTATTTTGAGTGCATAGTTATATACGTGCGGCACAAATGACATCACTTGATTGGGACTGGGACGGAAGCTGAATTGCTAGTCGAGGTCTCGACGAGCTGGACGGTCCGGCTGCAGACTAGTGCGGACTCGCTTGATGGTGTCCGGGGGATTTACTGCCAAATTGAGATTCTGCCTGAAAAGGCTATTCTGTATTTATGTTGCAAGGGCCACGGTGTGCTCCTCAGTACAGAGGGAGCACTCCGTATTTCCTTTGACCGTTATTACACCACGTGGTCCAGGCATCTTCAGCTTGAGGTAGGCGTAGTGCAGCACCGCATTGAGTCGAGCGCAGGCGGTTCGTACGAGCAGTGAATGATAGCCACTACGGAAGGGGACTACATCGAAGATTAACTCTTCGCTTCGAAAATTATCCGGGGATCCGAAGACCACTTCCAGTGTGATTGAGCCCGTACAATAGGCCTCTACACCAGGTATGACACCTTTAAAGGTGGTTTTGGTGGGCTTGATCCTTGAGGGATGGATACCCATTTTGCGCACTATATCCTGATAGGGCAGGTTCAGGCTGCTGCCACCATCCATGAGGACTCGCGTGAGGTGGAATCCATCAATAATTGGGTCAAGGACCAGTGCGGCTGAACCGCCATGATGGATACTGGACGAATGGTCCCTACGATCGAAGGTGATCGTATAGGAGGACCATGGGTTGAACTTTGGGCGATTGGCTCCATCACGTACATGCCCCTGAGTGCACGCTTGCGCACCTTCTTGGGGATATGGGTAGCGTATATCATGTTCACCGTTTTAATTTGGGGGGGGGGGGATTTCTTCTGTCCCCCCATGTTCGGTGGTCGGGGTTCCTCGTCATCGTCCTCGCTTTGCGACCCTTTCTCCTTATTCTCGGCATTTAACTTTGTGGGGACCCCGACTCATACATCGTGATCACCGAATGCACGTGTACAGTGATCCCAGAGATCAATGCTCACTGAACACACAAAAGCTGAATAACAAGAGTCTTACATCTATACATACCGTCTTACACAAATTATGACCATTATGGTCAAGTCTTACATAGATAAATCCATAAGGGCTGAATACGAAATAAACTTAAGCAGCAGAAATCTCCGTCGATAAGTAGAACCCATGCCATCTGCCTTAAACCTACAGGCATTCTGACTGGGAAACGTCCTAGTTCGCATGTTCGTCTCCAAAGAACTCTTCTTCGAACTCCTGTTCTTCCATGCCTGGCCAATTAAATAACCAGTGGCAAGCCAATGAGTACTTTGAATGTACTCGCAAGCAAGCCATGTTTTGGTTCAAGATGTAACAATGCATGATATAGGTAAATATTTGCAGAAAGCTAGTTTTGAGTGCAATGACATGTTCAACAACTTGTAAGACATGCATCAGGAGAATTCAAGTAACCATGAGGACAGGTTACAGATATCAATATAAATAGAGTGGGCACCAACCCAACTCAGTCATGTCAAGTCCCTTGACTTGACCCCAGTAGTTCTCCCCAATTATCCAAACACACATACTGGTTTGTGAAACTCTGGACGTAGTTTAAGCAGCACCGCCCAACTGTCCTTGACCGTGGACACGGCTATTCGAATAGTTTTACACTCTGCAGAGGTTGCACACTTTACCCACAAGATCCGGGGAACTTCCGTGACATCCACGACCCGCGGTACCTCAAGTACCCGGGGTAAGCACCCGATCACTATCTTTCCCTAGACAACACTAACAAGGAGTCCACTCATTGTTCCGTATCCTCACGATGTACAACATACAAGACTCACTCGAGATAGTAACATCCGAGAGGGGATGCAACGGTGTATCCGGTGCCCTGCAAAAACAGCCATGGCCACCCTACCTGGCACGACCCCGTCCCGAGTGAGAGCACCAACTCTCCCCTGTCACTAGTAATGCGGGCTCCAAGCTAGTATCGGCCTAGGTAATCAATAATGCCCTTTCCCATACAAGGGTAGAGTGGTTGCGCATGTAAGGTTGGGATAGTCGACAAATCTTAAATCTAATCCGTTTTTGAAAACAACACACACACTTGCCTCGGTACACCACTTCGTCATCAAGTGGTTACCCATCTCATCATCTCCCTCGGGCATAAGTGGCACCCGACGGGGTTTTCGAAAAGTCTTTTGAAAATACTTTGTCTCCTTCACCATGCGTATACCCGTCCCTTTTTGCATAGCATCTACTTTAGCATCCTATCTACTCCAACCGGCATAACCCTCATAAGAAGGTAGGGTCATGCATAATGCAAGTATCAATGAGGAAGTACGGTGGCAAACCATCAAAGTGGTTACCACCTCATCATGATTCCGTTGCAACAACAATATGGTGCTATATGACATGCATAAAAAGGGTTTCATAGACATGTTCAAAGGGCTGCTTGCCTTGGTCTTCAAGTTCTTCAAATCCTTCTCCTTCTTCTTCTTCAACAACTTCGTCTAGTATGGGATCCAATCGTCGCAAGAAAATAACAAGAAAATAAGGCAATAGTAAAACAGAAAAACCAAAGTGCTCAGAAAAATGTCAACTTATTTTTGTTAAATATTAGGGTGAAAACTAAGAAGAGGAAATTCCTAGTTTTGGATTTGGAGTAGTAGAATAGAAGAAATGGATTTACAAAGGTATTTTTAAATGCTTAAAATCACATTTCAATATTTAGAGTGGAGAAAAGTTTGTTGGATTTCAATGAAAGTTGCACCATTAAATAGGTTGCAATATTTCAGGAATTTAGGAGTTGGAATTAATTTATTTGGACAAATATTTAAATCTTTGGAATTTTTGGAAACTTCACAGAAAAAGAAAAAGAAAAGTGGCACTATGCCACTGGGCCAGAAGGACCACAGTGCAGCAGGCCAAGATGGGTTTCAGCCCATGCGAGGCTGCCACGTCGAAGGCGTAAAGGAAAAATACGCCTTCAACTGACGCAGCGAACCGGTACACGCACGCGTGCGTTTTAAACCTGACGGGTGGGGCCCACCCGTCACTATGTGAGGCTGACTGATGGGCCCCACGGCCGTCGTCTTCCACTTCGAGCCAGAGAGGGAGGCGAGCTCACCGGCGTTGCTGTGGTCGACGGCGAGGCGATCCGAGGGCACCGGCGTGCTCAGGGCGGAGTCTTCGTTCGGGTGGAGGTGGAGGCGGCCGCCGGAGTGCAAGGGTTCACCGGCGACGAGGAAGCCGGCGGTAGAGCTTCGGGAGAAGCTTGCCCCGGTCGATTCCGGCTGCAATAGAGAGGTGAGATAGAGGGGAAGTGCTAAGAGAGGTGACGCGGTTCCAGATCGAGAGAGAGAGGGAAAAGGAGCCGTGTACCACGAGATCGACGGCGACCCGAGGCGGCGGAGCTCGAGCTCGATCTCGAGCTCGGGCTCGTCTAGAGAGGAACTGGGGGTGCAGGGGGGATGATATGGTGGTGTAGAGGGT
>NC_041383.1:318454511-318473628 GCF_002162155.2 Triticum dicoccoides | reverse complement strand
GCCGGCAAGCTTCTAGCCGTTGCTGGAGGCCACGGGGGCGCGCATGGGCGTGTCTGGGGTGCTCGTGGGGTTGGTCTAGGGTGAGGGGAGAGAAGAGAGGGAAAGCAGGGGGGCCAGGGCACTGTGCGTGTGAGCACGCTCACTGGTGCGCTCGGGCGGCCGGCGCGCATGCGAGCTGGCGAGAGAGGAGGGAGAGGAAGGAGGGGGACAGAGGCGTGGCGTGCTGCGGACGTCAAGGAGCATCGGCTGGCGTGAGGGGGAGAGCCGAGGTGGCCGGAGGTGCTTGGCAGGGGGCGGCTACAGTGTGGGAGTGCACTGTAGCGCACTCCAGAGCGTGCATATGGCCGGCATGGCCATTTTTCTAGCGCTCTGGGCTTGGCCTGTAGTGTCTGGGGGCTCTAGGGGGAAGTAAACAAGTGGGGAGGGGCATTGGATGCCCTGGATAGCCAGTAGGAGAAGAGAGAGGTAGAAGAAGAGGGAGAGAGGGGCTGTCCAGGGAGGTAAATGAGGTGGTTTCACCCCTGAATCATTGAGCTGAGATGCAGCCATTGTTACTGGAGGTAGAGGAGGACTTGGAGGGGCTGTGGTAAAAAGTGGAGGCCATGGAGAAGAGTGGAAGTGGTCAAAATAGGGGTTTTAGTAAAATAGCAGAAGGTGTTTGTTGCTGGTTTGGGCAAGAAGATGAACTCCTCTTGTCATTAGGCTTGACAGGGTCAAATGGCATGAGATAATAATAGGTTCCACCAAGGTTTAGTCCATTTGGGCAAAGTTGCCAATGCAACTTCTGTAAACCCTAGAAATCAGCAGAGATGGACTTTCCAAGATTTAGTCATGCAAATCTATTCTCCTTGATGCACCACTTGGTGTAGTGTCATCATTTGAGGTTAATAACATGTCCACCAAAGTTGAGATCAAAAGGAGAAAGTTTCCAACGTAGAGTTGTTCAAATTTGGTTCTGGATAGGAAGGGTTTTGGGGCACTTTGATCAATATAACATTTTCTCAAACTTGTGCCATTTGGTCTAGATGAATGATTAGACCATTTAAGCATGTTCACAAGGTTTGAGAACATTTGGACATGTTTGGCAATGTATAGTTGCTCAAACATCAAAATGGACAGAAATGGTTTTGAGGGGATTTCATGCGGTTATACTATTCTCCATGACATGATACTTGTCAAGATCATCAAACATGTCATATGTGACATGATAGAATTTTCTTGGAATTTTTGGAGAATATTTCCTTTGTAAATATTTCAAAAGCTTGAAATATCCAGAAAGGGTTTTTGAGGGATTTGACGAATATTTTGAACATGACCATGTGTTGAAACTCTTATATATGGACAATATATGTTCATTGAGTTTCCCTGATTTTTATCAAATATTTTTAAAACAATAAAATATTTTTTTCCATATTAAAGACCATTTCTGGCCTTAAGAAAAAGCTTTTAAATAAAATAGGAAAATAACTTTTAAAATTATATTTTTGTGGTTTATGGGTGTCCTACATCTAATAGGATTAAAATATACCTTCTGAATGAGTTTTCACACCCCAAGTCAAGTACTTGTAGTGCAAACCTCAACTCAGGGGTTTTTGAAAAACTAATTTTTGAAAATACTATTTGGCCAAATTATTTTTGTAAGAAAATACTATGTTGTACTATACACATGGTATGATCATTGGGCAGAAGTTTTGGATCAAGGAAAGGAAGTATAGAAGGTGAAGCTATGTTGACTTTTAAGAGAACTTGAAAACACAGAGAGAAAACCAACTCAAAAAAATCAAATAATGCATAAGTTTTTGTCAAACCACATTTTATCATGATTTATCATCTTAAGTATTGTGCCATGAAAATCAGGGTGTGAGAAACTTGCAGGCCTATTTGAAAACCCAACATTCCCTGTTGGTATGATTGGCTGGTTTATCCAGTGCCACAGATTTGGGATGGTCGATCTAGTATGCGGTCCACACTGGAAGGGCCCGGATTATTTCTCTTAAATAGCTTCTTCCGCTGACCGGACTTAGAGCCACTGAATACGGCGTTGACCGCCGTGTCTTTGGTGTTATCACCATTGTTTCGACACTTATGTCTGTTGTGTTAGGGCTTGCCGTTGCTGTTTCGGGCTTCATAAGTGCCAGGTTCGCTTGTTATTACTACAGGCTAGCCAGCTATCTTCGCCCGCACAGAAGCGGGTCATGAGTGCCGTAAGGGCTGACATGGACTTCGGTTTTTCCTGGCCGAGGTGTCTGGCCAGCCATTCGTCGCGGATGCTGTACTTAAAGGCCGCTAGGGCTTCGGCGTCCGGACAGTCGACGATCTGGTTCTTTTTAGTTAGGAACCGAGTCCAAAATTTTCTGGCTGACACTCTGGGCTGTTGGATTATGTGACTTAGGTCATCAGCATCCATAGGTCGGACATATGTGCCTTGGAAGTTGTCGAGGAAGGCGTCCTCCAATTCCTCCCAGCTGCCAATAGAGTTTTTGGGTAGACTGTTTAACCAGTATCTAGCTGGTCCCTTGAGTTTGAGTGGGAGGTATTTGATGGCGTGAAGATCGTCTCCGCGAGCCATATGAATGTGGAGAAGAAAGTCCTCAATCCACACCGCGGGGGTCTGTTGTGCCATTGTATGATTCGATGTTTACGGGTTTAAACCCCTCTGGGAAATCATGTCCCATTACTTCATCAGTGAACCAAAGGGGGTGTGCGGCGCCTCTCTATCGAGCCAAGACGTTACGTAGCTCGGATGGAGCTCGTCTGCGGTTTTTGGCCCGGACGAGGTTATGTTTGTCATGTTGAGCCAGATGGCCATAGTCGCGCATCGAGGCACGCCCCTGTGATCCATAGATTGATCTTGTCTGGCCTGCTCTCTTTTCCAAGTCGCGTCGTAGGTCATTTGTATACCCTTGGGTTGTTGTATTTCTGTTTGTTCGGTGAGGTAGCGCAGGCTGGTGTTCGGCTAGAAGTGCCACTTTGTCCCGACCATGTGGTGGTCGGTCAGCCGTATTGTACCTTGGTAGGACGGGCTCCAGCGCCTCATCATCGAACGGTGGTAACATTTTGTGCTTCAGGTAGCTTTTGGTTGGGTGCTCGAGGCCGTATTACTCGGCTGCCAGGACATCAGTCCATCTTTCGTTGAGCAGATCTTGATCAGCTTGAAGTTGGTGCTGGTTCTTTTTCAGGCTTCTTGCAGTAGCACTTAGATGACGCTTAAAGCGTTCCTGTTCGCAGGCTCTTCAGGCAGGATGAAATCTTTGTCACTAAGACTAACCTCTTCCTCAGAGAGAGGGAGGTAGTTGCTATCCTCCGAGTCTTCGTTCATGGCCTGCTCGCCAGGGCTGACTCGCCCATCATCCCGTTCCTCCTGTTCGGAGGTTGGCTCAACGGGGTCTTCACTATTTTTGGCACCGTCCAGAGTGTTGTCCTCTTCTGTGACGGTATTGCTATTTTTACTATGGTGTGGCTTAGAGTGGTGCCGCTGACGTTGGTGCTTTAGTTGTATCTCCGGAGGTTTATCCTCGACTGGATTTTCATCGTTGCTGTTATTTTCTTTGGGTGTATCCACCATGTATATATCGTACGAGGAGGTGGCTGTCCAACGCCCTGTAGGCAGTGGTTCTTGCTCCTCTCTGGCATCGTCGTCCATACCGTCGATGTCTTCGGAGTAGTAATCAAGCATGTCGGTTAAGTCATCGATAGTGGCTACAAAGTGGGTGGTGGGTGGGAAACGAAGTTCTTCGTCGTCCGCTTCCCATTCGAACCGGATATAGTTTAGCCGAGAATCCCCTGACAAGGAGAGGGATTTCAATGAACTTAATACATCGCCAAAAGGCGAGTGCTGGAAGATGTCCGCAGAGCTGAACTCCAAGACCGGCGCCCAATCAGGTTCGATGGACGTGGATGCACGCTGTCCGGATCCCATGGCCGGAGACGAGTCCGAGGTTCCGGTGACACAGGCCTAGCTCGATGCTGGGTCTGTGTGCGCCTCGAGTGCCGCTGAGCCTGCGGCCTCCGCGGCGAGGTCAAGCTTCCCGCTTTCGGATGGCGCAGTCCGCTCTAGCTCTAGGGCCAGGTGTCACACCCTCATTTTCATGGCACAACACTTAAGATGATAAATCATGATAAAAATGTGGTTTGACAAAAACTTTTGTATTATTTGGCTTTTTATTTGAGAGGGTTTTTTCTATGTTTTCAAGTGCTCTTAAAAGTCAACATAGATTCACCTTCTATACTTCATTTCCTTGATCCAAAACTTCTTCCCAATGAGCATACCATGTGTATAGTACAATATAGAATTATCTTACAAAAATAATTTGGCCAAAAAGTATTTTCTAAATTTTGTTTTCGAAAACCCCCTGAATTGAGGTTTGCACTACAAGTACTTGATTTGGGGTATGAAAAATCTTTCAAAGAGTATGTCTGACACCTATTAGGTATAGGACTCCCGAAAACCACAAAAGTATAATTTTAAAAGTTATTCTGCTACTTTATTTAAAGGCTTTTTCTTTAGGCCAGAAATGTTCTTTAATAGGTTAAAATTATTTTTAATGCTTTCAAAATATTTGTGAAAATTTAGGGAAACTCAGTGGATATATATTGTCCATATATAAGAGTTTCAACACATGGTCATGTTCAAAATATTGGTCAAACCCCTCAACAACCCTTTTTGGATATTTCAAGCTTTTGAAATATTTACAAAGGAAATATTCTCTAAAAATTCCAAGAAAAATTCTAGCATGTCACATATGACATATTGGATGATATTGCCAAGCCTCATGTCTTGGAGAACAAGATAACATCACCAAATCCCCTCAAAACCGTTTCTGTCCATTTTGAAGTTTGAGCGACTCTACATTGCCAAACATGTCCAAATGTTCTCAAACTTAGTGCACATTCTCCAATGGTCTAATTATGTATCTAGACCAAATGGCACAAGTTGGAGAAAATGATATCTTGATCAATGTGCCTCAAAACACTCTTTGTCCAGAATCAAATTTGAACAACTTTACATTGTCAACTTTCTTATTTTGCTCTCAACCTTTGTGGGCATGCTCTAAACCCCAAATGATGACACTGCACCAAGTGGTGCGTCAAGGAGAATAGTTTTGCATGTCTAGATCTTGGAAAACTCATTTATGTTGATTTCTAGGGTTTACAAAAGTTGCATTGGAAACTATGCCCAGATGGACTCAACCTTGGTTTTACCTATTATTATCCCATGCCATTTGACCCTGTCAATCCTCATGACAAGATGAGTTCATGTTCTTGCCCAAACCAACAACAAACACCTTCTGCCATTTTACTAAAACCCATGTTTTGACCACTTCCACTCTTCTCCATGGCCTCAACTTTTTACCACAGCCCCTCCCAGACCTCATCTACCTCCAGTAACAATGGTTGCATCTCAGCTCAATGATTGAGGGGTGAAACCACCTCATTTACCCCTCTGGATAGCCCCTTTCCCTCTCTCTCTCAACCCCACTCCTGTCCTACTGGCTCCCCAGGACATCCAATGCTCCCCCCTCTTCTTTACTTCCCCCTAGAGCTACTAGACATGTTTGGCCGCGCCAACATTGTGTAGTAAATGGCCATGCCGGCCATTTGGGTGCTCTAGAGCGCGCTACAGTGCGCTCCCGCACTGTAGTCGCCCCTTGCCAAGCACCTCCGCCACCTCGGCTCTCCCCCTCACGCCAGCCAATTCTCCTCGATGTCCGCAGCACGCCACGCCTCTGTCCCACTCCTCCTTCTCCCTCCTCTCACCCCAGCTCGCACGCGCGACGACTGCCCGAGTGCACTAGTGAGCGTGCTCAAACGCGCAGTGCCTCTAGCCCCTTCTGCTTCCTCTCTCTTCTTTCCCTCGCTCTGGACCGAACCCACGAGCACCCCAGACACGCCCACGCACGCCCCCGTGACCCACCACAACAGCAATGACCTTGCCGGCACACGGGTCTACGGTGAGCCGTGGCTCGCCAACTTAAAGGCCTCCCCGAACCTCTCCCTCACCACCACTCGTCCTCTCCCACTCCAAATGGGCCCCCCACACCCCAATTCATCAAGTGAAGTGCCCGAGCTCGAGATCAAGCTCACGCTCTGCCGCCTCGGGTAGCCGTCGATCTCAGGGTACAGGCTCTCTCCGCCTCTTCTATCTCTCGATCTAGAACCACCACACCTCCCTAACCATTTCCCCTCTATATTGCAGCCAGAATCGACCCGGGCGAGCACCTCCTGAAGCTCTGCCGTCGGCTTCCTCGTCACCGGCGAACCCCTTCACCCCGGCGACCAACTCAACCTCCAACCGAACGGAGACACCGACCTGAGCACGTCGGTGCCCTTAGATCCCCTCGCCGTCGACCACAGCGGTGTCGGTGAGCTCATAGCCCTCTCTGGCCCAAGGTTGACGACAACGGCCGCGGGGCCCATCGGTCAGCCTCGCACTTTGACGGGTGAGCCCCACCCGTCAGGTTTAAAACACACGCGCGCGCGAACCGTTTCGCTGCGTCGGCTGAAGGCATATTTTGCCTTTACGCCTTCGACGTGGTGGCCTTGCGCGTGCTGAATCCCCTCTGGGCCTGCTGCACTGTGGCCGCTCTGGCCCAGTGGCACACAGTGCCATTTTTCTTTTCTTTTTCTATGAATTTTCCAAAAATTCCACAGGATTAAATATTAATCCAACTGCAATAATTCCGAATCCTAAAATCTTAGAATAATCCCACCTATTTATTGATATAACTTTCATAAATATCCATCAAACTTTTCTGCACTGTTCAAATTTAAATTCAAATTTGAAAATTTATATTCACCTTTGAAAATCCATTTATCCTATTCTACAACTCCAAATCCATAACTAGAAATTTTCCCCTTCTTAGATTTCCCCCTAGTATTTATCAAAAGTAGGTTGACATTTTTCTGAGCACTTTGGTTTTTCTGTTTTACTATTGCCTTATTTTCTCTTTATTTTCTTGCGACGATTAGATCCTGTATTAGACGAAGTTGCCGAAGAAGTAGGAGAAGGATTTGAAGAAATTGAAGACCAAGCCAATCAAGGCAAGCAGCCCTTTGACCATGACACCCCTCTTGTTCATCGGTACCCCTTCTTCCGATTGCATGATGATGAAATATGATGGTGGTAAAACTTGTTGTGAACCACCCCATGATGCATACCCCTACTCATGACCTTACCTTGTTCATGATTGCATTTTCAAGAGACTAGTTGATGCATAATGATGCATGTGTACCATGAACTCTTCATGGTTACATTCTTTCGAAAACCCCATCGGGTGCCCCTAATGCCCTTGGGAGATGTTGAACTAAGGTCACCACTTGAGGAAGAAGTGGTGTACCGGAGAGAGATTTTGGTGTGTGTGTTTGTGTGTGTGTGTGTGTGTGTAAAATGATGGATTAGATTTATGTGTGATTACCGTCCCAACCAAACATGTGCAACCACTCTACCCCTTTATGGGATAGGGAATTATTGATTACTTAGGCTGATACTAGCATGGTGCCCACATTATTAGTGACGGGGGTGACTACTTGAGGTCAGTCTCGGGACAGGGTCGTGCTTGGATAGGCGGCCATGACTGTTTTCACATGGCACCAGACACACCGATTGTCCCTTCGTGTATGCCTAATAATGTGAAAAGGGCAGAGTCCCACGATCTTTTTCTTATACACGAGGGTCGTGTATCAACGAGTGGACCCTATGTTAGTGTCATCTAGGGAAAGGTAATGATCGGGTGCTTCCCCCGAGTACTTGAGGTACTGCGGGATCGTGGATGACACGAAAGCTTCCCGGATCTTGTGGGTAAAGTGCACAACCTCTGCAGAGTGTCAAACTATTCGAATAGCCGTGTCCACGTCATGGACAGTTTGGAGGTGCTACTTGAACTATGTCCAGAAATTTTACAATCTCAGTGCATGTGTGTGTGGAAAGGAACTATTTGTGTCAAGGCTGTGACTTGAGATGTTGAATGACATAGCATTGATTCAAACTCTATTTATGTTGATATCTGTAACCTGTTCTCAAGGTTACCCATGTTCATTGATGCATACCTCACAAGTTCGTTGGACATCTCAAGTAGCTTGAAGCTAGGTTGCTTACTTGTTATACAATTTCATTGTTACTTTGAACCAAATCATGGGTTGCTTGTGAGTACATTCAAAGTACTCATTGGCTTGCCACTGGTTATTTAATTGACCAGGCATGGAAGAGCAGGAGTTTGAAGAAGAGTTCTTTGGAGACGAACATGCGAACTAGGACGTAGGACGTTTCCCACTCAGAATTCCTGTAGGGTTAAGGTAGATGACATGGGTTCTAACTATCGACAAAGATTTCCGCTGCTTAAGTTTATTTGGTATTCAACACTTGTTGCTTTATCTATGTAAGACTTGACCATAAAGGTCATAATTTGTGTAAGACGGTATGTATGGATGTAAGAATCTTGTTATTTAGCTTCTGTGTTCAGTGAGCATTCATCTATGGGATCACTGTACACGTGCACTCGGTGATCACGACTTATGAGTCAGGGTCCCCACAGAGCTGGTATCAGAGCCATCCTGACTGTAGGAAGCCATAGTTAGCATGGTCGTTACTTAGGATAAAACAAATCATCAAACCCACCTATACCTTGCCTCTTTTTCGAGATTTCCAAAAACTGAGGGATATTTTCAGTATTAACCCCTCCTATTCAACTTTTGTATATGGCCGTGGCCCCCTTGAGACTCCTTACGACAGGATTTCCATCACTCCTAGGAGATTGCCTCCAAAAATGCCACTATCCCTTGCTGCCCATATACACCCTGCATGAATTGGAAAATGATGTGTTCGAGAAGGAATTCTACGCCAAGGTTTTTGTGCCTGCTAAGACCTCACCTGAGGGGTGGTTCTTCGTTGGACCACTTATGCCAACAAGAGACCTAGCCATTCAGCAAGTGGCATACGAAGCACTCCTCCGTCTTCGAGACCTCCATCCAGAAATGAGAGAAGAACATGCCCGCTACCTTCCTGGCAAGAGTGGATTTGGAGCTCTGACTCAAGTGATGATTTCCCCAGAAGACGAGGATCCAACCCTCAAGTACCAGATCCGTTTTGTCAACGCAGGAGACTACCTTCTACGCCAACTTACCGAAGCATTTCTCAAGGCTCGCCAAGATCTCCCTTCACTTCTGCACCTCCACTGCCTCGAGAAGAAGAAGGTGGTCGAGCAAGAATAGAAAATCACTGCCCTAGAAGCCCACATTTCTAATCAGGAGCAGCAAATCAAGGAACTTCAGAGAGCTTGCAACCAAACCCCACGCAGAAGGCATAGGAATGGATTTCCATATCCACCTCACAGAAGATCATCGTCAGGCCCCCGACGACAATACCCAAGGCTGATCAATAGCAACCCTTTTGCTTCTGTCACATGTCACGGGTGTGGTGAACTCGGGCATATTAGTAGGATGTGTCCCAACAAGCAGCCGACTGTCGCATGTCCATTGGCACCCAGGAGAACCAAGAAGCTGAAGACCAAACGCCTTTCTCTCAAAGTGACGGAGCAAGCACGACTATCAAATCCGAGTATCCCTAGGGTAGGATAACTCGTGTACCCCCTATGCGCAGTCGAGTTCATATGATGGTTCAAATGAAACCATGTTGAGTGTTGCTTGTTCTTATCTGTTTGTGTTTTGATATAAGTTGCACTTTTGCCTTAGGCAGCATGTATGCGATTATATCACCTATCTTATCTTAATGAAATTGTGTGTGGCCTTTTGGCACCTGTTTGTTTGCGGCTGCACTATAGAACCCCCTTTAAGCATCCCCCCATCTATGCTGCATTTCCCTCTCATCGCTCTCTCCTCAATTGAAGACCGGCAAGACAAGATACACCCGGGATTCTACTTCGGCGACCAACTAGCACTGGAGACTTTTGGTGCAGCCTCCTCGACCAAGAGCAGCCCAGTAGAGTTATGTTTACCCCTCAAGATTGGAAACCCATCCCTAGACCCTTTGAGACTTCACGAGATAACCCAGCCCAAATTCCTAACCAAGTGCTTAATCCACAAAATTTCAAGAGAACCAGCTAAGCCTCTGTAACCTTGCACTGTTTCATTATGGAACTAGTGGACATAGTGAACGAGCACATTATCATCCTAAGGTAGTACCAGAACTGACGATGCCATAGGGTAGACCTATTTGAGGATATTGATATATGAGAAATGACTTGATGAGTTTATATCAAAGACCCTGAGGAATTATCCAAGACTTTTTGGTGATTTTGAGGTTTTCATGTTAGTTAATGAACTTGGTGGGATCATGTTAATAGAGTAGCATAAAATTCATTACTCATGGAATAAATTGGATATTGTAGGACAATTATGATCACACGATGAAATTCTTGAAGGTATAAGGATTTGACTTAGCCAGGGGATATTGATCGAAGATAGTTGGCCATGATATTTGGATTAAATAGGTGATCCTAATGGAGTCTAGATGCTGACTAAGTCTACATGGTTCGGATTAAATTGGATTTATACCGATGATCTCAATTATGATACCATGTTTCTCAATGGATAATAAACTAGGATATTGGATTAATTGTCGGGGTTGATTTAGGGATATATATATAAGCTTGAGGTTGGAAGTTACTTGACCCCGAAGACGGGAATTGGTGGTCTGCCTATAGTAGAGATAGCTCTTTCAAGTATTTGGAGATTATAGGACATTAGAAGATCGTGTGTAACACCATAGACATTGGATTTGTAGTGATTAATGGATGTTAATGGGCTGTTGGAGTTGATTCATAGGAAGGAAACAAGATCTTGGAGTGGCTTACGACGTGTTTCCTTAGGATAGCCATGCATTTGAGTTTGGGTATGGTTGAAATGTATGATTTTGTTAGACCCCCTCTCGGGATCCATGAGGATATGAATAACATGAGTGATGATTGGAGTTGACCTATACGAGATGATTCTTTTGGTAATATGATGTGAAGACTAGGTAGAACTATTGGCATCTCAGAAACTGTGCTTAAGGATAAGATGATAAATGTTCACCCGCACACTAGAATCCTTGAAACTCTTAAGCTCCACCAAACCACAACATGGTCGGATCATGACCACGGGCTTTGGCTCTAGGACAAGAAGTCCTTTGCCAATGCTCAATCGAGACCACTACCAATACCCCATCCTACTTTGCATACCCTATAGACTTCATGGAGTACTTGGACAAGTTAGTTATCATCTTTATTTGGCGACATACTTGTCTACCCGAAAACGGAAGAAGAGTCGTTAAGATGGTTAGGAGATATTTTAAAACCGCCATGTCCAAAAGGAAGAACTACACCAACCACCGTCATCAAGAAGTAAACATTCGCGTCGAAGACCAGGTGTATCTGCAAGCCACTTCTCTCAAAGGAACCAAGCATTTCCATGTCAAAGGGAAGCTCACACCAAGATCTAACAACCCCCTCCGAGGTCACAACAAGCGAAGGATAGACGGCTACCAGCTAGATTACCACCTGAGTTACCCACTGTGCGTAATGTTTCCACATGACACAACTCTGGGAGTGTTTTCGACTTCCTAGCTAGTCCGATCACTAACAAGGACATCGATAATCGAGCCATAGACCGCCAGCCCAACCTGACCTACCACAAACTACCCATTGACAACCTGGATCAAGCAGAACATTATACATGAAGCTACACCATCAAGTACTTCAAGGTTCAATGGAGCACCACTCGAAAGCAGAAGTAGTATGAGGACGTGAAGACTACCCCAAACATAAGTTTCCGTATTCCCTTCCGCACCAAGTTTGGGAATCTCGGGGACGAGATTCCTGTAAGGGGGGTAGGTCTATCACACCCTGATTTTCATGGCACAACACTTAAGATGATAAATCATGATAAAAATGTGGTTTGACAAAAACTTTTGATTTATTTGCCTTTTTATTTGAGATGGTTTTCTCTGTGTTTTCAAGTGCTCTTAAAAGTCAACATAGCTTCACCTTCTATACTTCATTTCCTTGATCCAAATCTTCTGCCCAATGATCATACCATGTGTATAGTACAATATTGAATTTTCTTACAAAAATAATTTGGCCAAAAAGTATTTTCTAAATTTACTTTTCCAAAAACCCCTGAATTGAGGTTTGCACAGCAAGTACTAGATTTGGGGTATGAAAAATCTTTCAAAGAGTATGGTTGACTCCTATTAGGTATGGGACTCCCCAAAACCACAAAAGTATAATTTTAAAAGTTATTCTTCTATTTTATTTAAAGGCTTTTTCTTTAGGCCAGAAATGGTCTTTAATAGGTTAAAATTATTATTAATGCTTTCAAAATATTTGTGGAAATTTAGGGAAACTCAATGGATATATATTGTCCATATATAAGAGTTCCAACACATGGTCATTTTCAAAATATTCGTCAAACCCCTCAAAAACCCTTTTTGGATATTTCAAGCTTTTGAAATATTTACAAAGGAAATATTCTCTAAAAATTCCAAGAAAAGTTCTAGCATGTCACATATGACATATTGGATGATCTTGCCAAGCCTCATGTCTTGGAGAACAAGATAACATCACCAAATCCCCTCAAAACCATTTTTGTCCATTTTGAACTTTGACCAACTCTACATTGCCAAACATGTCCAAATGTTCTCAAACTTGGTGCACATGCTCCAATGGTCTAATTATGTATCTAGACCAAATGGCACAAGTGGATAAAATGATATCTTGATCAAAGTGCCTCAAAACCCTCTCTATCTAGAATCGAATTTGAACAACTTTACATTGTCAACTTTCTTATTTAACTCTTAACCTTTGTGGGCATTCTCTAAACCCCAAATGATGATACTACACCACGTGGTGCATCAAGGAGAATAGTTTTGCATGTATAGATCTTGGAAAACTCATTTATGTTGATTTCTAGGGTTTACAAAAGTTGCATTGGAAACTTTGCCCAGATGGACTCAACCTTGGTGGAACCTATTATTATCCCATGCTATTTGACCCTGTCAAGCCTCATAACAAGAGGAGTTCATCTTCTTGCCCAAACCAACAACAAACACCTTCTTCCATTTTACTAAAACCCCTGTTTTGACCAATTCCACTCTTCTCCATGGCCTCAACTTTTTACCACAACCCCTCCTAGACCTCATCTACCTCCAGTAACATGGCTGCATCTCAGCTCAATGATTGAGGGGTGAAACCACGTCATTTACCCCTCTAGACAGCCCCTTTCCCTCTCTCTCAACCCCACTCCTCTCCTACTGGTTCCCCAGGGCATCCAATGCTCCTCCCCTCTTCTTTACTTCCCCCTAGAGCTACCAGACACCTTTGACCGCACCCACATTGTGTAGAAAATGGCCATGCCGGCCATTTGGGCACTCTGGAGCGCGCTACAGTGCGCTCCCGCACTATAGTCGCCCCCTGCCAAGCACCTCCGACCACCTCGGCTCTCCCCCTCACGCCATCCAATGCTCCTCGATGTCCGCAGCATGCCACGCCTTTGTCCCCCTCCTCCTTCTCCCTCCTCTGGCCCCAGCTCGCACGCGCGACGACCGCCCGAGCGCACCAGTGAGCGTGCTCACACGTGCGGCACCTCTGGCCTCTCCTACTTCCTCTCTCTTCTTTCCCTCGCTCTGGACCGAACCCACGAGCACCCCAGATAAGCCCACGCGCGCCCCCATGACCCACAACAACGATAACGACCTCGCAGGCGCACGTGTCTATGGTGGGCCGTGGCTCGCCTACTTAAAGGACTCCCCGAACCTCTCCCTTACCACCACTCCTCCTCTCCCACTCCAAATAGCCCCCCACACCCAAGTTCATCTCTAGAAGCGCCCGAGCTCGAGATCGAGCTCGCGCTCCACCGCCTCAGGCAGCTGTCGATCTCGGGATATAGGCTCACTCCACCTCTTCTATCTCTTGATCTGGAACCGCCACACCTCCCTAACCATTTCCCCTCTATTTCCCCTCCCTATTGCAGCCAGAATTCACTTGGGCGAGCACCTCCCAAAGCTCTGCCGCCGGCTTCCTCGTCGCTGGCGAACCCCTGCACCCCGACGACCAACTCCACCTCCACCCAAACAGAGCCTCCGACCTGAGCACGTCGGTGCCCTCAGATCCCCTCGCCGTCGACCACAGCGGTGCCGGTGAGCTTGCCGCCCCCTCTGGCCCAAGGTTGATGACGACAGCCGTGGGGCCCGTCGGTCAGCCTCACACTCTGTCGGCTGAGCCCCACCCGTCAGGTTTAAAACACACGCACGCGCGAACCATTTCGTTGTGTCGGGTGAAGGCGTATTTTTCCTTTACGCCTTAGACGTGGCGGCCTCGCGCAGGCTGAATCCCCTCTGGGCCTGCTCCACTGTGGCCTTTCTGGCCCAATGGCACAGTGCCATTTTTCCTTTTCTTTTTTGTGAATTTTCCAAAAATTCCATAGGATTAAATATTAATCCAACTTCAATAATTCCAACTCCTAAAATCTTAGAATAATCCCACCTATTTATTGATATAACTTTCATAAATATCCTTCAAACTTTTCTGCACTGTTCAAATTTAAATTCAAATTTGTGCATTTATATTCCCCTCTAAAAATCCATTTATCCTATTCTACAACTCTAATTTTCCCCTTCTTAGATTTCCCCCTAGTATTTATCAAAAATAGGTTGACATTTTTCTGAGCACTTTGGTTTTTCTGTTTTACTATTGCCTTATTTTCTCTTTATTTTCTTACGACGATTAGATCCCATATTAGACGAAGTTGCCGAAGAAGAAGGAGAAGGATTTTAAGAACTCGAAGACCAAGACAATGAAGGCAAGCATCCCTTTGACCATGACACCCCTCTTGTTCATCGGTACCCCTTTTTTCTGATTGCATGATGATGAAATATGACGGCGGTAAAACTTGTTGTGAACCACCCCATGATGCATACCCCTACTCATGACCTTACCTTGTTCATGATTACATTTTCAAGACACTAGTTGATGCATAATGATGCATGTGTACCATGAACTCTTCATGGTTACATTCTTTCGAAAACCCCATCAGGTGCCCCTAATGCCCTTGGGAGATGTTGAACTAAGGTCACCACTTGAGGAAGAAGTGGTGCACCGGAGAGAGCTTTTGGTGTGTGTGTGTAAAATGATGGATTAGATTTATGTGTGATTACCGTCCCAACCAAACGTGTGCAAACACTCTAACCCTCTATGGGACGGGGCATTATTGATTACTTAGGATGATACTAGCATGGTGCCCACATTACTAGTGACGAGGGTGACTTGAGGTCACTCTCGGGACAGGGTCGTGCTTGGATAGGCGGCCATGACTGTTTTCACAGGGCACCAGACACACCGTTGGTCCCTTCGTGTATGCGTAATAATGTGAAAAGGGCAGAGTCCCACGATCTTTTGCTTATACACGAGGGCCTTGTATCAATGAGTGGACCCTATGTTAGTGTCATCTAGGGAAAGGTAATGATAGGGTGCTTCCCCCGAGTACTTGAGATACTGCGGGATCGTGGATGACAGGAAAGCTTCCCGGATCTTGTGGGTAAAGTGCACAACCTCTGCAGAGTGTCAAACTATTCTAATAGCCGTGTCCACCGTCATGGACAGTTGGGAGGTGCTACTTAAACTATGTCCAGAAATTTTACAATCTCAGTGAATGTGTGTGTGGAAAGGAACTATTTGTGTCAAGGTGGTGACTTGACATGTTGAATGACATGGCATTGATTCAAACTCTATTTATGTTGATATCTGTAACCTGTTCTCAAGGTAACCCATATTCATTGATGCATACCTCACAAGTTGGTAGGACATCTCAACTAGCTTGAAGCTAGGTTACTTACTTGTTATACAATTGCATTGTTACTTTGAACCAAATCATGGGTTGCTTGCGAGTACATTCAAAGTACTCATTGGCTTGCCATTGGTTATTTAATTGACCAGCCATGGAAGAGCAGGAGTTCGAAGAAGAGTTCTTTGGAGACGAACATGCGAGGACGTTTCCCAGTCAGAATGCCTGTATGGTTAAGGCAGATGACATGGATTCTACCTATCGACGAAGATTTCCGCTGCTTAAGTTTATTTGGTATTCAACCCTTGTGGCTTTATCTATGTAAGACGGTATGTATGGATGTAAGACTCTTGTTATTCAGCTTCTGTGTGTTCAGTGAGCATTGATCGCTAGGATCACTGTACATGTGCACTCGGTGATCATGACTTGTGAGTCGGGGTCCCCACACCAGGGCGGTCATAGGCGCTATCTCCTGTGCACGGCCAGATGATAGATCTAGGTCATGTTCATCGTGGTGGCCGAGGACGGCCGTCATGGGCTTGAATCTGTTGAAGATCAAGTCTCTGTGGATATCGGCCACAAAATTCAGGCTTCCAAATTTGACCTGGTGGCCAGGGGCGTAGCTATCGATCTGCTCTAGATGGCCAAGCGAGTTGGCCGGCAGTGCAAACCCGCCAAATACGAAGATCTGTCCGGAGAGGAAGATCTCTCCCTGGACTACGTTGTTGTAGATGATTGATGGGGCCATCAAGCCTTCTAATCACAACGCAGCAGAACTCTCAATGAAAGCACCAATGTCGGTGTCAAAACTGGAGGATTGTCAGGACCCCGACTCGATGCCACATCGATCTAGCATGTAACACCTCATATCGCTTTGCGGCCTCACGCACGGTATCCCCACGGTGTCGCCTTACCTTTGCCCGGGACCGTTTGCGCATTTTGGCACACGTATATGATGGTGTCGCTAGCATCCATATGATAAAGAGCCCGGGCTGACATGGCTAGCCGTAAACCCAAAGTGGCACTAACTTACAGGGACAGGCATCCATGACCCAGCATCGAACGTGTCGGTCATCAGCGAGTGAATCCAGGCTGTAGCACTGGGCTAACAGGACTCCGGTGAACCGGGCTGTAGCGGGCTAGCAGGACTCCGGTATTCATCGCGTGACATTTCCCCGAAGGGACAGACACAGGATCGAAGAACGACACATGCCGGCCTGCCTAAGTGTTCCGGAGCAGTAGCAAGCTACCAGGGCTCAGTGGAAGCACTAGGAGACATTTCCCGGTAAGAGAGGCTACTAAGAATAAACAACTAGATAGTCAGATCCCACACATAGCAATACACATTACACGTACGCATAACATGCAAGTATGTGCTGTACAACATGGCATCACAGCATAACTCATCAACTCATATAGATAAAGGCTCAGAAGAGCCGTCATAGCATATATTGCAAACAGGGGTCACAAGACCCATCATACAGAGCATACAAGCAACAAGCGGAAGCATTACATGTCTGGGTACAGACATCTACAAAAGAAAAAGGCTGAAGAGCCTGACTATCTACACCATCCGATCAAGATCGTAGCTGAGGTACTAGCTACTAGTCGAAGTCCATGAGAACCCTAGCAAGACCGAAGTCTTCGCTGCAAGAACATAAATAAAGCAACATGAGTACAAAGGTACTCAGCAAGACTTACATCAGACCCTATCATACATGCATCTGTATCAAGAGGTAATGTGGGGTTTAGTTGCAGCAAGCCAGCTTTGACTCTGTGGCTATCCTGTTCTACGACTACCAGAAACTCTTGAGGTGAAACAACGAACACGAGTCCACTAATCACCACACAATACACTACTATGGATTCATCCCCGTCTCCCTACGAGAAGGCCATCCATAGCACTCACACTTGTCTTGAGCATTTTAGAGTATCCACTTTAAGTTGTCTATGTACCATGTAAGCATCCAAGAAGTCCATAACCGCGGACCCGGCTATTCGAATAGATCATGTTAACCCTGCAGGGGTGTACTTCTTCACACACGCTCTCGCCACTTACCACCATGTACACGTCATGTATCTCGGCAACCTTCAAGCGGAAGCCTGGCGAGGGTGTCGGCCACGACCTGACTAACCACACAAGACTCTAGTCCAGGTTTATCGCCTATTCGGGTTCCATCCGCAAGGAGATCCGGCCGGGGTGTCGCTCACGGCCCCAAACACTGTGTACAGGGTTCCCGAGCCCACCAACCGGGTGCCACTCGGTACACCGGGCCACGTGTGCCTAGTCTGTCCGAAGCCCACCCTGCCGGGTGCCACTTGGTAGAAAAATAGCACTACCTACAAACACCAGAAACTAGTTGCGACTCCTGGACAGAGACCAAGTTGGTTAATAAGTCGAGAGGGGTCAAGTTACCGGAACCCAATGTGTGGTAGTATCGAGTCATTGGACAACATACATAGAACTCAGTGCTTAAGGACGGCTCCAGTGAGACAACCCACCATGTACTCCTACACGGCCTCTCACCGCTACCTTTACCAAATCGTGTTCACACACTTCACTCTCAGCATCAGAACATATCGTAACACTCCAATTCATTCCCAATGAATCAGACCTGACACAACTCTAAGCAATAGCAGGCATAGCATGGTAGGAACACATCAGTGGCTTCAATCAACTCCTACACATGCTAGTGGGTTTCAACTATTTACTGTGGCAATGACAGGTCATGCAGAGGAAGGGGTTCAACTACCGCAGCACAAAGTAGCAGATGAATCGTTGTTGTCCTAATGCAATAACTGAGAGCAGGAGCGAGAGAGTAGGGTTTTATCGAAATGAACAAGGGGGTTTGCTTGCCTGGTAAAACAACAAGGGAGGCACTGCTTCACAGACAGGTACTCTGGAACGTCTCCGGAGCAGGACCTATCGAGAAGGAACGGTGCCGGCAATCAAAACACAATCATATGCAACAATATGATGCATGAACATGGCATGTAGATGTGATGCTGTTTGAGCTAATGCATCTAGTAAACATTTGGTTTGAAGTCCTTTTGAACGAAAGGTTCAATGCATTTCTAAATTAAGTCTCTTATATATGCTCTAATGTGTTTTCCCATATTCAGCATGTATAAGTTGGTTTTTCATGCATGAAACTAGTACAGATGGAAAGATTGCATTTTTCTGATAATTTTTCATATATAAATTATTTAAATCTGAGCTACGGTTGAATTGTTATGAATTTTTGAAGTTTAAATCATTTTCTGGATTTTCTGAATTATTTAAATCCAGAATTTATATACTGCGCCAGCATGACGTCAGCACGACGTCAGCGGGTCAACGCGGCTG
>NC_041383.1:318453568-318454335 GCF_002162155.2 Triticum dicoccoides | reverse complement strand
GTCAGGGGGGGGGGGTTAGTTAACGGTGATTAGCACTAAGCTAATCACCTGACGGGCCGGCCCCACCTGGCAGGGCTCAGGCGACGGGGGCTCGTCGCCGGCGACCTCTGGACGCGGCGGAGTCCGCGCCACAGGCCACGGGGACGGCGTCTGAGAGCACCGGGGCGTAGCCCGGGCTCTCGCGCATCTGGTGGGACAGGTGGGAGGAGCGGGGACGGCCGGAGCTCGCCGGAGCAAGGCTCGCGGCGGTGGCCGGGGTTCGGGCGCGAGCGGGATCGGGCTGCGGGGCACGGGGAGGCCACCTGAGGGGCCCGGCGGCACCCTCGTGGCACCAGGAACGCGGAGGGAGGCTTGGTTTGGGCGGAGGCGGGCCGAGACGGCGGCGGCAACATGGACGGCGGCGAGAGGCTTCGGCCGTGGTGGGGAACGGTGCTACGGCGTGGATACGAGGGGGAGAAGAAAGGGGAAGCAGGGAGATGCTCACGGCGATCACGCAGAGCAGCACAGCGGGGTCGGGGAAGGCCTGGTGACGGCGAATCGACGGCGGCGGACGGCGGAGCCCGAGGAGGAAGACGATGGCGATGGTGGCTCCTCGGGGCACTCCGGCTTGCTTGGCTCGGCGAGGAGGTAGCTGGCGACGAGGCGGAGCTCCTGGGGACGACGGGGAGGCGAGGGAGAGGCGGTGGCTACGGTGATGCCCGTCGGCGGCGGCGGTGGTTCTCGGGTGCGCTCGGGGAAGAGAGAGAGCAGGGGGGGAGGAGGAATGA
>NC_041383.1:318446543-318452389 GCF_002162155.2 Triticum dicoccoides | reverse complement strand
CATAATTTTTGGACCATATTTCATATATATATAGAAATATATTTCCAATGCAAATATTTATCGAATTAATCCAAATGGCCAAAATAAATATCCATGAGCTCCTAAAAATATTGTTTTGATTTTTATCTCTGTCCAATATTTTTAGAGGGCATCATGAGCATTTTCTTGGACCCTTTTGGAGAAATTTTTATTTGGGTCATTTTCAAAAATGATTCTGAGGGTTCCACCAATCCTCATTTCAAATTTAAATGAAATTTAAATATGATGCACAAATGGCTAGCTAGCCTAGGTCATACCAGACTAGGGATGTGACAACTCGCCCCCACTTGAAAGAATCTCGTCCCGAGATTCAGGGGTCGACGGAAAGAAAGCGGGGTACTCCAATCGAAGACGATCTTCTCGCTCCCAAGTAGCTTCTCTCTCGGAATGATGAGACCACTGAACTTTGAGAAACTTGATGTTCTGACGTCGAGTGACACGCTCTGCTTGATCAAGAATGCGAACCGGGTACTCTCGGTATGTGAGGTTATCTTGGAGATCGAGCGTTTCATGGTCCACTCCACGGATAGGATCCGAGAAGCAACGCCTGAGTTGAGAGACGTGGAAGACATCATGAACTCGAGAAAGATGTGGGGGTAGTTCCAATTGGTAGGAAACCTCTCCTCGTTTAGCGAGAATACGAAAAGGACCAATGTAACGAGGAGCCAACTTGCCCTTGATACCGAAACGATGGGTACCCTTCAAAGGAGTAACCCGAAGGTAAGCTTGGTCGCCAATCTCATAAGTCATATCCTTATGATGACGATCGTACTGACTTTTCTGACGAGACTGGGCTGTTTTCAAATTCTCACGAATGATGCGAACTTGCTCTTCTGCCTCCTTGATCATATCCGGTCCAAAGAATTGTCTTTCACCGGTTTCTGACCAGTTCAACGGTGTTCGACATCTTCGTCCATAGAGAACCTCAAAAGGAGCTTGCTTGAGGCTGGATTGGTAGCTATTGTTATAGGCAAACTCGGCGAAAGGAAGACATTTCTCCCAATCCATACCGAAAGAGATAACGCAAGCTCTGAGCATGTCTTCGAGAATTTGATTGACCCGTTCCACCTGACCACTCGACTGAGGGTGGAAAGCGGTACTGAAGGAAAGATGGGTTCCCATGGCAGTTTGGAAACTCTCCCAGAAATGAGAAGTGAAAAGGCTGCCACGGTCTGAATTGATCTCCAGTGGAACACCATGAAGTGACACTATTCGAGAAATATATAAGTCAGCAAGCTGACTAGCGGTGATACTCTCTCGAACAGGAAGGAAGTGAGCCACTTTGGAGAGACGATCAATGACTACGAAGATAGCATTATTCCCTCTCTTGGTCCTGGGAAAGCCGGTGATGAAGTCCATACCAACTTTATCCCATTTCCATTCAGGAATAGCTAAAGGCTGAAGGGTGCCAGCAGGTCTTTGATGCTCTGCCTTAACGCGACGACAAATGTCACAGTTAGCAATGAACTCAGCGACTTCTCTCTTCATCCTAGTCCACCAGAACCTCTGGCGTAGATCCTGATACATCTTAGTGCTACCGGGATGAATTGTGAGAGGAGATTCATGCGCCTCCTTAAGAATCAACTGACGAAGATGTTGCTTCTTGGGAACCACCAGGCGATTCTCAAAGAGAACAACACCACGATCATCCATAGAGAAACATCCACCCACTCCCTTCTTAATGTTTCTCTTGATCCGGGTAATCCCTGTATCATGCTTCTGGGCTTCTATGATAAGGTCCACAAGGGTAGGTTTCGCCACCAAGGTAGAAAGGAATCCGTGAGGAGCAATGTGAAGATTAAGCTTACAGAATTCCTCATGGAGAAGTGGTTGGCCTTGCTGCAACATGAGATTGTTGCAATAGGATTTACAGCTTAGAGCATCAGCCATGACATTGGCTTTGCCTGGGGTGTAGGTAATCCCTAGATCATAATCTGTGATCAACTCCAACCAACGTCTTTGCCTAAGGTTCAAATCTGGTTGGGTGAAGATATACTTGAGACTCTGGTGATCGGTGTAGATCTCGCAACGTTTACCAAGGAGGTAATGTCGCCAGGTCTTGAGTGCATAGACTACGGCTGCAAGCTCTAGATCATGTGTAGGGTAATTCTCCTCATGTGGATGCAACTGTCGGGATGCATAGGCAATCACATGACGATCCTGCATAAGAATGCAACCTAGTCCCTGTCGTGAGGCGTCGCAGTAGATAATAAAGTCTTTAGTGAAATCCGGTGGCACAAGTATGGGAGCAGAAGTCAGGCGTCTTTTCAATTCCTGAAAACTGTACTCACACTGTGGGGACCACTCGAACTTTTTATCTTTCTTGAGAAGTTCCGTGAGGGGTTTGGCTACTTTGGAGAAGTTTTCAACAAAGCGGCGACAATAGCTGGCTAGACCAAGGAAGCTCCTAACTTGTTTCACGGTCTCAGGTGGAGTCCAATCGAGAACGGCTTGAACTCTCTCGGGATTGACAGCAATGCCCTTACCAGAGATTACGTGGCCTAGGTAGGTCACTTCTGACAACCAAAATTCACACTTGGAGAACTTGGCATAAAGGCGGTGCTCTCTGAGTTTTTCTAGAACAAGTCTAAGATGTTCGGCATGCTCTTCCTCGTTCTTCGAGTAAATAAGAATATCATCGAGGTAAACCACGACGAACTTATCTAAGTACTCCATGAAGATCGAGTTCATCAAGCGGGAGAATGTGGCTGGAGCGTTGGTTAGGCCAAAGGACATGACGGTGTACTCGTACTGACCATAACGAGTAACAAAAGCTGTCTTGGGAATGTCCCCGCTTCTGATTTTGATTTGGTGGTATCCTAACCTTAAATCCATCTTGGAAAAGACTGAGGATCCAGCGAGCTGATCATACAGGTCGTTGATCCTGGGGAGCGGATACTTGTTCTTTATCGTGACCAAATTAACGGGACGATAATCAACGACCATCCGGTCCGTACCGTCTTTCTTCTTGACAAAGAGGACGGGGCAAGCCCAAGGAGAAGAACTAGGACGGATGAAACCCTTTTGCAAGGACTCATCGAGTTGTTTCTTAAGCTCGGCTAGTTCTAGGGGTGCCATCTTGTAAGGTCTCCGGGAGATTGGAGCTGTTCCTGGGATAAGATCTATGACGAACTCTACATCTCTGTCAGGTGGAACACCTGGCAGTTCCTCTGGAAAGACATCCGAAAAGTCACGGACTACCGGGATATCTTCAAGGTCTGGAAGGGGGCTGGCATTAAGAGAATAGAGCTGACGCTTTGCAACTCTAGTGGAGACGGTGACTATCTTGCCAGACGGGTGTGTAAGCTAAACAGATCTTGTGTAACAATCAATCTTGGCATGATGAGCTGTCATCCAGTCCATACCCAAGATGATGTTAATATCTGAAGACTTGAGGGCTACAAATGATGCAAGGAATACAAGTCTATCAACAAGGATTTCATTACCATGGCTGATTCTGGTGGTCTGCCATCTAGACCCTGGGGTTTGGATTTCAAGCGGAGTTGGCATATCACAAAATGACATGTCGTGCAAACGAGCATAGCCTTCAGAAATGAAGGAGTAAGATGCTCCAGTATCGAATAGAACTGATGCTGGGTGACAATTGACAAGGAGTGTACCAAGAACGACATCCGGATCATCATGAGAGTCTTTAGCTGAGACGTGCTGCACACGTCCACGTTCAGTGGAAACTGACTTGGCACTGATCATCTTGCGTGATGGCTTAACGCAGCCAACAGTCTTCTCGGGCTGGGGTGGAGCATAACTAGTCTGAGAGCAGTCACGTGCATAGTGTCCTGACTTCCCGCATGTGAAGCAAGTCCCTGAGGTTGGACGGGGACCCGCACTAACAAGCGGTCTACCAGTAGGCCTGGGTGGAACATACGACTGAGCTGGGGAAGGCACCACATAAGACGGCCTCGGTGTATAACCGGAAGGAAGAGCGGAGTTTGGAACCCAAATCCGGCGTTTCTGGGAGCTAGAGCCAGAGGGAGATCCCAAATCACGGGTGTGCTTACGAGACTCCTCGTAAGTGAGTTGAGTTGTCTCTGCATTGATGGCCTTGTTCACAAGGGCTTGGAATGTATCGCAATGATGCAGGTGAAGATCACGACGCAACTTGGGGTTGAGACCCTTCCGGAACCTAGCCTGCTTCTTAGCATCCGTGGACACTTCTTCTGTGGCATAACGGGCGAGGTTCTCGAACTCTCTGCTATAAGCATCAACAGCCATCTTATTCTGGGTGAGACTACAGAACTCTTCTCTCTTGCGATCAATGAGGGCCTGGGGAATGTGATGCTCGCGAAAAGCCTCAGTGAAATCCTTCCAGGTAGGAATCTGGCCAGCTGGAAGCATAGCCTCGTAGTTCTGCCACCAAAGACTAGCAGGACCTTCCAGGTGATATGTGGCATAAGTGACCTTGTCATCTTCAGCTACGCTCGCGGAACGCAGCTTATGGGTGATGCTACGGAGCCAGTCATCTGCATCGAGTGGCTCGATGGAATGATGAAAGGTAGGTGGGTGCAAACGAATGAAGTCATGAATGGTCACAGACTTGTTGGACTGATGTGCGGTGTTCTCCTCGATACGTGCCAACAAGTGGTTGTACTCACGCTTGTTCCTTTCCATCTCTAGCATGAACTCTGTCAACGAAGGCTGGTCGGGAGGATCCTCATCCCTACCATCTCCGTGATTCTGGTTACGAGCAACGGAACTTCGCTTGGCTGATGACATCCTGAGAAACGAATCAAGGACGGAATCAGCAAAAACTAAGGACTGTAGAATGTAGGACAAGGAATTAGTATCACTCGAACTCCTAGGGAAAATCCGGCAGCATAACGGCAGTAAAATGCTCAGAATGAGACATCCTACTAAAAATGGGGTAGTAACATACTTATCATCACCACTCAAGGTTCTGAGATAGTACTAACCAGACTACACCGGAAGTACTCAAAACTGGGGTATGACTCTGATCAACCAATCCTATGGGACTACGGAGTAGTAACACGTGATCCTGATAGACGGAAAAGAAGCCTATTTCCTTAACCCCGGAGGAAGATAGGAGGACTCAGATCAGAAGGTCATGAGGTAAAGGAGTAAAAAGAGCCTTACGTTCCTTCCCACAATCAATTCCCTTACATAACTAAAGAATTTCTAGACTCAACTTCGACCAGTATGGCTTGGTAATCCTACAGGCAGTCAGGCTCTGATACCAACGCTGTCAGGACCCCGACTCGATGCCACATCGATCTAGCATGTAACACCTCATATCGCTTTGCGGCCTCACGCACGGTATCCCCACGGTGTCGCCTTACCTTTGCCCGGGACCGTTTGCGCATTTTGGCACACGTATATGATGGTGTCGCTAGCATCCATATGATAAAGAGCCCGGGCTGACATGGCTAGCCGTAAACCCAAAGTGGCACTAACTTACAGGGACAGGCATCCATGACCCAGCATCGAACGTGTCGGTCATCAGCGAGTGAATCCAGGCTGTAGCACTGGGCTAACAGGACTCCGGTGAACCGGGCTGTAGCGGGCTAGCAGGACTCCGGTATTCATCGCGTGACATTTCCCCGAAGGGACAGACACAGGATCGAAGAAGGACACATGCTGGCCTGCCTAAGTGTTCCGGAGCAGTAGCAAGCTACCAGGGCTCAGTGGAAGCACTAGGAGACATTTCCCGGTAAGAGAGGCTACTAAGAATAAACAACTAGATAGTCAGATCCCACACATAGCAATACACATTACACGTACGCATAACATGCAAGTATGTGCTGTACAACATGGCATCACAGCATAACTCA
>NC_041383.1:318443211-318443590 GCF_002162155.2 Triticum dicoccoides | reverse complement strand
ACATGGACGGCGGCGAGAGGCTTCGGCCGTGGTGGGGAACGGTGCTACGGCGTGGATACGAGGGGGAGAAGAAAGGGGAAGCAGGGAGATGCTCACGGCGATCACGCAGAGCAGCACAGCGGGGTCGGGGAAGGCCTGGTGACGGCGAATCGACGGCGGCGGACGGCGGAGCCCGAGGAGGAAGACGATGGCGATGGTGGCTCCTCGGGGCACTCCGGCTTGCTTGGCTCGGCGAGGAGGTAGCTGGCGACGAGGCGGAGCTCCTGGGGACGACGGGGAGGCGAGGGAGAGGCGGTGGCTACGGTGATGCCCGTCGGCGGCGGCGGTGGTTCTCGGGTGCGCTCGGGGAAGAGAGAGAGCAGGGGGGGAGGAGGAATGA
>NC_041383.1:318383660-318442925 GCF_002162155.2 Triticum dicoccoides | reverse complement strand
GGGGGGGAGGTGGCGCGCGCGCGTGCCGGCGAGCGTCGGGCACACGCCGTTCCCCTGTCGGGGGGGAAGACGACAGAGGAGGGGGGCCAGGCGGGCTGGGCCGCCTCCTGGCTGGGCCGGCCTGCTGCTGCTGGGCTGCGCAGGGGAGGGGAGGCCCAGGTAAGCCCTCCTTCTTTTATTTTTGTTTTCTAATTTTTTTCTGACATTTGTTTTGATTTAATAAACATATTAAATCATTTAATTTCCTTATGCCAATTTTGCAGGAGCTAGATATATTATTCCAGAGCTCCTTTATAATTGACATAATTTTTGGACCATATTTCATATATATATAGAAATATATTTCCAATGCAAATATTTATCGAATTAATCCAAATGGCCAAAATAAATATCCATGAGCTCCTAAAAATATTGTTTTGATTTTTATCTCTGTCCAATATTTTTAGAGGGCATCATGAGCATTTTCTTGGACCCTTTTGGAGAAATTTTTATTTGGGTCATTTTCAAAAATGATTCTGAGGGTTCCACCAATCCTCATTTCAAATTTAAATGAAATTTAAATATGATGCACAAATGGCTAGCTAGCCTAGGTCATACCAGACTAGGGATGTGACAAGGATCTCGGGTAGGGGGTCCCGAACTGTGCGTCTAAGGCTAATGGTAACAGGAGGCGGGGGACACAGTGTTTACCCAAGTTTGGGCCCTCTCTATGGAGGTAATACCCTACTTCATGCTTTATTGATCTTGATGAATATGAGTATTACAGGAGTTGATCTACCATGAGATCGTAATGGCTCAACCCTAGAAGTCTAGCCTATGAGATTATGATGATTGTGGCTAAACCCTCCAGTTTATATAGACATCGGGAGGGGCTAGGGTTATACAAAGTCGGTTATCGAGAAAGGAATCTACATATCCAAATCGCCAAGCTTGCCTTCCACGCAAAGGAGAGTCCCATCCGGACACGGGACGAAGTCTTCTATCTTGTATCTTCATAGTCCAACAGTCCGGCCAAAGTATATAGTCCGGCTGTCCCAGGACCCCTTAGTCTAGGACTCCCTCACCTGGCATCTTCATGTGGTTGTAGGTTGGATGAGTTGCTGACATGAAATTGGCCAGGGCTGGGTACCCAAGGATGGCGTTGTATGAGAGGTCGATCTGGGCGATGTAGAAGTTGATGAGCTCGGTGTGGTAGTTGTCACGGGTCCCAAAAGTGACGAGAAGCCGGATTTGCCCCGGGGGGCTGGTAGAAGCGTTGCCGAGCCCAGAGAAAGGCTTGGTGGGGCGGAGTCCGCTGTGAGGCACGTGAAGCAGACCAAATGCCTCCACGGAGAGCACATTTAGACCGGCTCCGCAGTCGATGAGGGTCTTGGTGACAGCCACGTTGCAGATGGTGGGGGTGCAGAGCATCAGGAGCATGCCTGCTCCCACCGTGGCAGCGGGGTGATCTTCCGGGCCGAAGGTGAGGCCGGCCTTGGGCACCACCCAGCCCGGGGGATCCCCCGGCTGCACTTGGTAGGCACCTACCTGGCAGTAGAACTGCTTGATGTGGCGGTCAGAGGGTGGCGCCTGCGAGCCACCTAGGAGAGCTGCGACGGTAGGAGGCGCCGATGCCGCGAAGTGCGTGATGAAGAGGCCGCGCAGCTCCTCCCAGAAGGCCACAGAAGACTCGGCAAGCTGAGCAGCCAGGCGCGTGGCACGCACACTAGGGCCATGGGGAGCCAGTTGGCCATCACCTTGTCGTCCCCTCCAGCTGCCCAAACTGCCTCCTCGTATGCCTTGAGGAAGCCAGCCAGATCTGTCGCACTATCGTTGTGGGGTGGAATCTCCGGCCTGAACTTGGGTGGCCACTGCACCCGCCGCAAGGCGAGGGTGAAGGCACAGAAGCCCATGGCTCCCCCAAAGGTGCGCGACAGAGGAGCGCCTGCATCGGAGCCTACGACGGAATGCGGCGGACGAAGCGGCCGATCACCAATACAGCCCAACCTGGCGCGCCAAATGTTGAATTTCGGGTTCCTCAAACCCTTGAGAGGTTCGAACACTGCGGTGCGTGCGGAGATCTCAACCTACCCAGTCCTCCTGCTCGCTAATTTCACAACTTAGCGAATCAAGCTCGAAGGGAAAGGAATACACATAGTTTACCCAGGTTCAGGCCACCTTGTGGTGTAAAACCCTACTCCTGCTTCGTTGTGGATTTTCCGCGAGGGGCTGAGGAAGAACTAGTATAGTGGAGAACAGCCTTAGGAGGCGTGTTCTTGAGCTCAAGTTAGCTAGTGCGGTGGTGAGGGTGGACTGGATCCAATCGACTCTCTTCCCCCTGTTGGTGGTGGCTAGGTCCTATTTATAGTGTCCTTGGTCCTCTTCCCAAATATAGGCGGGAAGGGATCCCACAACGGCCAAATTTTAAGGGAGACAACAAGTACGTCCTATCCTGACTAAAGTGGTCTTCTCCTCCAAAAGCCACTGGTCGTGACACTGCGGTGGGCTTGGTGGTGACTGTCGGTGTCAAAACCGGCAGATCTCGGGTAGGGGTGCCCGATCTGTGCGTCGAAGGCCAATGGTAACAGGAGGCAAGGGACACGATGTTTTACCCAGGTTCGGGCCCTCTCGATCGAGGTAAAACCCTACTTCCTGCTTGATTGATCTTGATGATATGAGTATAAAAAGAGTTGTTCTACCACGAGATCGTAGAGGCTAAACCCTAGAAGCTAGCCTATCATGATTATGATTCAGTCTCTAAGGACTAAACCCTCCGGTTTATATAGACACCAGACGGGGTTAGGGTTTACACAGAGTCGGTTACAAAGAAGGAAATACAATATACGGATCGCCAAGCTTGTCTTCCACGCAAAGGAGAGTCCCCTCCGGACACGGGAGAAAGTCTTGAGTCTTGTATCTTCACTGTCCAATAGTCCGGCCAAAGTATATAGTCTAGCTGTCTGGATACCCCCTAATCCGGGGACTCCCTCAGTAGCCCCTGAACCAGGCTTCAATGACGATGAGTCCGGCACGCAGTTTGTCTTCGGCATTGCAAGGTGGGTTCCATCTCCGAATACTCCAAAGTAATTACCGAACACTTAAATCATGTCCAGATATGCGAGACGATTTTCACATACCACCGTAGAGAGAACGATATTTCACAAATATAATCTGCCGATAACTTTAAATGAAGCGACACGACAAAATGATCGAGTCATTATTGAATCGTCTTTCCACTGCCAGCAACCGCATATATCGAGGCGGTTTTCTTGGCACGTCTTGTCGAAGCAGAGATCATGTCCCCTTATCACGGGATTCTCATCAATACGGGTTTGGGTAACCCAACCGCGCCATCAATCGTGGCGCTTGGGAAATAAGCGACTTTCAACTGGCAAGTGGGGAGACGCACCGTTTTCGTCGCCTCTATAAAGGGATAAGGATTCCTCATTTTCACCCACGCCTTCTTCCTCCTCTGCTTATCCATTCCCACACCCTCGAGCTCCAGCGCCCTAGTTCACGCCTTCTCCGCACAGCCAAACATGTCTGGAGCAGGAGGCAAGTGGTTGGCCTCCACCGTGAAGGAGGAGCATATTACAAAGCTCCGGGCGGCCGAATACTTGGCCGAAGATATCACGCACCGGCTACCGAACGCAGGGTAGATCATTCCCACTCTAAGTCCCCATGAGAGGGTCGTGTTTCTCGCCCACTTCTTCCGTGGACTGGGATTTCTGCTTCATCCCTTCGTCCGCGGGCTCATGTTTTACTACGGGCTAGACTTCCATGATCTAGCCCCAGATTTCATCCTCAACATCTCGGCGTTTATCGTCGTGTGCGAGGCCTTCCTCCGCATCAAGCCTCACTTCAGCTTGTGGCTACGAATCTTCTGCGTGAAGCCGAAGATCGTGAGCGGCCAGCAAGCGGAGTGCGGAGGCGCCATGGTGGACATGATGCCCAATGTTACCTGGCTCGACGGCTCCTTCGTAGAGACCATAAAGGGGTAGCAATCAGGGTGGTTCTACATCACCGAGCAACGCGACGCCAACTGGGCGGCGGCCCTCGAATTTGGATCCGGAATCCCCTTGCAGCTCACCTCCTGGGAAAAGAAGGGCCTGGCCTGGGGCGAACCTGAGGAGCTGACAGGACTTCAGAACTGCATCAAGAGTATGATGGACAAGAAAATCAAGCTTGTCAACATGGTCCAGGTCATGCTCGTCCGCCATTTTCTTCCGTGCCAAAGACGGGAATTTACTCTGTGGGAATTCGTTCCGGCCGAACACCAGACACTTCAAGAGCTCTACGGCACAACACAACATGACGCATGGAAGGTGCTGTTCAAGGCCTGCAAAATACCTCCTCCCACATCAGAGGACCGCGGACTTCATGCCACGCGGCTCCCCAGTCCGTTGAGTTTTCTGACCGTCACCAGATGTAGTTTTCCCAGCGTACTCATGGGGGGATTTTAAGTCATTGTGTGTGTTTAATTAGGAGTACGTGGGGACGGCGGAGCGGATCGACTGTCCGGCTTAACTGCCATAAGGTGCAGCGTCCGCTCTCCTGACGGAGATGCTAGTCCCGGCGCCTTACAAGCTGCCGAAAAGAAGGCCGAAAAGAAGGCCCCGGGGACCAAGAAGGGTGTCAGGCGTAAGGTCGTACCGGACGCCTCATCCGAAGATGATGAGGCACACTCCTCCCCCGAAGGGGAGGAGGAAAAGGAAAGGGCCGCCCCACCTGAGGAGGCCGAAGGGCATAAGAGGGTGACCCCGGGGGCCAGGAAGGTTCCCCGGCGCAAGGCAGTCATACCCTCATCGTCCGAAGATGACGAGGCAGATTCCTCCCGCGGAGGCGAGGGGAAACACGAGGAAACTCTGCCTCCCCACATTGGGGAGGAGAAGAAGAGGAAAGCCGCCCCGGAGGGGGAGGCTAGGACGCCCAAGAAGGGAAAAGCGTCCCTTCCGGATTACTCCACTACGGTCGCCTACAGTGAGGAGGAGTGGCTGCCCAGGGGGAAACCCCTGGTAAGATCGTAAGTATCCGCATTTTGTTGTACTTTAGTGCGACTTCGCTTCATAGTCTGTAATAACGCCAAAACACGCTTATGCAGTCTAACATGGGTCCATCCGGAGGTATCTTCTTCGGATGGATCTTTGAGCGATTTGCCGATGAACTCGCTCCCAACGGCCAGTTCCCCTCAGCCTGCGGATGACACGAGGTGTTGTCCCAAAGGCTCCCGGAGGAGAAGGAGGTGACCCTGGAGACGCCCCATGGCGAAATTCCAGACGCTGGGCACATGGGGCGTAAGATCCCCGCGGATTTTGCCGACGAGAGCCGCAGCAAGCCGGGATCTCAGCCGGACACTGTACCGGAACCTCCAAAGGTTCCGGATTCGGGCAGGCAGCCCCTCGCAAAGGAGGGCGAGCCGTCCGTGCCGATGACTTCCGTTACGCCAGAGGTATCGGATAGTCTGCTGGAAGAGCACCGTACTCTTATGAGTGCGGTGATTCAGAAGGTTCGGTGCGCCAAGAGCGGATTAACCGAAGCCTGCTCCAGCGTCTTGACAGGCTTTGCGGTAAGTAATCAAAAATGTGTGAAATTATCACCTGATAGGTAGTATCCCCTGATACTCTGTTTGGTGTTCAGAAAGAAAAGCCAAACGAAGGGTCATTTATAATTAGCAGGAGTCTAATAGTAGGTGTTTATGTGAATAAGTAGGCAGTGCTGCTTGCCGCTGCTGCCCGCACGGCTGAGGTCACCGGACTCAAACGGGACCTTAAACAGGCCGAAGAGGAGCTCGGCCTTACAAAGAGGTAGCTCGAAGAGAACAAAGGTGAGTGGTACCCCATTCACGTACCATATAGAGGAGAGAAAAAAAGGAAAATTGGTGATGCTAACGAAAAGCATCATGATTTTGTAATAGGGGCCACGACCGAAGTGGCGTCCCTGTCACGACTGGTTTTTCAATAACTGATTATTGAGAAAATCGATCTTTAGAGTACATTATAGGAAAAGTCATCCTCACTAGTAGACAAGTACTTGATGAACAGAGGACTAGTAGCATTAAATATATTACAGGGTTGAGCTGAGGCTGCTCAGCAAATTATTACAAACTCGCCAATATCTTACATAAGGGCGGTTATGACTCAGGGGTGAGGTGGCATGCTACTAGCTCGCGGTAAAAAGTGGTGGTGGATAACATGACTCCTAACTAGCAGCTCATCGAGCGTCGAGGTGAGGCTCGATGGATTTATTTCTGGGGTTGCGGAAGCGGATAATACAATGACCAAAACAGGATCGCACGGGACTGACTAGGACTCCTCTAGGTGTCGGACTCGCCATCAAACTCTTCATCCATGAGATCGTCTTCATCAACATCTAGCCAAGTCAACAAGACAGGTGAGTACTTTGGAAGTACTCGCAAGACAGTTCGGACAAAAGATATAATCAATGAATGCATGGATGCGTCACGAATAAAAATGATGCTCATACAACAATAATAATATTTATGCATGACTTGATAAGTAAACAAATAAATAAAAACCTATCGGGTGTCTGGAACGACACCTCGAAAGGTAAACAAATAAAACTCATGCCGTAGTCGGGCGTCTATGTGACACCACATAAAGGGCTTAAAAGAAATGCCGTAGTCGGGCGTCTTAGCGACACCACATAAAGGTCTTTAAAAGAAACGCCACAGTCGGACGTCTGAGTGACATCACGTAAAGGCTTTTAAAAGAAATGCCACAGTCGGACGTCTGAGCGACATCACAAAAAGGGCTTTAAAAGAAATGCCACAGTCGGACATCTGAGTGACATCGCAGATAGGTCTTACAAATAAAGTAAATATAATTATGCCATCGTCGGACATCTGAGCGACATCACAGACAGGGCTTACAATAAATGTAAATACAAGTATGCCACCGTCGGACGTCTGAGCAACATCACAGACAGGGCTTGTAACAAAAGTGAATAACAAGATTAGTCTATCCACAAGAATAATCTTTTAACCGGATTTATCACACATGTATTTCACCGGAGTTTTGTCACTGAGGCTGATACCTGGCAAGATAAGATGAATATAGTACTTGAACAAAGTACAAGATGATTGAAAGATTTGTAACTCTGCAGAGTTGGTATTGACTGACCACAGCCAACGGATTTCCGTAGTCACGAATGGACTAGCTCCGTTTATGGTATTTCAGTAGAAACACATTTAACTAGTACACACCCATTTCACCTCACGATGCCAGGAATCACCCTGGACAACGTCCAAGAAAAACTTTGAGACGGGGAGGTCACAACCTCGAATAGCATGGGATCAAATTTCTATACGCGCGCTCTAAGGGGTGCCCCCCTCTCGGTCCCAACCGAAAACACCCATGCCCCCTGACCGGATAACGGGCTTTAATCCAGGGCCATGGAACCCTCATCCCGGCCTCTCTATTTGGTGTGTACCAGGAAAACGATTTGCAACTTACTAAGCCATATTCTTTTTGGAAAACATGTGACAGTCCAGGAAGGAAGGAATGGAAACGTGATTTGTTTCACGATGACACAGAGTCAAATCATCTGGCATAAGACTGGCATGTCACAACACTACCATCTTACCCATCCTCATGCCATCACATGGCCACGCAAATATGTATCCAACAACATAATGCTTTCCGAAACTTACTTTCCACTTATGTGCATGAAATATAACATTCAAAGAAATGTTCGTAAACATGCCATGACTCAACTAATATGCAAACATGCAACAACCACTCATCATATCAAGAGTTCAAACATGCTTGCTTGGTTCGGAGTAGTCGGAGTTTAACTGAGTGAAGTTTGCAGCTCCGTCACCTCCTCCGGTATCTACGGTATAAGAAAAATACGTACATAACGTAAATACCATGAGTGTACAGAAAAGTATTCCAAATATTTTTCAAATAAACATGACAAAAAACTAGAGAGAAAAATAAAGATGACAGAAAAAGAATCAATCAAAAACCATTTTCTGTTTAAAAGTTATAAGAGTTTTGGTCCAAGGACCCATCTGTAATGAAACAGAAAGTTTCCAGGGGGTACTGCGGAAAAGTCCAGAAAACGTTTCATTTAAAAGAAACGGCTGAGAGACTGACATGCGGGCTCCACCCGTCAGGTTTGAAATTTCAAACGGGGGAAACAGGGCGCGACGGCGCCCGAGAGGTGCGGTGGTCACCAGCGGCGATCCACGGCGAGGCAAGGTGATCGGGGGTTACCTTCATGTTCAGTGCACCTTTCCGCGTCTGTGGGTGGTGGTGGTGGTCACCGGCGAGCACTGTGTCGACGGCGGCCCTTGCTCTGGCGGACGGCGGTTCGGGCAGTTGTGGATCTCGCCGGAGGGAGCTGCGGGGGTCAAATTGAAGTGGGGGTTAGCCTCCTGGTGGTGGTACGAGGCTACGGGCAAGAGTAGGGCGACGGAGGAGTTCTCACCGGAGAGAACGTTGCCGGAGCCTGAGGCGGACGGAGGTGGCCGGAGTCGAAGAAGAAAGGACCCTCGAGGCTCTTCCAGAGGCTAGGCGGGGTCTGGTGAGGTGGTGGAGTTGTGCGGGGGCGAGAGCAAGCTCGGGGGGTGCTATTTATAGCCGGCCCGAGGCGGTTGCCGTGAACGGGTAAGTCCAGCGAGTGATTACGGCGGTGCTGTGGCTGGACAGTCGGCTTAGGAGCATGAGCATCATCTAGGTGGAGCATTGGTGCCATTTCAGCGTCCAACTCAGCACGGGAGGGGTGGTTACGGCTTGTCCTCGACGGAATGGCCGCACGGCACATCGGCGGCAGAGAACGCGCTCTGCGTGTGCCAGGCCACGGCGACGGTGCTGCATGCGTGCGCTGGCAAGGAAATGGCCACACGGAGCTACCAGGAGGTTTGGGCGGCGCCGAACGGCATTATGCCGCAGTTTTGCTCCCTGTCGGCCACTACGGTGGTTCTGCCACCGCAAGACATGCGGGTGCAGGCGGGCCAGGGTGCCACCGACGCTAGGAACGCGCCAAGCACGCGTGTGAAGCTCCGGACAAGTAGGCCAGGCTGTGAGCAACGTGCCAAGTGCACTGTGGGCATGTGACTGAAACTCTGACGGAGAACGACACTGCAATCTGAATTTAACTGAAGATGAACAGTAATAGTGCATGCAAGGTGTTTGACAGAATGATTTAGGCATGTAGGGATTTTTCTTTGAGCTGATTTTTGGTGGAGGGGTCTCTCATTGCAACCAGAGGTTACCTGAATTTTGGTGGAATTTTTAAGAGGAGATATGAATTTCACCAAATTTGGCAAATCTGGTCCAAACTTGCAGAGAGTGAAATTTGAAAACTTTGAAAAGAAGAAGAGTGGATCAAGATGGTTCTAGGTTGTGGGTACAAAGGACTATCCAGAAGGGTTGAGTTGAGGTCAAAAATCAAATGTATTAAGGTACTTGCTTTGCAAATCACCTAGGCTCAGAAGAAAAGACAGAATTATTTTGAGAAGAGAAATAATTGGAATAAAATCCAAAAATGGATTTTATTAGTTTGGACAGAATGTTTGGGTTGTACCAAAGTGGAAGGAGGGGCTTTGGGGATGTTTTACCATAAGAGGCATGGTAAAACAAGAATGGATCAAACTCAAATAAAAGCCCAAAACCAAAAAGGTTTTCTTTTTAGAAGGAACTAAATCCAAGAAAGATTTTTCTTTTGAGAGGGCAAACTTAGAAGAGGGTTTTTAAGAAGGGTTTAAATGACCTTCTTCAAACCAAGCAAGGCTCTTCCTGAAAACAAAAACCACAAAATTTTGGAGTGTCACAGTCCCTGAAGAAAGCGCTATCCGAGGCCGAAAACAAGGCGGCCATGGAGCGCATTGAGCTTGAAAAGCAAGATGCTAGAGTGGGCGAGGTACAGCAAGAGCTCCAGGAGCTCGGCAAGAAGTTCGAGTCCTTGGAGCGTGACTTCAAGACGAAGGAGTCTGAACTTGCGAAGGCCCTTTTGAGCATGAAAGACGCCAAGGCCGAAGCCGAAAAGGCCCAGCAGGAAATCTAGTCGGCCAAGAAGATAGCTGCGGGAAAGACATTCTTTATGCAAAGCAAGCATGTGGAGGAGACGTTTCTTTTACTTACCCGAATTCGGAGCTCTCCAGGGGCGTTCGCAGATCTGCCACACAGCATATCGGATGCCGTAGAGTTCTACCATGCCGAAGAGGGGAGCACAACGAAGAAGTTGTTTTGGTCCCAGTATGCTGGAGCCGAACACCCGATGCCTCTGAGTGACCAATTGAAGCAATTGGTTGAACTCCACAGGGCGGCCGAAGTGGCTATGAAAGATTTCATAGTTCGGATGTGGCCTGGTGAGCCCCTGCCCGCTAGCTACTTCAGCCTGATAAAGCGGATGGTAAATGCCTGTCCGTGGCTTGAAGTGATCAAGTGATCCGTTTGCATTGAGGGTGCCCGCCGAGCCTTTGCCCGTGCGAAGGTGCATTGGGGCAAGCTGGATGCGGAGAAGCTGGTGAAGGCTGGACCACCGGAGGGCAAGGCACATTGCTATCCCGAAAAATATTATGATGGCATTATGAAAGGCGCTCGCCTCGTGGACGATGAGTGTACCAAGGACACGATCTTTGAGTGAATGCACTCCTGCCGTTTTTGTAATATAAGAACGAAGTTATTTGCACTATATAGCGTTTTGTTGATTTAAAATATTACCTTCTGTGCGGCTATTTATAAAATTCTGAAAGTAGGCCAGTCGTCGGCTTCCGCCCCCATGCAACCAGTACCGGGGTGTTCGTGGAAAACACAAAACACTCTTTTACCCAAATTTTTGGTCCGTGAAGGAGGTGTTTGGCGCAGCGAACAAGGCAATGTGACTATGCGGCTTTATAACTCTTACTTAGCCATAGAACTCTATAATTTTAAATTGCGGCAAAGCCCCTAGAATTCGGAAGGCCGAATTGGGGCGCTATACACGCCTAAATCAGATGAGGCCGACTCCTCTCCTAAATCAGAAAAAATCTTGAAGGATTTCAAGACCTCTCGAACAGCGACCAGCTCTCGCTGCATCATGAAAGTCAGTTTTCGGCTTTCTCTACTAAGGTGCTCATCCGGAAGAACCGGGACACAATTGTAGTAGTTCTCCCTGCACTACCTTAGCCGATATAATGGAACGTAAGGTACCAAAACAAGGGAGCCGGGCTAACCCAACTATTTACCCAAGACATGTTTCGAAGCTGATGCATATAGTGCTATAAGTTCGGGGTGCCGCACTGTCGAAAGTGTTCGGACTTATCTTGTCGTATTAAGGGGCACCATAAGAAGCCCCTGGCAAACTAAACATACCAATGTGCACGAATGCGATATTACATAAACATTTATAAGAAAAATGTGCAGATAGGAATAATGAGCTGACGCTATATATTATCTCCCATTGATGAATAATATGTCTAAGCATATGTTTACACTGAATGTGTTAAGCAGAAGTAAGTAGGATTATTTGACATGTCCTATCCAAGGGCGGGCCGCATGTGGGTATATAAAACAGGTATAATGATCGTGAAAAGATTCCACCTGGGTGTTCCCTTTGTGTGCAAAGCCTTTTGCCTCCTTGGGTTTTCTCTCCTGTAAAAGTCCGACAATCCGGCTCTTCTGAAGAGGCTGACCGAAAGCAGGGTCCTGAAAGATAAAAGGTGGGTTATTAAAGTATGTTCAGGCTGAACCGCACTGTTGACTGCGTCACTATTGCGCCTCCGCCTATGCCCAAGGTATTTTGAGTGCGTAATTGTGTGCGCGTGGCATGAATTTTGCCTTAATGGGGCTAGAGCGGAGGCCGGACTGCTAGTCCTGCTCTTGGTGTGCCTGACGATCCTGTTGCGGGGTACTCGAAGCTCGCTTGACAGTGTTCGGGGTTGTTGTCGCCGGATTGGTGGTTTACCGAAGAAGGCTGCTTTGTACTTCTGCCGCTAGGGCTGCAGTGTGCTCTTCTGTATGGAGAGAGCGGTCCATGTTTCCATTGACTGTTATGACCCCGCGAGGTCCTGGCATCTTGAGCTTGAGGTATGCATAGTGTGGTACCGCATTGAATCGACCGAATGCAGTTCGTCCAAGCAGTGCATGATAACCACTATGGAAAGGGACGATATCAAAGATTAACTCCTCGCTTCGGAAGTTATCCGAAGATCCGGAGACCACTTCCAGTGTTATGGAGCCCATGCAATGGGCCTCTACTCCTGGAATTACACCTTTGAAGGTGGTTTTGCTGGGCTTGATCCTTGAAGGGTCGATGCCCATTTTGCGCACTGTGTCCTGATAAAGCAGGTTCAGGCTGTTCCCGCCATCCATAAGGACTCTCGTGAGGTGGAATCCGTCGATGATTGGGTCAGGACAAATGCGGCTGAACCGCCGTGATAGATGCTGGTAGGGTGGTCCCTATGATCAAAGGTGATCGGACAGGCTGACCATGGGTTGAATTTTGGGGCGACTGGCTCCATCGCATAGACCTCCCATAGTGCTCGTTTCCGTTCCCGTTTGGGAATGTGGGTGACGTAGATCATATTGACCGTTTTCTCCTGGGGAGGAAATTTCTTCTGTCCCCCCGTGTTCGGATGCCGGGGCTCCTCATCATCATCGCTCTGCAGCCCCTTGTCCTTATTCTCGGCGTTTATTTTACCGGTCAGTTTGAACACCCAGAAGTCTCTATTAGTGTGGTTTGCTGGCTTATCCAGGGTGCCATGAATTTGGCATGAGCGATCAAGTATGCGGTCCAAACTAGACGGTCCCTGATTGTTTCTTTTGAACGGCTTTTTCCGCTGACCGTATTTTGAGCCACTGAATCTGGCATTGACTGTCGTGTCTTCATTGTTGTCGCCGTTGTTCTGTCGCTTATGTCTGTTGCGCTGTGGCTTGCCGTTATTGTCGCGGACATCTGAAGTGACGGAATGTATTAGCATCGTGCTGCTGCGAGCCAGCCAGCTATCTTCGCCCGCGCAAAAGCGGGTCATGAGTGTCGTGAGGGCCACCATGGACTTTGGTTTTTCCTGGCCGAGGTGTCGGGCGAGCCACTCGTCGCGGATATTACGCTTAAAGGCCGCTAGGGCTTCGGCGTCCGGACAGTCGACAATTTGTTCTTTTTAGTTCGGAACTGAGTCCAGAATTTCCTGGCTGACTCTCCGGGCTGTTGGGTAATGTGACTCAAGTCATCAGCATCCGGTGGCCGTACGTACGTGCCTTGGAAGTTGACGAAGAACGCGTCCTTTAGGTTTCCCCAACTACCAATGGAATTTGCCGGTAGGCTATTTAGCCAGTGCCCGGACGGTCCTTTGAGTTTAAGGGGAAGATACTTGATGGCGTGTAGATCGTCACCGCGGGCGATGTGAATGTGGAGAAGGAAATCTTCGATCCATACTGCGGGGTCCGTTGTGCCATCATATGATTCGATGTTTATGGGCTTAAACCCATCTAGGAAGTCGTGATCCATCACTTCATCAGTGAAGCAGAGGGGGTGTGCAGCGCATCTATGCCGGGCTATGTGGCTACGAAGTTCGGATGCGTCTAGTTGGCTGTGTCCGGCCCGGCCGGACTTGTCGATAGTGTATCCGGTGTGAAGATCATTGTCACGTGTTGAGGCGTGACCCCGCGATCTGTGATCGATCTTGGCCATCCTACCTTGTTTTCCAGTATATCTTCCAGGTCCTGCCTATCGCCCTGGGCCATAGTGTATTGGCGTAGCGGTGTGGGCTGGTATTCGGGCTGATAAGCCGTTTTATCCCGGCCACGAGGTGGCCAGTCAGCCGCGTGGCGCTCGATTCCATATTCCTCGGCTGTCAGGACTTCAGTCCATGTGTCTGTGAGCACGACTTGATAAGCTTGGAGCTGCTGCTCCTTCTTTTTCAGGCTCCTCGCAGTGGCCATAAGCCGGCGCTTGAAGCGCTCCTGCTCTACGGGGTCCTCAGGCATGCCAAACTCGTCATCGCCGAGGCTAACTCGTCTTCGGAGGGGGGCATATAGTTGTCCTCCTCTGGGTATTCGTCCGTCGCTTGTTCGTCCGGGCTGACCTGCCCATCTTCCTGTTCGGCCTGCTCGAAGGCAGGTTGATCGGGATTGTATTTATCTTCGGCACCATCCGGATTGTTTTCCTCTCCTGTGCCGGTATTGCTGTGGCAGGGCTTGGAGCGGCGCCGATGACGCTCATGCTTTGATTTCTTCCTTGAGGGGTTATCCTCCATTGCCTCATCGCCATTGGTTTCTTTCGGGATGTCCACCATATATATATCATATGTGGATGTGGCTGTCCACCGCCCTGTGGACGGTGGTTCCTGTTCTTCTCCTACATCGTCGTCCGCACCGTCGATGTCTTCAGAGTCGAAATAAAGCACGTCGGTCAAATCATCGACCATGGCAATGAAGTGGGTGGTGGGTGGGCAACAAATTCCCTTGTTGCCTGCTTCCCACTCAAGCCGGACATAGTTCGGCCAAGAGTCTCCTAACAAAGAGAGAGATTTTAACGACTTCAGCATGTCGCCACAGAGCGAGTGTTGGAAAATATCCGCAGTGGTGAACTCCATTACCAGAGCCCAACCAGATTCGACGGGCTTGGGGATGCATGGACTGGAACCCACAACCAGACTTAAGCCCAGGGGTCCGGCGCCATAGGCTTCCTTCGGGGTGAAGTCTATGTTCGGCTCTACCGCCGATGAGTGTGCGGCCTCCGTGGCGGGGTCCATCCATCCGTCCTCGGACGATGCGATTTGCCCCGGATTTAGGTCCGGAGCTCCTGCAGGTGCGATATACCGAGTATTGTCCGACAGAAGGTCTGAGCCGTGCTCGTCATGACTATTCGGCGCTCCTGGCATAAGCCTGAATCCATCGAAGATCAAGTCTCCACGGATATCGACCGTGTAGTTCATGTTTCCGAACCTGACCTGATGGCCAGGGGTATAGCTGTCGGTCTGCTCCAGATGGCCAAGCGAATTGGCCCGCAGTGCAAAGCCGCCGAACACGAAGATCTGTCCCGGGAGAAAGGTCCCACCATGGACCGTGTTGTTGATGATTGAAGGAGCCATCGAGCCTTGCAGCGATGACACAGAGGAACTCTCAATGAAAGCACCAATGTCGGTGTCAAAACCGGCGGATCTCGGGTAGGGGGTCCCGATCTGTGCGTCTAAGGACAATGGTAACAGGAGGCAAGGGACACGATGTTTTACCCAGGTTCGGGCCCTCTCGATGGAGGTAAAACCCTACTTGGTGCTTGATTGATCTTGACGATATGAGTATTACAAGAGTTGATCGACAAAGAGATTGTATAGGCTAAACCCTAGAAGCTAGCCTATGATGATTATGATTCTGTCTCTAAGGACTAGACTCTCCGGTTTATATAGACACCGGAGGGGGTTAGGGTTTACACAGAGTCAGTTACAAAGAAGGAAATACAATATCCGGATCACCAAGCTTGTCTTCCACGCAAAGGAGAGTCCCCTCCGGACACGGGATGAAGTATTGAGTCTTGTATCTTCACGGTCCAATAGTCCGGCCAAAGTATATAGTCCGGCTGTCCGGATACCCCCTAATCTAGGACTCCCTTAGTGACCCCCGTCCTGTCGTTCTGGCGGTCTTGGTCTTGTTGCACCAGAATGGAAACCTTTGGTTGATTCCTCGGGACTCTGCGCCTACTTCTTGCCACCTTTGCAATGAAGAGGAAATTGGTACTCTGCACCCGCTGGCGCCCGCGTGGCCTTGGTTGTCATGGCTCATGTTAGCTGAACCTCGCGAGATGTGCCTTGCATAGAAACCTCCGCTCCTCGAGAGACAGCCTGAGGGGGCTGATCCCCTTAGAGGTCTTGGTGTCTTCCACCTCGCGAGGCCTGGCCTCTCGCAAGGTTCTTGAGTTGTTCATGCTGAAGCTAAACCGTACCAGGCCGTTGATGGAGCCACGCCATGGGCCGCAGGCAGGCAAGTCTGGGTACCTCTGTATCCAGAACGCCGACACTCATAACTGATGTTTGACGGACTAGTGCCCTCACTCAGGTTTGCGTGCTCTTCTGACCTGTTCTACCTATCACTGTTGTCTGACATTGCTAAGACTAAAAGCTGACCCTATGATAGATAGGTTGAGAAAGAGTGGATGAGCATCACAAATCACAAACATTTTGGAAAACAAATGAGTCAAAAACTTATTTTTAGTTTTCTACAGAAAGCATTTCGGAGTTACCGATATTGCAAACTCGATGACACCAAAGCAGTTTTGGAGTCTAAACATGCAAGATCGGTCAGACTGAGATGCAGTTCAGTGACTCTGAGTTGCTAGGGTTTCACAGAGAAATGACCTCGGTCACACCGATTGGTATGTTTTAGTCGGACCGAAAAATACTTGTGCTATGGCCTAAGCCAAATCGGTGAGACCGAAATCCTAATATCAGTCGGTCCGAGATGAGTTCGGTGGAAACCTAAACCTAAATTTTTGTATCAAATCTAATGTAATGGAGTTTGAAGTAGATAGAGTTGTCTCAAAAGTGGCAAGAATACAAGCATTACTCTTTGTGCACGGAATCGGAGTGGGGATGGCACAAAGGGACGAGTTCATATCCTAACTTGGCGATGAACCCGCTATGGCGACAACGGCGGTGAAGATTCCTGTTGACGGCGACGGAGATCGGCGGCGGGAGGATGCTAATGAGGAGAATACGATCCGGAGACCACAAGCCGGCAAAGCTGGATAGGAGCAGGCGAAGCGTTTGGAGAAATTTCCAAAATTTCAACCTGTGGGTATATATATCCATACTCTATCGGTTTGACCGAGTGGAATGCTTTGGTGGCACCGAGATGCAGAATCACAAGCAGTTGCTTCAACTCGGTTTGACCGAAAATTTCAAATCGGTTGCACCGAGATTTAAACCTAGATCAACTTAATGAACTCAGTGTGATGAAAAGGGATGAATATGTCAGGCCGAAATGCACTAAGAGGTTCTGGAAGTTATGTCTATGACTAATCGGTGCCTCCGAGTGCTCCTCACTCAGAGGGTCTGGATATGACTTGATCAAACTTTGTGATGTAGCATGAATAGTGTTTGAGATGAGAAAAGCATAGGTAGCTAGAGGGAGTACTTGGGCATTCTTGTCCATCCATTTGGCAAAAGAAAAAGCCAAACAATCAAAGAAACAAATGGATGTCCTCGAATGGAGAAAATTATGCAACCAATTGCTCACACAATAAGATAGCAAATAAAATATGTGGCAGAGCATGCACGAACACTCTAGCATCTATCAAGCAATTGGCGATGACTAGGTCATCTATATATGAGTATATTGACTTAGGAGTCAAATGAGAACATTTGGTCATAGGTCATACTCATCGTTTAAGCACAAGTGGGGTTACCACATTTACATAAAGCATTGTTGTGTTCACACCATCAGAGTTGCTTTAGCTCAATTCTTAGAGTAAAGCTCTCCTAGATGTGATATCCCCCTAAGAGGGATGAACTAACCTTGGGTTTTGTCGATGATGACTTCATGTAGATGTTGAAGATGTGGATGCTCAATGTTGATCTAGATCATTTGGAGCAATCCATTGGAGTGAGTTGCACTTTCAATACCTACATGGGTTAGTCCCATAAGGAAGAAACAAGGATATCCATAGACATAGAGTGAAGTACATAGATGATGATGTCCATGAAAGCATTTGGTTACCTTGTCCCTTGACTTACCAACAAGAGGGTTTGTGACTCCTTGAACTAGTGCAAGATGTGGAAGTTGATTGCACTTGTCCTTCCAATATAAATTTGAGTGAAGTATGTTGGCAGACTCACCCTCAACAACTCTATAGTTCTTCTTATTGGGATCCATATCAACTTGATGGGAATCCTTGGGGTTGTAGTAGTACTTGCTAAAGCAGAACTTGAAGTAGTCTTGGGAACCCACTTGACAATGGCCTTTAGAACTTCTTAAAATGCATCAATTTCCTCTTGATGCTTGTCCACACCCTTTAGCTTGTGGTCTTTTGGTGGAAGATCATCTTGAGCTTGTGTTCCCTTGAAGGAAGTAGGATCTAACTTCTCTTATTGAGAAACAAACTTCGTCTTTTGGTATTGATCTTATTCCCACTGAACTCCATTGGCATTGAACTTTTGTTCAAAACTTACACCTTGATTCTTCTGGTGCCTTCCTTGCTTGCGTACAATTTTGTCAAATTGCTTACTTTCGGAAAGGCTCTTGTAAACAGCTTTCCCTATAATTCCCTTGAATAAGCTATTTTCTTTCTCAACTGTAACTTGGCTAAGAGAATCACTAGTGGAATCAATAGAACTACTAGAAGAAACAATATTGGATTTAGCATGATTATTGTTACTACTAGAAGAAGAATCTTTCATACTATTGTTGCTAGATTTTACTTGTGGCATGTAAGTAGACAAGAGTAAATGCTTGGCAATGTTAGAAGAACTTTTCTTCCAAAGATCATCATTGATTGCTTTTAAGCACCCATGCTCTTACTCTAAGTTGAGCTTTTCAAAGCATAGCTTCTCATGAGTTTTTAGAAGTTCCCGATGATTCTCTAAAGTAGTTTCATGAGCTAACTTTAGAGTGTTTAGTTCTTTAGTTAGACGCTCAATCTCCTTCTTATCATTGTCATTCATTTCATATTGATTAGCATGATTAATAGCAATTTCATCATAGTTTTCATCATTGGCATTATCGACAAGTAAATCATCATCACCTAGAAATTCATCTTCATCACTATTGAAATCAATTTACTCGGGGTGTGATACCTTAGGGCCTTTACCCATGAAGAATCTTTCAATTCCTTCATTTGGTGAGTCAAATATGTCGTAGGAGTTGGTTGACAAAAGTGCAAGACAGGCAACACCTTCATCTTGAGTATATTTGGAGTCGGAGTGATAAATTCTCTCGGAGTGGTTGTCGGTGTCAGAGCCGGATACCAATTCACCAACATGAGCTTGATGTCTTTGTTTTGTGTAGCTCTTTGATGACTTGTCCTTCCTTTCCGAATCCTTGCTTCTGCAAGAGGGTCTTTGTTCATAAGGATCATCTCTACTCCTTCTCTCTCTTGGAGGTGATTCATCTCTTCTACTTCTCCTTTTAGGTGAGTCTTCTTTTCTTTTATTGGGAGCCGTACACTCATTGAGTAGTCTCCACAATTATAGCAATTTCGATCACGACTAGAAGATCTTTTCTCATGGTAGGATCTTGACTTGGAGCTTCTCTCTTTGCTTCTACTCTTGTAAAATTTGTTGAACTTCTTCACCATTAACCTCAATACTTCATTGAAGACTTGTCTTTCACTTGATGTGACAGGAGTATCACATGAAGCTTTATAAGCACCACTAGACTTGTTGTGAAGCTCTTCCTTATCCTTGAGTGACATCTCATGAGGAACAATTCTTCCAATGACTTCCATGGGCTTGAGATCCTTGTAATTGGGCATCATTTGAATCAATGTGCACATAGTATCATATTTTCCATCCAAGGCTCTTAGGATCTTCTTGATGACGAATCTGTCAGTCATCTTTTCACTTCGTAAACCAGCAATCTCATTTGTGATGAGAGCAAGCCTAGAGTACATTTCAGTGACACCTTCACGATCCTTCATTTTGAACTTGTCAAGTTGACTTTGAAGCACATCCAATTTGGATTCCTTGACGGACTCGGTACCTTCGTGCATATCAATCAAAGTATACCAAATTTCCTTTGCATTCTCAAGACGACTGATTTTGTTGAATTCTTCGGGGCACAATCCATTCAAGAGAAAAATGCAATCTTGAGCGTTGTATTGCAGCATCTTCAATTCTTCCGCAGTTGCTTCATGATATGGTTCTCTCCCATCAAAGAATTCATCTTGCAAACCAATACACACAATAGCCCAAACGGTGGAGTTATGTCCAAGAATATGCATTTTCATCTTATGCTTCCAACTAGAAAAATTAGTACGATCAAAGTAAGGACCTCTACAGTGGTAGTTTCCCTTGCTAGACGCCATACTCTCCTAGGCTGTGAAACCAAGGCTATGATCACCAAAGCTATGGAAATCAACGGAAACCAAATCTCTGATACAACTTGTAGAATCGAAAGTATTTCTAGAGGGGGGTGATTTGACTACTTGACCAAATAAAATCTAACCTTTTCCCAATTTTAAGTCTTGGCAGATTCTAGAAACTTAGGACAAGTCAAGTAATCAGCCTAGACAATCAATTCTAAGAGTGTGGCAGCGGAAAGTAAAACATTGCATATGAAGGTAAAATGGAAGGATTTGGAGAAGGCAAATGCAATGTAGACATGGAGATTTTTTGTGTGCTTCTGTTGATGGAGACTTCAACCCACAAAGGGTAACGGTTGGGTGAGTCCACGAAGGGGTCCACCCATGTGGGGTCCACGAAGAAGCAACCTTGTCTATCCCATGATGGTCGTTTCCCATGAAGGACTTGCCTCACTTGGGTAGATATTCATGAAGTAGGCGATCTCCTTGCCCTTACAAACTCATTGGTTCAACTCCACAATGTTGACGGAGGCTCCCAAGTGACACCTAACCAATCTAGGAGTCATCACTCTCCAAAAGGAAATAGGTGGTGTGTTGATGATGAACTCCTTGCTCTTGTGCTTCAAATGATAGTCTCCCAAACACTCAACTCTCTCTCACATATTTGGATATGGTGGAAACATGATCTGAGTGGAAAGCAACTTGGGGAAGGCTAGAGATCAAGATTCTTGTGGTTGGATTGGAATGTCTTGGTGTCAACACATGAGTAGGTGGCTCTCTCTCAGAAAATGAGTAGTGGAAGTGTAGGCACATTCTGATGGCTCTCTCACAAATGGGGAAGGGGGTGGAGGGGTATATATAGCCTCCACACAAAATCTAACCGTTACACACATTTTACCAAACTCGGTGAGACCGAATAGAGAAACTCGGTGGGACTGATCTAGTTCGAAATGTGAACGTTAGGATTTTCAGTGAGACCGACGAGATCAACTCGGTGGGACCAATGCGCTAGGGTTAGGGAGAAACCTCATCTCGGTGAGACCGATCGGATGAACTCGGTGAGACCGATTTCAACAATAAGCAAACAAAGACTTGGTCAAGGAAACTCGCTGGGACCGATCGGTCATTTCGGTGGGACCAAAATGCTACGAAAAGGAAATAGAGAGTTTGCATTGCGAACTCGGTGGAACCAGTCGCTCATTTCGTTAAGACCGAAACTTACGAAGGGAAATGGAGAGTTCGCAATCCCATCTCGGTGAGACCGAACTGATTAGTGTTTCTGGCTATGGCTATGCCAAGTGTACTTGGTACCGCCGGATGAATCAAATCGGTGGGGCCGAGTTTGACTTTAGATTTTGGACATATTTGGATTTGGGAAAATGGTTGAGGGCTTTGGAGTATATCACTAAGCATTTTGAGCAAGCAAGCCATTAAGCAACACCTCATCCCCTTTTAATAGTTTTGCTTTCCTAGGAACTCAATGTGTGGCACCCCGATCCGCATGGAGCAGGGGGCCTTCGCACGTGACCCAGGATAACACCTGACGCATGACAGGTCCATGATACAAGAATATTCATCAAATACATGTATAGATGATTACATCACTGATAAATACAATCATCTGGCATCGCTCTAAGTCTATCTAAATTGCGGCGGAGTCTTGGTCTACCAGCATATCGACTCTGGCTGGGCTCCACAACTCACAGGACTGGCAAGGTTACGGCCTAGCATGATGGAACAAGCTTACAATTCAGGCACGACCTACAAAACTAGCATGACACGCCAGGTCAGTACATAGAATGTACTTGAAAGACAACCAAATACATATCATCCAAACAAACAGATGGCAGAGCAAGAACCAAGCGTCTGCAACAACCTATCTCATAGCAGAAACTAAGCATGGCATGATATTAACTAGAGACATGGATCAAAATAAGCATGAACAACATCATAGCATCTACTAGCATGGGAATAACATGACATATTAAAAACATGCTTCTAACATGGCAATGACAAAACATGGCATAGTCTAGCAGTTCAATCAAAGCATGGCATGGCATCATGAAACTATGCTGAAAATAAACTACCGGTTACCTCCCGTGAAGACATATTGTATGAACGTGATGCGACAATCTCTTACTCTGCCACGGCTCCTCGGAGCAAACTCATGACTTACCGAGATCTCGTCTCATGATCTTATCAACACATCGCCGTGACTTGTCACGACTATCTGTAGTCCAAGTCACCACCTTCTTTATCGCACTTTAGTATCACCTTAGTTATTAATAGGTTTATCCTCCATTTCGACCAACACCCAATAGTGTGACCTACTACGAACTGTGCCCATGACCGAGGACGCGGCTATGGATAGATTAAATGCACACTCTGTAGAGGTAGCGCACTTTACCCACACCATGGAAACCATGGCCTTACACTCCCATTCGGGTGGACCAACGGCGCTCCGACAAAACCGATCTATTGCCCGTGACACTCTCCCGGCCACTCCGACCAACTCCCCTTTGGGCTAAGTCCTGGGTGGCCCCATGCCTACCAAAGGCATCAACGACCACCGTCGTGTCAAAATAAACAATCCCAAACGGGGAGATGAGCTCAAAAACCAAACCTGGGCACACAGGTTTATCTCTGCCTACCTGATCAGGGTAGCACCTGTCCATAACATTCCCTCGTTGGAGGCACTGGCAAGAGGCATTACAACAGACCCAACTAGGGCCTTCCCATAAAAGGCAAATGTGGCTGCACTAGATAAAGCTCGATTTGCCGGCACTATGAGTCGATCCCATCGATTTGGAGGTTTATTATTAAGTCATGTTATTAAATTCTCCACCATCATCAACATTATGAGCATATTTAACAAGGATGCAACAATGAGCGTGCAACAAACAAATGCATTAACAAAATACCAAAATTCTCAAGTGAACAACTATAGTATATGAAACATGACAATACCGGGTACTAGCATATTAACAAGGTAACATAATCATCATGGCATCAAGGCTACTGACATGAATCAAAACAGAGGCATGATATTATCAACAACAACACCCAACTAGCATGTCCAAAGATATCATGAAAGCACAAGCATGCAAGGCACACCACACAAATATAAATCAAGTCTAAAATAACGGCAGACGAAGCAGGCAAGAATCTACGACAACTAAGCACATACACAAGGTGCAAGCAAAGTCAACATGCAAGTTCGAGACTCATGATAAGAGGTTGGCTTGCCTGGGTGTCGAGGAATACTCCGGGAAGGGATACGATCACCTCGCGGACAAATTTACCGGAGAGGGGTTCGCTCTCAGAGGTGCTGGATTAGGGCAAGGGCAAAATTGGTATTGTTAGAATGTGCAAACATCAAGAAATTAGTCCCATCAAAAAGAGATCGACGAACAGAGAACATGAGCGTTGGAATCACCTCAAACGGTGTCACGGTTGAAAAGTTGTGGCCGTTCACTCGAGAGACAGAAAAATAAACAAAATCTGTCCATTTTTGCTGCTAACGGGTGAACGTTCACAAAGTAACCGCTTCGGCTGGCGAGGATGGGCTGAAGGTGCACTTTCTAAAATGCATGCAGGGAAAGCGCATTCTAGCCGTAGCTGTAGCAAAATACGCTTTCTCCAAGGGAAAGCGCATTTCCTGAAGGCGTATCCACTTGAACGGGTCAACAGGGTCGCCTGGTCAGCGCTGAGGCACTGACGAGCGGGGCCCACTGCGACTTCTTTCTCCTCCTCCCTGTCCTCTTGTCCATCATGACAGGGAGCACGGGGACGGGCCGGCCGCTGCCCTGGCCATCGCCCCGCTGCTCCAAATGGCTGGCCGGCGAGCCCGGAGGCTCCGCCACTCCGCGCTGCGCCTACTGGTGGCCGCGGGGTCTCGCGTGATGGCCTCCATCGATGGCGCCATGGGGAGGCCGCGGAGGCCGAACACGGCAAGGGGAGGAACCGCTCCGGCAGGGCTTCCCCAACGGAATGAAGGACTTTAGCGGCTTCACGAGCTCCTGGGGAAGCCGCACACCAGATAGAAATGGAGCGAGAGGGTGGCTAGTAATGGTTTTGGCCGAGGAGACGGTGGCGATGGCTCAGCCATTGGAGGGGATGGGGAGCTCCGCGGGCTCGAGGAAGAACTGCAGTGCGAGGAGAGGGGTTGTGGACTTCGGGAGAGCTCGGGAAGGCTACTTATAGCCGCAGGGGAGAGCTCAAGAAGGGGGAGAGGTGGCACGCGTGTGGCTACGTGTCCGCCCTCCGGCGATGGGCACACATGGTCAAGGGTCACGGGGAGAGGCGAGAAGGCGACGAGGGGGCACCAGATAAGCAGCAAAGGCTCACGGGGCTATGTAATGCCAAGGGGGCTCAAGGAGGAAGGAGACAGAGGAGTAAGAAGACAGTGCACATGGGCAGGAACTGTGCGGCGATGACGATGACAAGAGGAGGAAGAAAACGAAGGGGGAAGGAGTTCCAAGGGGAATAGGACACCGATGCTGAGTTGCTGGTCATGCTGGGATGAGCCAGAACCGGCCGGAGCTGCTCTGCCGACGCTAACAGTGGCTAGACCCTCGTTTTGGCCGGAACCACTCGTGATCACCACGGACACGGCGCTCTCTTGCCTCCTACTTTGTGCCAAACCATGTCAGCGGTGGATTCCTTCTAATATACATTAAAACTGAAGGGATGGCATGGGAAGAGACGTAGTGAGCAGAGTGAACCAAGCTTCACAAGTTTGTTATAGCAAACTTGACCACATCTTTGTGATCAAACTAGGGAGGCTTAGTGAGAAAATTGATGTCTGGGAGGATTAGGTTAGCAAGGACTACAGTCATGCTAAGTAGGAGGTGATTTGGACCAGTATTTAACATAGTTGCAGTACAACTGCTAAATCTGGTTGGATGATGTAAAAAGATCATACCAAATGGACTTGCCAAAATGGTACTTGTTTCACAAAGATCTCCTTTGTGTAGAAACTTGGATAAATTCTCGGAAAATACTGGCTAAATGAAATGCGCCAAAATCTTGTGGAGGTGGATCATGCGGATAGTAGAAGGCTTGGGAATATTTTCGGCAATAATGGAGCAAGAAAAAATATACTTGCTTCACAAACTGAAAATTTGGACATAAACCAAGAATTGCTCCTGTGCTCACATAGTTCAAAGGAATGAGCAGAATTTTGGTGGAGGCTAATGATTTGGGATAATTGATAAGCTGGTAAAGTTTCATCCCATTTGGAAACTCTATGAAGGTACTTCATTCACAAAGTTGCAATCTAGTCAGAAACTTTGAAAAATTGCATAGGGAGCTAGAATGAATGGATTGAGTTGATTTTCGGTATACAGGGTTGATATGTCGATGTTAATCGCCCTGCCAAATTGCAGCTCAATTGCAATTAGGAATAAAGCACTTCTTTTGCAAAATTTCATAGCAGGAAGAAACTTGCATTAGATCATGCGCCCAATTTTTGAACTATGAAACATGAGATTAGCAAGGACAAGCTGCACAATTTATGTGGAAATTTTTTCTGCTATAAAAATGGTAGTTCCTTTAGAAACTAGCAGAAATGGAATATTGGCATTAAATAGGAAAATGCAATTTTCCTTATTTAATTATAACAAATATTTTCGCCAAAGCTTGGATTAGGCATAAATATCAACTCCACCAATTCTCATGAATTTAGGAGATGGCTAGCTATGACTTTGGATTTTATTCCTCAGAAAGACAAGAAAAGGAATAAATCACAACTAAAAAGGGGAACTCTTGGCTTCTCTTGGTCTATAAAAGAGGGAAACAACTACAATTATCGACTTATGCCTTCTTCCACCTCCCGTTGTTGCCTTTCCAATCTCCAGAGCTCCAACGCCCTGCCTTGCTCTTTCGCAGTGACTCCCTTCTAGTTCTTCCCAAGCTCCAGCCATGGCCGGGTCTAGCGCAAATGGAAAGTGGGACACCTCCATTGACACCAACAATGACATGGAGGAGTTGAAGCGGGTCGGCTACTTATTGGTCGACATCGCGTATCAGGCCCCCAAGGAGGGCCAGATCATCCCGATGCCCAAGCCGGGTGAGAGGGTAGTATTTTGTCGGTGTTCTAGTAATAGCGGTACCCAGACCTGCCTGCCTGCGGCCCTGCGCATGGCCCCATCAATGCCTCGGTACGGCCTAGCTACAAGACTCTACGAGCAAGACCCTCGCAAGCCCCCCCCACTACGTCAGGGCCAGAAGCTTTGCAGGCGAGGACCACCTTTCATTAGGATAAGATGTACCTCTTGTCCCCTATCAAATTGGCTGTTGTGGAATCCCTTCCCACCAAAGCTATGTGGGAAGAGGACCAGGGCCACTATAAATATAGGCTAGTCTCCACCTTAGAGAGGGTATCCTCTTCAGGTCCATTCATTCTCTCCCTCTGAGCCCTAGCGAGGCTGCTCACCCACTATAGTAGTTCATCCTCATCCTCCTCGTGAGGCCAATCCACCACAAGGCAGGAGTAGGGTTTTACATCGCAAGGTGGCCCGAACCTAGATAAATTGTTGTGTCCATTCTTTCCCCGCTCGCACGAACTCAACGAGGCCAAGCCGTGAGGCGATGAGCTCGAGGCTAGGGCTAGGCAAGGTCTTTGCGCACACCCCAGAGTTCAAACATTCTTGGGTCCACGGAGCCCCAATTCTAACATTTGGCACGCCAGGTAGGGGCGCCTCAAAACTCCCTTCCACTTCGCTTCGTCTCTGCTTCGTCGCTCCCATGGCCAACACCCGCTGAGTTTGTGCCGAGCGCCGGGCCGCTCGCATTGCCCAGACGGCGCCCGCGGGCCGTGGTGTTCTGCGCCCCTCCGCTTCTCCCACGACTAATGCTGCCACCGACCCTACTACTAACGAGCAGCAGGACTCTTCACTACCGACCTCCATGCCGTGTGATACCCGCACCACCACTCCTTCCCTCACCACTGTCATGGCGTCGTCTTCCCATGCTTGTTGGGGTTGGCAAACGCGTAGTTTGCGCTGCGCATGGAGCGCGAGCTGCTACACTACCGCCCCACCAATGAGGGCTACGACGCTTGGCTGGGCTGCATCACCGAGCTCGTCAACGCTATCAGCGAGGCCGCGGTGCCATCCCACTCACTCCGTCCCCCGCCCTCCCGCGCGGGCGATGTAGCTCATGGCGCACCTCCTCCTATGCCTCCTCCTCTGTGTGGTGTAGACGCAGAGGCCAGAAGCAACGTGCAACCCACCGCACGGGGTGCCTGAGCCATCACGGGATGAGGCCAGCTGCCAAGTGGTACAGCAGCCAAAGTACAATGCACGTGCGCTCCCGGCACCACCATGCCGGCACCAAGACCGGGCAGCTGTGGGGGCTGCAGCTCATGGGCGTCAGGATCATCGTCCTCTCGAGTAGGCCACACCTGTAAGCGCGGTGGGTTGCTGTGCCTTCACACTAGAGCTATGCCGCATCGTTTGCCCAGGAAAGTTCAAGCCAGACCTGCCACCATGCTATGATGGCACGCTAGACCCTATAGAGTTCCTCCATCTCTACTCGCTAAGTATCGAGGCAACGAATGGCGATGACAAGGTCATGGCGAATTGGTTCGCCATGGCTCTCATGGATGGCGCGCACTCCTGGCTCTTGCACCTGCCAGAGGGGTCAATATTTGAAGACCCACAATTATAGGGATCAACCATAGTCCTTTCGATAAGTAAGAGGGTCGAACCTAACGACGAGCAGAAGGAAATGACAAGTGGTTTTCAGCAAGGTATTCTCTGTAAGCACTTAAATTATAAGTAATGAATAATTTGATAGCAAGATAATTTGTAACAAGAAAGTAAAGATAACAAAAAATAATATGCAGCAAGGTAGCCCAATCCTTTTAAGGCAAAGGATAGGCCAAAATGGTCTCTTATAATAATCAACGCGTTCTTGAGGGTACACGGGAATTTCATCTAGCCACTTTCATCATGTTGGTTTTATTTGTGTTCGCTACTTTGATAAATTGATATGTGGGTGGACCGGTGCTTAGGTGTTGTTCTTACTTGAATAAAGCTCCTACTTATGATTAACCCCCTCACAAGCATCTGCAACTACGAGAAAAGTATTAAGATAAAATCTAACCATAGCATAAAACTTTTGGATCCAAATCAGTCCCTTATGAAGTAGCGCATAAACTAGGGTTTAAGTTTCTGTCACTATCGACACCCATCATCTAAATACTGCTCCACAATGCATTCCCTTAGGCACTAATAAGGTTAAGTGCCATGTAGTCGACATTCACATGACACCACTACAGGAATCACAGCATACACACCATCAAAATATCGAACACATATCAAATTCACAGCATTCCCTTAGGCACTAATAAGGTTAAGTGCCATGTAGTCGACATTCACATGACACCACTACTTGCAACGAGATTTCTCCCATGACCTCAAGAACAAAAGTAACTACTCACAAATGATAATCATGCTCAAGATCATAGGGGTATTAAATATCATAATGGATCTGAACATATAATCTTCCACCAAATAAACATATAGTAATCAACTACAAGATGTAATCAACACTACTAGTCATCCACAAGCACCAATCTAACGTTCTGGTACAAAGATTAAACACAAGAGATGAATTAGGGTTTGAGCGGAGATGGTGTTGTTGAAGATGTTGATGGAGATTTCCCTCTCAAGATGGGAGAGTTGTTGGCGGTGATGATGATGATGATTTCCCCCTCCGGGAGGGAAGTTCCCCCGGCAAAATCGCTCCGCTAGAGGGCAAAAGTGCTCCTGCCCAAGTTCCGCCTCAAGACGACGGTGCTTCATCCCGAAAGGCCTCCCCTTATTTTTCTAGGTCAAAATGACTTATATACCAGAAGAAGGGAACTGGAGGTGGCCTGAGGAAGTCATAATGCACCATGGCACGCCTGGAGGCCCTGGCGCGCCCAGGTGGGTTATGCCCCCCTGGTGGCCCCCCTCTGGTAGTTATTTGCTCCAATATTACTTAAATATTCCATAAAACTTCTCCGTGAAGGTTCAGCCTATTTGGAGTTGTGCAGAAAGGTGGCATGGCATAAATTTTTCAGGTCCAGAATTCGAGCTATCGGCACTCTCCCTCTTTGTGTGAACCTTGCATATTATGAGACAAAAGGCATTACAATTACTACATAAAGCATTATTATGCACAAAAATATCATAAATAACAGTAGGGAAACATGATACAAAATGGACGTATCAACTCACCGAAGCTGAGACCTTGCTTGTCATCAAGTGAAAACCGAAATCAAAAAGCATGTCCACATGCTTAGAGAGAGACGTGTCGATAAAAAAATGGACATAGAAGCATCATGTAAATTATTATAACAGCAACAAACTTTATTATAAAACTTTTATCATAAACTTCTCATAAAGAAGTAACAATTTATCACAACACCGAAGTATAAAGCATAAAATCTATTGAAAACCAACAAACTATGTTCTCAGTCAACTTTGCTATGTTTGTCAATGTCCAACAAATTTTACCACTTATACTTTTCCGATGTAATGTCATTACTTACCATAAGACCACCATATGATCTTATTAATTTATTTCCTTTCTTTTCTTTTATTTTTATTGGAACATTATAGTAGAGAAACAAAACTCAAACTACCCTTTATTATATATGTCGAACAGGATTACATCCATAGATCAGTAATCAAGCACTTAAAAAGAAATGATCGAACTAAACTTTTATTCAACTAGATGATAGGAAAACTAAAGATCGAACTAAAATAGATAAAGGCAAAAGATAGTGATGGTGATACGATACCGGGACACCTCCCCCAAGCTTGGCACAAACCAAGTGGAGTGTCCATACCATGAACTCAAGTCTCCTTTGGTGATGAAGAAGGTGGTGGTGATGATGGGGTAGCGATCTAATCTTCCGTTTTCCATGGCAATGGCTCACCATCATATGAGGAGGAACGAGTCTCGCGAGTCCTACATCTAGTAGCCAAACTCATACCTTTAAACCTTGCTTCATATTCAAAGACTTGGTTTTGGAGATCATAGATTTGGCTTTGCAGAAAGTTGATTTGCTCGTTGACGGCGAAGACGATGTCTTTCATTGATTTGCCATCCACCTTGAGATCACAGGTTTAATCTGCGGTCATGAGGTGATTCACATTGAGTCCATGTTCCACCATCCTCTTGCACTTGAAGACCTCCTGCTCCTTGGGACACTGGCCTCCACGGCCCCCTTCCCCTTGGGACCCTGAACGTCCCGGATATGGAGCACCCCCTCACGCATTTCAATGTCTTGAGGGTGCTGCATCACCTCCCACAAATACGGGTTGATGACGTTCTCGAAGAACTTGTCCTTGGAGGAGCTTGAAGCAGCCATGGCGATCTTGATCTATCAGAAAACAGCAAGAAATAAGACCAGAAGATTTCTACATGATACGGTGGTCAATACGTTCAGGGGGTATATAAAGATTTTTTATCTTGGGAAACAAGCAAACGGCAGAAAACAGAGTCCGGAAGGTACCCGAGGTGGGCACAACCCACCTGGGAGCGCCCTGGTGTCTTGTGCCCACCATTGTTGCCCTCCTGGTTGTTTCTTACTTTCCTAATTTTTAATATATTCCAAAACTGACAGAAAATATTTTTGCGGATTTTTTTGGAGTCCATTTACTTACCGTATCACATACCTCCTCTTTTTCACGATTTTGGAGTGTTCCGAAAGGTTTCTTTTATGTGTTCTTCTGGTGTCATAGTTTGGATAATATTACTTTCCACATTAATGGGAGTACCTGAGAAATAATGTTTTATTCTTTGCCCATTGACAACTTTCGGGTTAGTACCTTCGGCATTATTTATTTTGATAGTTCCATATCGATAAACCCCCTCAATATCATAAGGTCCTTTCCATTTGGAGAGAAATGTTCCTGCAAAGAATCTGAAACGAGAATTGTACAAAAGAAAATATTCTCCAACTTTGAACTCGCGCTTTTGAATTCTTTTATCATGCCATCTTTTAACTTTTTCTTCAAATAATTTTGAATTTTCAGGCGCGACTATGTGAGGGTGCAGTGCGACCTTGATAGCCATGCGCGAGTGTACCTCCTTTTCATTTTGCAAAACTTTAGACAAGCTTGGCAAAAATGTGTGGCAAAGTATGGCAATGCAAGGCCTAGACCCAAACATGATACAAGTATGTACAACTTGTGTTAAAAAATAAAGGCGGGGTTTTCCTTCGCCGGATTGATCGATACATATCCTCATTTGATGTGTCAATTAATGCGTATTTTTTTCTCCAACACCCAAAGAGCTAACAATCCCACTCCTCATTGCTTGATTAATGCAGCGCCATGCAAACCAACATTCTCACTTACACATGCATGAAAGGGTATATTAATGTCCTTGGTTGCTAGTACGAGGCAAACCGCATCAATTTTGCCTCGATTAGTGTTAGTGCCCTTCTACAAATTGTAATTTTGATACTGGCCTTGTATACAAAAAAATGGAGGTAGTAAGTATTTGACTTCCATCCCCATTGTGGTGATGTCAATGATATCTTGAATGTTGTGGCTTTGATGAAGTCCGTTCGACGGAGCACACCATTAAAGGAGACCACAGTAATCCTTCGCCAGTGCCGCTTGCAAGCCGAGACAACCGCCTTCTTTGCATTCAGGAAGTTCATTGAACCAATGAAGGCGTAAATGTACTACTACACAATAGCATCGTCCGTCCAGCTTAGTGCGGTAAGGTGGTTTCTGGAAGAATACGATAGAGACCCTTTGTGAAACAAGGACAACCATTGTTCGATGTCGTCAAGATATGAATGGTAGTGAAACCAGACTATCATACATTTGCTATGTTGTTTAGGAGCCTAGGAGAAATGAAGGCGAAGGTTATGGTGCTCCATCGGACAGTACGGCATGAAAACATAACAATTATGTCAAATGAACTGAGCTTCTGAACTTCTGGTGGTGCATTTATCTGTCGAACTGTTAACTTTTATGACAACCTTCCTTTTGTTTTATGGTTGTTATTTGTTTATTGCGATACAAAATTTCTTCTTAGCATGCAGCGACCGGCTCAAGAAAATAGCAAGCCATTTTTTTATAGTGTAGGGTGTTCCCTATATTTGCACTGATGCCGAACTTTGATGCCCACTGGATGTAATATGTGCAATCGCCTTAATAGCCTAGTGTTAGTTTCTGGCTTATTTATTTCCATAGTCTTCTTTTTCCTTGGTTTACTAGTGGCTGCAACAACCATGGGCCATATACGGACTGTGGTAAGCTTGATCTTGTTATGGGTCATAGGATGCATGGGCCTCCTACGGGCCATCAGATAAATGGGCCTCTAGCGGCACCATAGAATCAGTGGTACTCGGGCCGTCGGATAAATGGGCCGACATGGGCCGTAAACGGATTTAATTGGTATCGGGCGAGCACGGTAACGGGCCGTTAACAGTCCGGAAGACAACAAAGGCTTAATTTTGTCACAGGCATAATGGGTTGTTAATGAGCCAGAATATAGGACGGGCTGCAAATGGCGCAACAGGTTAACAGGCCACGAACGGGCCGATTCTAAATTCGCGCGGAATCTGGCCCATTAGGGGAAGACGCTAGTAATTGGCCAGAAGTAATCGAGGGCCGGAAAGGAGCCCAAGAATGTGTGGGCCTTTAGTAGGCCGAGATCTCACACGGGCTGGAAATGGCCCATGTGAATCATGGGCCGTTACTAGGCATAAATAAATTTACTGTTTATTATGGGCCATAATCACCGCAGCCCACTAAAGGGCAAAAAGATACGAAGGCCTCATACGGGCCAAAAGACATCGTGGGCCATACATCGCCCGAAAATGAAATGTGCTGGTATTATACTGGACGACCCACATGACGTTTTTGGGCCGATATCGGGAATGCCATAACGACCTGCGAGTTACTAGGCCGTAAAATGGGCTATATGCGAGCAAACCGTTAACTGGCTTTTCATGGGCCGGCCCGCTAGCTTTTGACCAAGTCAAACAGGCCGGCCTTTGTAAGCTAAATGGGCCAGTTTTGGGACATCGCACGATTCGACATATCATAGGCGCCTATCTGACCCAATGACGAGCTGACACGTGTTTCCTTCGACCAATGAGAATTTTACACGTGGAAAATCGCCATTGGTCATTGCTGCTAACGGGTCATCGGTTATGGTGGATGCCATGTGTCGGTTACCCTTGACGAATGCACTTCCATGACGTGTCATTTATCGTCATGGAAGTGAACACTTATGTCATGGAACACTTCTACAACAGCACAGGTATGACTATCTTGATTCTGTCATAATATTGTCATGGATGTACATGCATGACAGGAAACGTTACCTACTATGACAAACACGTATCATCACGAAAGTGTATTTTTTGTAGTGATGATGGAGACCATATACAAACTAACCAATGTAGGTCAGATAATGCTCCATCGTCACCTCCTCCCTTGCCAGCAAAGGGCGAGTCTGATGTGGACTCATAAGCCCGAACACCCGGCCACCGTGCAGCACCTCTTTGGCACCACCTATGACAACGTGTGGAGCCTCTTGTTCAAGTCCCAGAAGGAGTGGCTGGTCGAGAAGGAAGACATTAGCCTCGATGCTGAAAATACTCCAAGGAAGGTAATTAATCCATTACCTGACGTATATTCGAGCACTCATACTGTCCAGAGTTCAGTCTAAGTCCCATTTTGTTGCATTAACAGGGCTGGCTCGAGAAGGCCGAAAAGATCAGCAGTCTGGCTCCACTACCTGAAGAGCCTCAGTCAGCTCAACTGGGGGAGCTACTGGTCATGGAGCCTTACAAGGCGCTAGAGAAGAAGGGGAAGAAGAAGAAGGAACTGCAGGAGGCCCGGGGGGGCTCCGCTTATGGGAGAATCCGCACACCAAGGCCGGAGACGCAACGGCCCCATCTACCCAAGACGGGGGCGAGGACGAAGACGAGTAGGAAAGTGCCTCCTCCCACTGCAAGAAGAGGGCGATGTTCGAAGACATCAAGGAGGTTCAAACTCTTTGGGCCCTGATGTCTACTACACAACTTTATTCTTGTAGACTCGTGTTGGGGTTCCAAGCGCATAGTTTTGTAGGATAGTAGCAATTTCAACTTGGGAATCCGTGAGTTGAGTGCCAAAACATATCTCAAGTGAATCAATATAATACCCCATTGTCACCGTGGGTGTTCATAGCAAGACATACATCAAGTGTACTCAAATCCATAAAAGTATTCAATCCTATAAAACAAAATCTCAAAGGGAAAACTCAATTCATAACAAGATAGAGAGGGGAGAACACCATATGATCCGACTATATTAACAAAGCCCGTGATACATCAAGATCGTGACATCTCAAGAACATGAGAGAGAGAGATTAAACACATAGCTACTGGTACAAAACCTCCGCGCCAAGAGTGGACTACTTCTTCCTCATCATGGAGACCATAGGGATGATGAAGATGGCCACCGGTGATGATTCCCCCTCCGACAGGGTGCCGGAACGGGGTCTAGATTGGTTTTCCTGGCTACAGAGGCCTGCTGTGGCGGAGCTTCTGATTTAGGGTTCTCTCTGGGGGTTCTGGAATATTTGGGAATTTATAGGGCAAAGAGGTGGTGCAGGAGGCCACTGAGGTAGGCACAACCCACCAGGGCGCACCTGGGCTATGAGGCGCACCCAGGTGGGTTTTGCACCCCTCGGGGCGCCCCTCTTGTACTTTTTTGGCCCATCCTGGGACTTCTGGTCCATAAATATTCTCCAAAAAGTTTTGCTGCATTTGGACTCCGTTTAGTTTTGATTTTCTAGGATGCAAAAAACAGCAAATGGCACTGGGCACTATGTCAATAGGTTAGTCCCAATAAAAGATATAAAGTTGCTATAAAATGATTGTAGAACATCCAAGAATGATAATATAACAGCATGAAAACTTCATAAATTATAGATACGTTGGAGACGTATCAGCATCCCCAAGCTTAATTCCTACTCGTCCTCGAGTAGATAAATGATAAAAGAAATAATTTATGAAGAGTGAATGCTAGCAAAGTGCATAAGTTTTATCAATGATAATTTCAATCACTTTTCCTAGCATCATAGTAGCCACCCTTTCTCATAAAAGTCATCCTGATAAAGTAACAGCGAATGCTCATGTTGAGGTTCAAACAATGAATTCTCTTGAAACTTAACAACCTATGTTCTCAGTCACCATGCAATTGCAATTCAACTTATTCAACAAAGTTTAAGTTAGAGCTCCACATACTCAATCATCATATAGTCTTCCATGATTGCTAGTACTCAAAGCATATTTTTAGAACAAATGCCATCCATAGAACACAGAGAGAGATAGGGGCTTAATATTTTGCCTTCCAACTCATTTATCATAGAGATAATTGTCAAAAATAATAATTCATGATCAAATATATTTCACTAGTCATATGTGCCTAAATCTTTCCCCACCACATGATGCTTGCCTACTAGATAATAGTTGAGGTGAAATGAGAATTCAAACTATTGACTCTTTCCATAAAAGTAATTACTGAAGAGTAAAAGATATGCCCTTCGCAGAGGGAAGCAGATGTTGTCATGCGCTTTTTATTTTTGGATGATTAAACACTTAATGCAAAGGAACGTCATGTTATATTGCCACTTATGATAGCAACCTTAATTATGCAGTCCGTCGCTTTTATTACTTTGCTACCACAAGTTCGTACAACGCTCAATTTTCCCTTACAAAAAAAGATCAAACATATTTAGGAGCAATTTTTATTGCTTTATGCAACAACTTACTTGAAGGATCTTATTCAATCCATAGGTAGGTATGGTGGACACTCTTGGCAAGAAACTGGGTTTAATGGTTTATGGATGCACAAGTAGTATCTCTAACTAGTACAGATTTTTTTCTAGCAAAATATCCTTGGCAAACACCACATGTTGGAGGATCCATGACAATATAACTTCTATGCAAATATAGACAACCATAACTCATTAGGTTGTCTTCCTTGTCCAACTTCAACTAATCTGCTCAAGTTTAAAAATAATTAATGGGTATTCACAATCATAGAAGATTTCCAAGATAATAAATTTGCATGTGAAAGTTCTCTTCCTTATACTAATCGTTCATGAATTGCTAGTATGACCAATATTGTGATTGTCAAGCTTCAAAAGATTTCACTTTCTAAACCCAATGTGAAGCTACTACTAGGCATGATGTTAACATATAATTTTAACTTCATGATATTCAATTCATTCAACAATGTACTCATAGGATATAAGTGAAGCGAGAGAGTAAATGAAAAACTACTTCAAAAAGATATAAGTGAAGATCAAATGAGTAGTCATGTAAAGAGGTAGCTATTTGAGGACTTTCTTTTATTTAAAGACTTTCATATTTAAGTAGTTTATTAAAACAACAAGCAATACAAAATAAAATGGCATTCCAAGAATAGCCCACATCATGTGAAGAAGAAAAAAAATACTAATCAATAATTATTGAAGAAGTGCGATGCGTACTGGGCATCCCCAAGCCTAGATACTTTAGACTAAGCTTGAGCTTTTGTGTCTCCCTAATTCCTTTTATACCACGGTTTCCCTAAATCTCAAAAAACTTCATCCACACAAAACTCAACAAGAGTGAGATAAGTTAGTATAAATAAACTCAAAACCTTATCATTCTCTACTGTAGAAAATCGCTAAAATTATTATTTAACATTTCATACTAAATTCCGGTGCATATTTAATAGTCCTATCCTCAAATAGAATCATTAAACAAGGAAACATATGCAAACAATGCAAACATAATGGCAATCTGTCTAAACAGGACAGTCTATAAATAATGCAAGAAGATCCATACTTCTCTCACTGAAAAAATTCTCAAATTTTACCAAATTGTAGAAAATTTATCCTATCTTATTGTGAAAAAAGTTTCAACATCTTATCGCATTCTAAGTTTTTAGAGAACTTTTGTAACAATGATATTTCTTTTTTGAAACAACAACTCAAATACTTGCAAAATAAGCACGGTGAAGGCTATACTTGACATTTTTATTAAAATAAAAGGTGCAAAACATTATTCTAAATAACAAAAAGAAAATCATAACAAAATAAAATGATGCTCCAAGCAAAATACATATCATGTTAGGAATGAAAATATAGCTCAAGTGAGGTTATTGAAAAAGTTGGAGACGAAAGAGGGGATGCCTTCCGGGGCATCCCCAAGCTTAGTTGCTTGGATCTTCCTTGAATATTACCTTGGGGTGCCTTATGCATCCCAAGCTTAGGGTCTTTTCACTACTTATTCTCCTCATATCGATATCTCACCCAAAACTTGAAAACTTCAATCACACAAAACTTAACGGAACTTTGTGAGATAGGTTAGTATGATAAAGACAAATCATCCACTTTGGTACTATCAAAGAAAAGATTCATAATTGTTCTCACACAATGCCTATTGTACCTTATCATTTCCACAATTTATAATGACCAATATAAGCCATAGAACTTAGAAAACAAGCAAACTATGTATTGAAAACAGAATTTGTTAGAAACAGAACAGTTTGTAGTAATCTGAACTAGAACAATACTTATGCTACTCAAAAAGTACTGAAAAATTAGGAAAACCTAGGGAATTTGCATATAAATCATTTGTAAAAATTTCAAAGCAAAAACAAGTTCCAGTAAATTTTGAAAATTCCTAGACTGAGCGCAAAGATTTCTGTTTTTGCACAGAATCAAGTCAACTATCATCCACACTATCCCAATGGCTCCACTTGGTACTTTATTGAAACAAAAGCAATGAAACATGATTAACACAGTAGCATAATCATGTGAACACATAAAAACAGTAGTGCTAAATGTTGAGTTGTCTCCCAACAAGCGCTTTTCTTTAATGCCTTTTAGCTAGGCATGATGATTTCAATGATGCTCACATAAAAGATAAGATTTGAAACATAACGGGAGCATCATGAAGCATATGATTAGCACATTTAAGTCTAGCCCACTTCCTATGCAGAGGGATTCTGTGAGCAAACAAACTATGGGAGCAAGAATCAACTAGCATGGGAAGGTAAAACAAGCATGACATCAAAACTTTCGACATAAAGAGAGGAGACTTGATATTATTGAATACGTAAAATCATATGTTCCTCTCTCATAATAATTTTCAGTAGCATCATGAATGAATTCAACAATATAACTATCACATAAAGCATTCTTTTCACGATTCACAAGGATAGAAAATTTATTACTCTCCACATAAGCAAATTTATTCTCATGAATAGTAGTGGGAGGAAACTCAACAAAATAACTATCATGAGATATTTGATTGACATAATCCAATTCAAAATAAAAATCATGATGAGAAGTTTCATGGTTATCATTATTGTTTGTAGCATACATGTCATTACAGTAATCATCATAGATAGCAACTTTGTTCTCATAAACAATTGAAACCTCTTCGAACATAGTGGATTGATCATTAAATAAAGTCATGACCTCTCCAAATCCACTTTCATTAATATAATCGTCATAAATAGGTGGCATGCAATTATCATAGTAAATTTTCTTCTGAAAACTTGGGGGACTAAAAATATCATTTTCATCAAACATAGCATCCCCAAGCTTTTAGCTTTGCATATCGTTAGCATCATGGATATTCATAGAATTCATACCAACAACATTGCAATCATGCTCATGATTTATGCCAAACATTTTATTGAATTATTCTTCTACCAATTGAGCACAATTTTCCTTTCAATCATTTTCGAGAAAGATATGATAAAGATGAATAATGTGAGACCACCTCAATTCCATTTTTTTGTAGTTTTCTTTCGTAAACCAAACTAGTGATAAAACAAGAAACTAAAAGATCGACTACATAATCTAAAGATATACCTTCATGCACTCACCTCCCCGGCAATGGCGCTAGAAAAAAGCTTGATGTCTACTACGCAACTTTATTCTTGTAGACTCGTGTTGGGCCTCAAAGCGCAGAGTTTTGTAGGACAATAGCAATTTTCCCTCAAGTGGATGACCTAAGGTTTATCAATCCGTGGGAGGCATAGGATGAAGATGGTCTCCCTCAAACAACCATGCAACTAAATAATAAGAATTCTCTTGTGTCCCCAATACATCGCATACAATGGTAAATTGTCCAGGTGCACTAGTTCGGCGAAGAGATGGTGATACAAGTGTAATATCGATAGTATATATTGATTTTTGTAATAGGTAAAATTAAAAAACAGCAAGGTAGCAATTGGTAAAATGGAGCACAAACAGTATTGCAATGCTTGAAAATGAGGCCTAGGGTCTGTACTTTCACTAGTGGAATATCTCAACAATGTTAATCTAATTGGATCATATAACCATCCCTCAACGTGTGATGCAGAATCACTCCAAGTTTCTTATCTAGCAGAGAACATAAGAAGAAACTGTTTGTAGCTATTCTTTCCGGTTGATCTATCCAAGAGTTCATACTAAAATAACACCAAGTTATTCTTTCTGATCGACCTATCCAAGAGTTCGTACTAAAATAACACCAAGTTATTCTTTCCGATCAATCTATCAAGAGTTCATACTAAAATAACACCAAAGAAAATTCAGATTCATAATACTCAAGCCAACACAAAGAACCTCAAAGAGTGCCCTAGGATTTCTATCAGAGAAACAAAAAGCGAGAACGTGCATCAACCCCTATGCATAGATTACCCTAATGTCACCTCGGGAATCCGCGAGTTGAGTGCCAAAACATATCTCAAGTGAATCAATATAATACACCATTGTCACCATGGGTGTTCATAGCAAGACATACATCAAGTGTTCTCAAATCCATAAAAGTATTCAATCTGGTAAAACAAAATCTCAAAGGGAAAACTCAATTCATCACAGGATAGAGAGGGGAAAACACCATATGATCCGACTATATTAACAAAGCCCGTGATACATCAATATCGTGACATCTCAAGAACACATGAGAGAGAGAGAGATTAAACACATAGCTACTGGTACAAACCCTCAGACCCGAGGGTGGACTACTCCCTCCTCATCATGGAGACCTTAGGGATGATGAAGATGGCCACTCGTGATTATTTACCCCTACGGCAGGGTGCCGAAACGGGGTCTAGATTGGTTTTTCATGGCTACAGAGGCCTGCGGTGGCAGAACTTCTGATCTAGGGTTCTCTCTGGGTTTTTTGATATTTGGGAATTTATAGGGCGAAGAGGCGGTGCGTGAGGCCACCAAGGTGGGCACATACCACCAGGGTGCACCTGGGCCCCCAGGCGTGCCCAGGTAGGTTGTGCCCCGCTCGGGGCACTCCTTTGGTACTTCTTTGGCCCATCCTGAGTCTTCTAGTCCATTAAAATTCTCCAAAAAGTTTCGCTGTGCTTGGATTTGGTTTGGTATTGATTTCCTGCGATGTAAAAAACCAGCAAAAAAACAGCAACTGGCACTGGGCACTATGTCAATAGGTTAGTCCCAAAAAATTATATAAAGTTGCTATAAAATGATTGTAAAACATCCAACCATGATAATATAACGACATGAACAATTCATAAATTATAGATACATTGGAGATGTATCAGGCCCCGAAGAGATAATGCAGGCCCAAGGTGGTCCTGTCCGGCAACTCGGACTCTGATGAGGAGTCCATGGCGTCCGAAAAGGTTCTAGAGAGGGAACCCATGGTTAAGCCCTCCGTCATGAGGTGTGTACCGAGATATCTCTTGTTTACTTTGTTTTACCAACCTCTTTTCTAGTGGGAACCGATTAATATCATACCCCACCACGCGGCCGCCCTACTGAGCAGACCTCGGAGGAGACCTCTCCGCCCACTAAACTGGCGGATAGCGGGTCTGCGTCGTGCTCCGCACCTCCTCTGGTCCCCGAAGAGGACGCAGAGTTTCTTTCCCAAAGGACTCATCCCCGTCCGAATGCAGGGGAGAGGGGCGACACAGTCATGGCCGAGGCTGATTCTTCGGTGACCAAAGGCCAGGAGGGCGCGTCTCTCCTCACTACAAAAAAAAGACAATTCCATGACAGTTTTGGCCGAACAATTTTTTTCTGTCATGCTTATGACACTTCTATGACGATAATTGTGACAAAAGCACGTATCATCGTAGATGTGGTGGGATCCTGCTTCTGTGACAAAAAATCATGACAGAAAATGGGCTTTTCATCTAGGGGCGGGCCGGGGACGCACCTGCATGACATTCTTTGGGCCGTCCATGATGGAAAAAATCATGGTAGAAGCGAGGGGCGAGAAAAAATTCAGGGAATTCCCGGTTACAGTGGGTGGTCGGGGTCGAGCGATACACGGAAGTTTGTGTGTTTCGCTCGTATACACGCATGTGTGTGAGGCGTTGGCTAACTGAACTCAAGCGATCACACGTTGCTGAACCTGAGCGATTGATCCCTTGGCAATTAACTAAAACCGAGTAATTCATTCGCTGCTGACTGAACCCGAGCGATTCCTTCGCCGCTACTGCTAACTGAACCCGAGCGTTTGATCACTCCTACTGCTTACTGAAGCCGATCGAGCCCTTGTGCGAGATGTAGCCAGCCGGTGTTGGCTTGCCTCTTGATGAACAGTGACCGTTGCTACCGTGCGCGCGGTACGTAGAATGAGTCGAGACATGGTGAGTCGAGCCGGTTGGTTGGCTGTTGATGAATAGTTCCTGGTGGGGGTTGGATGAACAGGACCCCATGGTAGTAGGCCGTAGCCGTTGGATGAACAGGACCCCGAGGAGGCCGCCGGAGCCCAGTTGGTTGGGGGTGGATGAATAGGATGTCGTGGAGGCTATATGAACAGTAGTCGTGGATGAACAATAGCTGGTGGAGGCTGGAGGAAGTCGACAGTGGATGAGCAGTGGCAGGTGGAGGCTGGAGGAAGTCGATGATGGATGAACAGTAGCTCGTGGAGGCTGGAGCGAGGCAGTAGACGGTGGATGAACAGGACCCCATTTCCACCGTAGGCGCTCTGACAAACGTCCGTTTCCTCCGTTTTGCGGTACGCCACACCCCTCCCGATCAACATGACCCCATTTCGACTTTGGGAACTCAAAAACAAGTTTGTTTCCTACGTTTTGCGGTATGCCAGACCCTTCCCGATGAACATGACCCCGTTTCGACCGTACGCGGTCGAACAGAAGGCCGTTTCCTCCGTTCTGCAGTACACCAGACCTTGTTTCGGCTATTCTGTCCAAGCCGGTTGGCTCCCGATGAACACGAGTATTCCGACCCAGTCGGTTGCCTCCCGATGAACATGACGTTGTTTCCTTTGTTGTGACCTAGCCAATTGGATGCCGATGAACAGGACGAGGCCGCTGTACGCGTTCGAGACCACGCTCGTATGTACGTACATACCCGTATTATCTTTCTTGCAGCGTGGCTGTACGTACATGTACACGATATAGATGGGACTACATGACATGCTACGTCTGTGCCTCTACTACGACACATGTTGCTCCTTACTCGGCCATAGTTCATCTCTGCACAGAGACCAATTGACCAGTATGTACATACACGTTCTCTACCAGAGAGACAACCCTACATATGGTTCGACCCGGTGGGTCCCAGCTGTCAGGGAGGATAAGGAGGCACTTCCTTGCGTGCGAAGATATAGCTGATGGGTCCGAGCTGTCGGGGAAAGGAATCATTTTTTTTGCCCGTAATAAGGACACTTCCTTGCATGCGAACATGAAGCTGGTGGGTCCTAGCTGTCAGGGGGAGAAAAGATTATTTTTAGGGTAAAAGGATGTAGTTGCATGCATGCGTCCATGGGGGTGGTGCATCCCCACTGTCAGCATCTCCGTGTACAGTCATCCTCTGATGACTCTCGTTTGTTGACCACACCATGCCGAATGGACCAATGCCGGTGGACAAAGGCGGGGCCCCATACTGGAACGACCCGGAGATGGGGAAGACGCGGCACGCCTGATCATGACGTTCTTGGGAAGCCGACACGCCCTCATGGCACGCCTGATCATGACGTTGTGGTTGTCCATGTACTTGTCGGCTATGGGAAGGCGACACGCCCTCATGTTCAAGATCCGCTTGTACATGTCGTAGCATGCATATGTGTCCTTGGTCGCATAGGTTATGTAGGCTAGATTCAGTGGTACCTCCCATGTGTTCAGGTCCTTGGCATCAATGTCTTCTTTCATCTTGGTGTAGCAGGGGTCGATGATGGTCGCGGTGAGGTTAACCACGAAGTCCTTCTCCTGACTATTGCCGATGATCTTATATTGCTTCTAGATGTCGACAAGCATCTTTCACCAGATGGCCGAATCATAAATCACAACCGCGTTCTTCTTTCTCTCCACCATAGCGAAGGTGCAGTTGGCGGTGCCGATGAAACGGGCGAATGCCCCAGAACCTCTGATGGCCCTACAGTAGTGGTAGATGAGAACCTCGTCCCGCACACATACCTAGGCGACGATGATCCGCTGGTCCCTATCAGGAGATGAATGGATGGGCACAAGGTCTTGTATCACGACCTTGTGCTTTCTCCTCCTGTAGGTAGTGCTTGAACTTGGCGAGGCAAAGCTTCACTGAGTTTGGATCATTGGTGTACATCACATTCAAATTAGTGCTGCCATGGGTCTGAACGATGAACTCAAAGGTGAACTCCTTGCAGAAGTCCATATCCAGCAGGCTCACCCCTCGGATCGCCATTTGAGTCTCTTCTCATGTGGAGTTGATGTGGCGGTTCTCATTTTGTTTGTATTGGGCCCAGGGGAGATGAAGATGATCGGTGTGTACTGGGGTACTAGGGGGTGGCACTAAGGCATCAGCAGTTCATTTTTCCAATCTTGGGGAATTGCAATCGATACTGAACGAGTGGGTAGGTGGCAGCAGCAGTTCATTTTTCAGCTCTTGGGGAACTGCATCTAACAGTAAACTGAGTGTGTACAGGCAAAAGAAGTTACTACCCCTCCCTCGCCCGCTACACGCCCGGCAGAACATGCACGCTCGGGTTCACGAGCGGGTCTATATTGGTACTGTAATAGCAAGTGTTAGTCGTCAGTTTACTTAAATTTTATTAGCTTGAATTAAAATTTATTCTTAAAACAAGCAAAGCATTGGCTCGTTCAATCAGTGCCATGGGATCAACATGCACAACTATTACAATTATTATTCTAAACAATATTAGCAAGTTTAAATAGCTTGTTATGGCTCCTGTCCTCTACAACATCATGTCGTCTTTCCTAGCTTGCAAGATTTAGAACCAACCAATAAGATTGACATAATAAGTAAAACAAAGATGCCTACACATCACAATAATTTCCAGCTTGCAAGATTCAGAACGAACAATTAGATTGAAATAATAAGTACAACAAACATGCCTACACATCTAAATGATTCACCGATGTGATCCAGTCGTAACTATACAACTCAAATATTGTGAGAATGAGAACAAATAAATAAAAATTGATCGATGCTTCATGTAAGAAATTTGATCCAAGGATTTTCTTAAACATTGAAACTAGTCTTTTTTAAGACCACACAGGGCAAACATTGGCAGTTGAAATATTCTGCATCACTGGTGGCACTACCACTTCCAATATATGCACAAGAGGGCCTTCTAGATTTTGAAGTAGTGTGTATAGAGCCTCATCCTTAGTATTCAACATATACACATAGCAGAGCCTAGTGGAATCATCAATCTACGTCCTGAAATATCTCTTTCCGCCTTGCACACACGCATGGCACTTTAGAGCCTTTGTGTAAAGTAAATCTTTGGATTAAATCCATCTTGGCTAGCCGTGTCTTACAACCCAAGAACTTGGTTGAACGCTTTTGACCATCACAACATCTGTAGTTGAGTGTTCATGTTTGCATAAATAAGAAAGAGCATGATTACTATAATATTGGCACTAGTTAAAGCAACTTTATTTCCAAAACGAGAAAAGATTGTGATAGAATAGCTTTATTAAAAAAATACAATGTTAGCACATTACAACAAAGCACAATCATGTTGATAAAGGACAGTACTAACCTGTGTGAGATGACTTTGGGAGATCAAGTTGTTTTTCAAGTCCCCATATCTTTTAATGAAGGCGATTCATTGACATCCATTAACACCTCAGTGTGGCAGTAGAAGGAGGAGCGTCGACTCATTTCAATCACTTTTTCGTGAATTTCAACTAAAATTATGGCGCCCGCCTGTTAGAGAGGGGGCCCATGCCATCTAAACGATAGGCGTGATGGACTCAACTAGTTCATTGCAGCTACATGATTCATGAAGTGCAAATGTACTTGATTCTGTCGGATATGCCTTCTGCAAGTTATCTACATTGGAAATGAAATGGTAGCTAAGACAGTAGCTCTATTTTTAATGTATTATTACTTCATTTTACCAATGGCAGTAGCGGTGCCAAAAGATTGCCACAAATTATTAGTGGCATTAAATTAAGATGCAAAAACAATATCATTATTGCTTTCTTATAGCAGTGCCATAACAGTGGCACAAGATCACTAGCTAGATGTAGAGTCAAAATCAACCAAGAAGGAACATACCCGATCATGGGAACCATAACTGAGAGAGGGGCCCTATGCCGCCACAACTCGATGTGGTGAACCTGCAGATCCACTCGGATGATTTAATTCGGGCGACCTTTTTCTACAGTGCTCCTGAAATGAAGCAAAGATTGTATCATGAAGCTAGCAAGAAGTACTTTCTCTCATAAGCTGGCCGTTCTTCTTTAGTAGTTGCACTAAAATCGAGCAACATTATGGTTGGCTGTCCCGCTCATGCAAGGTCTATAATTTGCTTATCCTTTTGTGCAGTTCCACTAAAATGAAGTGCCATTGTGGTGACAGTGACGACTCATCTTGTAAAGGCTAATAAAATGTTGCATGATATTACCAACAGAGTTTGACGGAGATGTTGGAAACTCCGATCAACCTTTGTGCAGTTCAACAAAAATTGAGACACGTTGCCCACATGACAATTTACTTGAACTGCACAAGACACTCATTCCAAAAATGTGTTTTGTGCAATTCACCAAAAGGTCACAATAGCAAGGATGTGAAATTGATATCCCTATCCGCACAAAAAGATAAAAAGAAAATAGTTTACTGTTCAATAACAAGATACAAAACATACACGAAATGAAAAGAAGCATCTTGATTATGTTCATGGCAATCATGCAAGAACAGCAGAAATTTTAAAACAGCAGCATTGCTTCATGTTACGGGAGCATTACGATCAACAATGACATTCATTAAATATGGGATTACTTTAATGGTGGCATTGCTTGTTTACCAGATACAGTAGATCAATAGCAGCTAAAGAGTTGGTTTAAGGGCATGGGACAATGGGGACACTAGGACACTCAGCACCGTAAAGAAGCATCTTACTTATCATACTGGGAAAAATAGTAGGAGTACCATTTGTAACATAGTTTAATTGCATGGTATTACTGGAGGCATTAGATTAACAATAACATTGGTTAGACATGTCATTACGGTAACAGTGTGATTGCTTCATTTTACATTCGCCCTTGTATTAGCAACTACAAAAAGCTGGTATAAGGACATGCAACAATGGACGCATCAGCACAATGTACCAACAAGGAGGCATAAAGTGGTGATGCCGAGTTTGTTCATACTATGTGAGGTCAGCATATATAATCCTAGATGCCTTTTACAATGTGTGGGCAGAAAATCTAATCCTGGACATACTCTGTTGACTTGTCCACCACCCGCCACTTTCTATCCTTCTTTCAACCAATAATAGATTTGTTCCTTATCAAGTTTGTACTGCCTTTTCCCTTTATTTACCTTTTCAACCAAGAGACCGGTTGGGTATCCAGTCTCTAATACTTCCCCCATCCTATTTCCTCTTTGAATCAAGTCCTTGATTCGTGCTACAACTTCCCCCCCTTCGTTGTTTGAACCAAGTCCTAGATTCGGCTGCATGAAGTAACTTTACCTCTAATAATACTAAAAATTTAGGTGGATTTGGAAGAGCTGATGGAAGTAGAAAAAGATCCACATGCAGACATGTGGGGAGCTGTGGCAGTAGAGCAGCGCCGCGTTCGAAGGAACTTATACCTGAGGGTCGTAGGGATGTGGCTAGGAGGATGGTGGCAGGTCGGATCTGCCCACAATATGGCAGGGAGGAAGAAGGGGTTGGAGGACCTCCTGAGTCGGCATTGTGTCAGAGAGAATGAAACCGGCAGAGGATTGGGACCCATAGGCAGCTGTGGGTTTCCTCCCTCACCGTCGATGATCACGTGAATGATGCACCTAGTCCCCAACAAACAACGGCCGAAGGGTTTCGTCCGGGTCTGTGACCAGCGGTGAGCAGAGATAAAATGTCGCTACCGCTATCTTGTTTAGATCTAGAGAGGATGACAGAATGAAGAGAGCAGCCCTAGTACAGCAAGCGCTCAGGCCCCTGCCTATATATATAGTGGAGTTATTATGTTTTTCTCTCCACAACAAGCGTTTCAATTTGTGTACATGGCATTAAAGAAAAGTAACTCTCTATTTAACATGAGTGAATGCAATTTGCACGCTGTTCACTTATGCTCCCTGGCCCTCCATTCATTGAACAACCACACAGGTGAATAAACTTAGTACAATACTATTTATATAGAATGAACAAGCTCGAACTATTTTGGCTTTGAGATATTGATGGTACAGTTTAACTACAATGCATCAATGGACCCAGTACCAGCTTTTTACATGTACTAGAGCTTGAATTGTATTTTAGCTTGTTACATGTACTACAGTGCATCGCTAGCTAGAGCTTGAATTGTATTTGTTCACATGTACCAGCTTTTTGTTTTGGTTTTCTGCTCCACGGCATAATTCATCGAAATAAAATTATGCTATGAGTATTTAAAATTTGAGGGCGGGGCTTTTCCCTGGCAGTACACACGACAGTTTTCGTGTAGCCGGTTTGACAAAGAGGTGAGGAGGGTGATGGAGTACCGGATTCAACTTACTGCTGGAAAGGTAGGGTTGTGTGATTTGATGGCTCGTCACTGCTGGAGCAATGGGGTCTTGTGATATGACTACTCACAATAGTCATTATTACTCCGGTGCTACAACTAGTGTGATTCCCCCTTCCGTTCCCCACTCTAAATCTGGTGCATGACATGTCAACTCGAATGCTAGCTCTCCCACATGTCGACGAAGTAAGAAGGAGCAAAGAATCATGCGGTATATATAGTACTATGTAGTAGATACTGCTGCTCATGTCAGAGGAATGCGAAACACGGCAGCCCAGTGAACCAGCAGTCGATAGGCCATAGGAAACAATGTGGTGATATGGCCATAAAAACAATGTACTACAATCCAGTCTCTAGCACATATAGTACTCCATCTCTTCCTCCTCATTCATCACCATCATACTTTCCCCATTCATGTGTTTTCAGTATCCTGCGAATCAAAGAGGCCCTTAGGCTATTCATAGTGGGAGTAACTTAGTTAGTAACATAACACATTCCAATAATTTTGCTTATGTGGCATGTAGTTAATGAGGAGAGAGATGCTTGTGGTAACTTAACACATCCCGAGGTAAAATGAGTCTATAGGTCAATTTATGAAGATTTGCATGTTATCATCCATATTTTTTTCCTGGGAACTATGGGGCAACACACCCACAACATATCAAAAGCTTTATTGAAGTAAAAGAGGGTATAAGTACAGGACATGCATATGTTACTATCCATTATAAAGGTAGAAACATAGACTTGTAACATGCACATGTTACTAGTACTCCCCACTATGACCAGCCTTAGACTGGTTTAGGTCTAGTCACTTTGTATAAATGTATTATGTCCAAAATTTAATGAACGTGCTCCGGTTTCTATGAAAATAATCCGGTTTGCATGTAGTAATTTATTTATTTATTTATTCTTGTGCGGGGGTTTGCATGTAATTTTTCAGGTCTGAAATGTAAAGTACGCCGGCATTGTTGCATATGCTCCGAGTCGTGCATGCACTGTGACCCAGATGCTCTATGTCCCACGTGTCGGCGAAAGGAAGCATGTGGAAATAGCCTAGGAGTACATATAGGAGGAAAAATGCATGAAAAAATATGTACTATGACGAGTAGCTGCGGTTCAAAAAGGAGACCTAAAGTGATGACAGGTATGGACCATCGTCCTGGTTTATTGCTCCCCGTCTTAATTTGTGCCAAAAATTGACCATAAATTTGACTAATAAAAGGTTCATGCATGTCCTCAAAATTATATCATTGAAAGCTATGTTCGAATAAAAATGAAATGATATAATTTTTGTTGACATGCACTAATATTTTGTGAGTTAAATATTTGGTCAAAATTCATTACTAAAGGGACTAATAAACCAGGACCTAGGTAGTACACCAGGACGGAGACAATGATACTACATATAATTAATACCAAATAAGAGCAAGGGATCACACATGTCATTTATAAATGGAATAAAAATGCCATACACTAATAAAACATCAAGGCCACAAGGAGATGCAGTGATGGTTATGGGAGGCGATAAGAAAGATGCATCCATCGATGACCTCCTCCTCCTCGACTCAGGGCGCCGGCCCATCAAACGGTGGCTAAGTAGAAGGGGCTTTCGTGGCCAGGTCAATGTGCTTCTCAACAATGGTGTCCAAAGATTGCAGCCCGTGGAAGAAGGCCAACGTCTTTCTATCCTCCCTGGCCTTGTAGTGGCCTATGTAGACGATTTCCGCATAGATATGGATGTGTAGGTCGAGAGTTTCTTGCATGGCGAGGCGCCGCAAAATGAGCGTGGCCTCGAGGTGCACATTCTTCATCGCGACCTCTAGCAGCTACAGGGCCACCAGGGCTTGAAAGAGTTTGTCACCATGGAGGCCAATGAGGGTGGCAGGCAACAAGGAGCCTGGGTGCGCCGGCTGGAGCAGTATGGCAAGGTTGTCCATGCGCTACTTGACGGCAGTGAACTTGCTGATAGAGCGGACTATCATGTCGTCCATGCGAGAGGAGAAGCCGGCGTCGGCAAGGGCTACGACACCGATGGTCGCCAACACCGTCTGGAAACGCTACGTAGTGCGGGGCTGCAGGCCGGCGTCTTGGATGATCTGGCACAACCGACTTCCGCTTGCATCCATCGCCTCCATAGGTGCGTGTGGCTTCTGGTCACTTGGTCTTGGATTGGAATGAGCAGTGTTGCGCATAGACTGCGAGTAGATGGATTGGAGTGGTGGGGCGCCTTATATGAGAGTCCAAACTGTGTTGCATTACATCATGCTGGCTCCATTCTGCTTCTCCCATTAATTCCCTCTGCTTGCTAATTGAGGATGCATCATTGACCGTTCAATGTCTCGGGAACCGCTACCCTCTCCCTCCTTGGCATTCAAGCCGTATGAATGGAAATGAGGGTCAAGAAGAGACTAGTAATTACTACATTGTTGACTGCGAACCAGGCGGATGGGAAAATGAGAGGACTTAATATTTTTACTATAGTAGTACCATTGCATGCAGTGAACTGACCGCAGCATGTCGTGCTAGGTAGTCTCACGGCATTAAAAACTAACACGGCCCACATCTGTTATTGGTTGACTCCTTTATTCATGTCAAGAAACGAGGTCAATTTAATCTATTGCGCCTAAGTGTTTTGGTATTATAAAGTTTTTCGGAAGCGATCGACATAATAACCGTAAGATCCGCATCCGATGGTGGCACCTACTTTATGCAGACAACAATAGAAATGAAATGCCACAAAAATGTGACACCATGCCCCCTCCCCTATACATAAGACTCGCACGCGAGCGTACGCAACTCCCACGTGTGGGTTGCGCTTGGCTCTTCACCTTTTCAAGAAGTCAAACAATGATGTCATTTATGAGTGGAATAAAAATTCCATAGAGTAATAAAACATTAAGGTCACGAGGCTATGCAATGCTGGTTATAGGAGGCAAGAAGAAAGATGCATCCATCGACAACCTCCTCCTCCTCGACTTAGGGCGCCGACCCACCGAACGACTGCTAAGTTGCAGCGGCTTTCATGGCTAGGTCAACATGCTTCCGAACAATGGTGTCCAAAGATTCCAGCCAGTGCAAGAAGGCCACTATCTTTCTGTCCTTGCTGGCCTTGTACTGGCCTATGTCGACAATTTCCTCATAGACGTGGATGTGTAGGTCGACGGTTTCTTGCATGGTGAGGCGCTGCATGATGAGCGTGGCCTCGAGGTGCACATTGTTCCTCGTGACCTTCGGCAGCTACAGGGCCACCAGTGCTTGAAAGAGTTCATCACCTTGGAGGCCGATGAGGGTGGCAGGCAACAAGGAGCCTGGGCGTGCGGGCGGGAGAAGTATGGCAAGGTTGTCCGCGCGCTTCTTGTCGGCGGTGAACTTGCAGAGTCGACCATCATATCGCACATGCGAGGGGTGAAGACGGCGTCGACGAGGGCTATGACACTAGCGGTCGCCGGCACCATCTAGAAATGCTAAACAGTGCGGGGCTGTAGGCTGGCATCTTGAATGATCTGGCACAGCTGACTACCGCTCGCGTCCATCGACGACATGGGTGCTTGTGGCTTCTGTTCACTTGGTATTGGCCTTGGATTGGAGTGGGCAGTGTTGCGCAGAGACTAGGAGTAGATGGACTGGAGTGGTAGCACTACAAAAAAAGACACATCCGTGACATTTTGGGCCGAACGAAAAAAAATTCTGTCATACATATGACACTTCTATGACGATAATTGTGACAAAACCCGGTATCATCATAGATGTGGTGGTTTCCTACTTATATGACAAAAAATCATGACAGAAAATGGGGTTTTCGTCTTGGGCGGGCCGGAGACGCAGCTGCATGACATTCTTTGGGCCGTCCATGATGGAAAAAACCGTGGTAGAAGCGAGGGGGAGGAAAATTTCGGGGAGTTGCCAGTTACAGTGGGAGGTCGGGGGCCGAGTGATGCGCGTTTCTCTCGTACACATATGCGCGTGTGTGAGAGGCGTTGGTTCTAACTGAACCCGAGCGAGGCGTTGGGCTCTAACTGAACCCAACCGATTGCACTGCAGGCTACGCGTTACTGAACCCGAGCGATCGATCGATGGCTGTTAACTGAATCTGATGGAGCGATTCCTTTGCTACTGCTGCTAACTGAAGCCGATCGATTGGATGAACAGTAAGAGTTGGGGGGGGGGTGGATGAACAGTGAGCAGTGGTGTTCCCTCTGGATGAACAGGACCCCGTGGTGTGGAGAGCTGGATGAATAGTAGAAGGTGGAGGGGTGCCTGTGGAGGGGTGGTTGAATAGGACCCTATTGTGTGGAGGGCTGGATGAACAGTAGATGGTGGAGGGGTGCCCGTGGATGGGTGGTTGAACAGTAGCCGGTGGAGTAGCGCGTGGTGGAGGCTGGATGAACAGGAGCCCGTGGAGGCTGGAGGAGGTCGACGGTAGCCCGTGGAGGCTGGAGGAGGTCGACGGTGGAGATGAACAGTATCCCGTGGAGTCCTGTTTTGCGGTACTCCACACCCCTCCAGATGAACAGGACCCCCGTTTCGACCGTAGCGCTCCAACACAAGTTCGTTTCGTCCATTTTGCGTTACGCCACACCCCTCCCAATCAACAGGAACCCCGTTTCGACCGTAGGAGGTCTGTTTCCTCCATTTTGCGATACACCACACCCCTCCCGATCAACTAGACCCCCGTTTCACCCGTAGGAGGTCTGTTTCCTCCGTTTTGCGGTACGCCACACCCCTCCCGATTAACAGGACCCTGTTCCGAATGTAGGAGGTCCGTTTTCTCTGTTGTGCGGTAGGCCAGGCCTCGTTTCCATCGCCTGTTCCGTCCAAGCCCTCCCGATGACCACGACCACGCATTCCGTTCCGACCCAGCCGGTTGGCTCCCACGTGTTCCGTTGCCTCCCGATGAACACGAGCATTCTGTTACCTCCCCATGAACACGACACATTCCGTTGCCTCCCCATGAACACGACGACGACGCTGTTTCTCCGTTCCGACCCAGCCATGTATGTATGCGCGAGTAGGCGTTCGAGACCCTGCCCGTATTTACGTACATGACCGTATTTTCTTTCTTGCACCCTCGCCGTTGTACGTACGTGTACATGCTACATGCGCGCCTCTACTACGACACGTGCGTGACTCTACTACGACACGTGCGCGCCTCTACATCGACCAGTATGTACATACACATTTGCACCAGAATGACAATGCTACGTACGCTTTGACCAGGTGGGTCTCGACTGTCAGGCACTTGCTTGCGTGCGAAGATGTAGCTAGTGGGTCCCAGCAGTCAGGCGGGCGAATCGTTTTTTTCGGACACACTTCCTTGCGTGCGAAGATGTAGCTGGTGGGTCCCAGCAGAGAGGGGGAAATGTTTTTTCCGCGAAATACGGTGTCCCGTCCGGTCGGTCCCCGCTGTCAGGTGGAGGAATAATTATTTTGCACGTAATAAGGAGGCACTTCCTTGCTGCAGCTGTGGACCCACATGTCATCCTCTCCACGTACAGTTCACGTCCAATGGAAGCCATTCCTTGACCACATTGACCATGCCACGCCAAGAGCACCAGGGCGATGGACGACGGCGAGGCCTAGGAAGGGGACGATGCGAAGCCGGGGAAGACACGGTAGTGGATGCCCACGCGTAGAGGAGTATGAGGGTTCACTCGTTCGGCTGCAGTGTGAGGCTGCTGTCGCCGCAGAATAACAGGGGGTGTGGGTGCGTAGAGGGATCGCCTGGCCAGCGGTGGGAGTAGTAGGGGGTGGTGAGGCTTCCGCAGCATCACAGCCGGCCACGGGCGGCAGGAGCAGGCGGCACGACTGAAGCTGCTTTGGGCGGCTGGAGCAAGAAGACCAGAGGTTGAAGAAGCTCTACGGCCATTGGATGGACATCGTACGGTCACTGGAGATAGAATCGTTCATATATTGACTAAACTTGACAAAGGCCTCCGTCCCAGTCAACTTAGTAGGCCCACAAGTCAGCCTCCCACCAAGGTTGGTCCCAACTAGCAGGGGGGTATTCATTTTTTTGTGCGTAATAAGGAGGCACTTCCGGTGGGTCCGAGCTGAGAGCGGGGGGAACTTTTTTTTGGCGAAATACGATGGCCCGTCCTTTGGGTCCCAACAGTTAGGGGGAAATGTTTTTTCGCGAAATACTGGTGGCCCGTCCGTTGGGTCCCTGCTATCAGGTGGAGGAATAATTATTTTCCACGTAATAAGGAGGCACTTCCTTGTGGCTTCCATGGACCCAGCTGTCAGCCTCTCCACGTACAGTACTCTTCCGATGGAAGTCGGTCGTTGACCAGATTGACCACGCCGCAACGAGAGAACCATGGCGGTGGATGATGGCGAGGCCTAGGAAGGGGATGAGGCGGAGCCGGGAAGACGCGGTAGTGGAAGCCCGTGCGGAGAGGAGTACGAGGGTTCACCGGTTCGGCTGCGGTGTGAGGCTGCCGTCGCCGCAGAATATCAAGGGGTGTGGGTGAGTATAGGGATGCCCTTGCCAGTGGTGGGAGTAGTAGGGGGTGCTGAGGCCTGCGCAGCAGCACAGCTGGCGATGGGAGGCGGGAGCAGGCGGTCCCGCCAACGCTGCTTTGGCGGCTGGAGCAAGAAGATCAGAGATTGAAGAAACACGACGGCCATTGGATTGACATCCAACGGTTACATATGCTAGAAACATTTGTTGACGTAGTATATAATAACTAAAAAAATCTTGCATACGCGTCAACTAAATAGGCCCACAAGTCAGACCACTCCCTCTTTTTTTAGTAATTTATATATAGCTCATGGCAACTTCTTATGCAATTTATTGCAGTCGTATTTTTGTTGTCCAGGGCCAATTTCGCATATTTCTATCGGTTCCAAACTATTTTTAATACCGAAATGTCGAGCCGGATTTAAAGTACTTTGAAGATATATTTAAATTAGGTTAATTCCCAGTCAAATAGGAATCTGAAAATGTGAAAAAAATTAGAAATTATAAAGTAATTACCAATTTGTCATTTGTTTTTATATTTACAACCCATTTCATATTACTTTCAAGATTTGCAGGCGTCTTGAAAGAGTTGCAGCCCATCAGGGCGTAGAAAAATAAGTAGGCCTGGATTGGGTATTCTTCAGAAAAAATAAATTGGGCTCATTTTCACAAAGAAAAAATAGCTGGGCTGGTCACATGGTGAATATAAAATATAAGCCTGGGCTACACGGGCCACAACCCAGTTCAAACTCTGCTCTGTCTCAACAATACCAAACAAAAAAAATACTGCTTGAGTAGCTACGTCCCAGGTGTCAGCCGATCTTGTGCTGTTCTCTTATCTATTGACTATATACGCTCACAATGTCGTGGGTCCCAGATGTCTGGAAAACACTAGGAGGAAGCATTTTATTTTTCCATACGCTGACGTGGTGGGCCCCTACTATCATCCTCTCCATGTACTTATGCCGATTCATGTTGTTTGTTGACCATGTTGACAACGCGAGAGGGCGGCGCTACAGCGAGCGCACCAAAGCGCGCGGAGGACGTTGGTGTTAACGATTTAGTAGACGGTGGGGCGGAGATGCGTGCGCTGAGGCGCAGTCAACCATGGGAGGTGGAAGCGGCACTACAAAAAAAATACACTTCCGTGATGATACGTGTTTGTCATAGTAGGTCACATTTTTTGTCATGCATGTACATCCATGACAAATTTATGACAGAATCAAGATAGTCATACATGTGCTGTCGTAGAAGTGTTCGATGACATTACCAAAATTATCATCACGGAAGTGTCCACTTCCATGACGATAAATCACGCGTCACAGAAGTGCTTTCGTCAAGGGTGACCGACACGTGGCATCCACCGTAACGGAACGCCGTTAAGCTATCGGGTCGGGTTTTGGATCCGATAACCCGTTAACAGTCCCGACCAATGGGGATTTTCCACATGTAAAATCGTCGTTGGCTGGAGGAAACACATGTCGGCTCATTGTTGGGACATATGTCATCCACTCATTGGACAGAACGCGCCTATGATACGTCGACATGTGGCCCGGCCCAACAGAGGCCCATTCCTGTGAAAAGGCCGGCCCGTTTGACTTGGTCAAAAGGTGACGGGCCGGCCCATGGAAAGCCTGTTAACGGCATGTTCGCATATAGCCCATTTACAGCCCACTAACCCAAGGCCCGTTACGCCCTACTCGAATTAGGCCCAGTAGCGTCATCTGGGCCATCCAATATGATTCCAGCCCGTTTTCACTTCTGGCCCATGTATGGCCCATGACGTCTTTCGGCCCATACGAGGCCCTATGTAACTCTTGGCCTATTAACAGCCCGTGGTGAAAATGGCCCACAATGAACAGTGTATCACTTTAGACCCATTAAAGGCCCATGGTGAAACTGGCCCGTAATGAATAGTGTATCACTTTATACCCATTAATGGCCCATTATTCAGTTGAGCCATTTCCAGCCCATGTTATCTTTCGGCCTTCACAGAGCCCATTTATTCTTGGGCTCATTTCGAGCATTCGTTTACTTATGGCTCGTTACTGTAATTTTCTGCTTGTGGGCCAAATTCAGCCCGTGGTTACAGTCGGCCCGTTTGTGGTCCGTTAATACATTGGGCCATTTTCATAGCATCATCAAATACAGCCTATTAACGATGGCCCGTTATGGTCGGCCCATGAACGGACGATTCCAACTCTAGCCCGTTTATGGCCATAATGCGGCCTATTATTGGCCCATGTTTGGCCGATCGATCATACGTCCCGTATAAGGCCCATTGATGATAGGGCCCGTAGAAGGCCCATTGTTTCTACGGCCCGTAGACGGCCCAATGTTTCTACAGCCCGTAGAAGGCCTACTGTTTCTATGGTCCATAGATGGCCCACTGTTTCTACGGCCCGTAGGAGGCCTAGTGTCAGTACAATAAATATTAGCCCATGGTTATTGTGGCCTAGTTTTAAAAAATAGGTTATTGCAGCCACTATCAAACCGCGGAAAAAGAACTGCACTGACTACAAGCAAACAAATAAACAAGATAACAAGGAAATAAATAAGCAAGCAACTTATGCTAGGCTATCACGGCTGTTACACATATTACATCCACTGGGCATCAAAGTTCACCACCAGTGCAAATATAGGGAACACAACAGCATATAAACGCCGCAGCAAAACAAGTCCAGAATTGAAACCACTTCAGAAGAGTTCAAGAAACAATATTCTGGGTACCCATAATGCTGGCAAGATGCTTAGCAAGCTTATTAACTTTCTCTTGTTTGGCGCTTAAATCTTCCAGAGCTTGTTGTTGCACAAGAAAGTACGCATCTGAATTCTGCAGGGACTTCCTCAGTCCTTCGGCTTCTTGCCGCAGCACAGATGACTGATGCCTTTCAGCTTGGAGCTAAGACTGAAGTAGCCGAAGTGATTCAGGCAGTGAGTTCGAAGAGCTTGTGCCAGCGGTACTGGCCAGTAACTCGAACACTACATCAACGCAGGACTGTGGGGTTTTCTCACTGTCTACAAGATCGTTTTTATCACCTTTCTTAGAGACCAACAGGGTTGTCTCACTATCTTGAACCTTATCTGCATTACTTTCTCTACCATTGCATAGTGGGGTGCTCTTCTCCAATACTCTATTTGCATACTACAAGAGAAACAAGCAGACACATCACAGGTTTAGCTTGTAGTATACCAAACTCATTTTGGTAAACCGGTTCAGTAGTTAGGTGGATAGGATAACAACATGAAACAAACATATATCTATGTAGTATGGTCACTGTATTGTCCATATCATTCTAGTTTATGTTCCCTAATCAAGATAGAGACACAGTTCAACTCATACATTTTAAGACACAACAGCATAGACAGAATATAAGTGTGAGAAACAACACAGCATTGGCAGCACTTGTAATGTGCATCACATGAGAACATAACTGTTTATACAACTTAAACTGAAATCAACATAGAGCAAGAAGTTAGAATAGCAATCCAGTTAAAGAAATAGGTTTAAAACATACCTCTTGCGCCTTTGGAGTTTCAATTGGATCCTTCAAATTCGAAAGTAGTTGGTATGAGTAAATACAGTGATGCAACAGCAAAGGAGTACAGACCATAGCTACGGAATCTGACCGGAGAACAGTTGCTCTTCTACTTTAAACATGGAGTTTGGGTTAGCTGTGGTGGTCTCTGTGCTTTGGGCACTGCAGTAGCTTTACAAACTGCTCATGTGGGGGTACTCTGTGGTGGACATGGTGCTTTGACAACTATAAGTGGGTTATTATCCGGTGGGGTTGCGGTTAGATGGGTTGTAGCTTGTTCTCCGCCCAATGGTCTAAGTGTGCAATCTAGAAGAGTCTCGATTATGTGTGGTGGGGCTAGTTTGTGGGCTAGTACAACCATGGTTCTATCTGCATCGACGGGTAGCACTATCTTTTGTGAAGAACGGGTTTTTGCTCCCTTAGATACTACCATCACCCCCTCCAATTCAAATGGCTGATAAACAAGAAAAGAAATTGAACGTACAGACATTGTATGATAGACAGATGTGGTAATTCACATATATGTTGTCTAACCAAACAGGACAGCATGACACAATTTCACATATATGATGCCTAACTAAACAGGATATCATGACACAGTTTCAGATATATGATGGATAACTTACCAGGATATAATGGCATAATTCAACATACGATGAGTACCTAAACAGGATGACATGACAAGACTATATGATGTCTTTCTAAAATAGGTTGGGATGAAATAATTCACATACATGTCGTCTAAGTATACAGGATGGCATGATATAATTGACATAATTGATTCATATACTAAGCATCTGGCACTCGCATGTATGATCTCTAAACTAAGCAGATAGAATTCAATATTGTGCATATGATGTCTAAACTAAGCAATGCAAGACACCATATGCATCATATGAGAAATATAAACATTGCAACTTAGATCATACACCTCAGGTGGGATATAGGACTGGTCATCTGTCTCTGAATCCTCCTCTGATGAGCTCCCTGTAACCATCGAGATATATGCTTCAACAGGTACGATTGCCTGCTCTGAAGACCTTGTTTTCACTCCAGATTTTTCCATAACCGGCTCAAATGGATGATACACATGAAGAGTAGTTCAGTATACACAGATTGTTGACAAATGGAATACGTAATGGAAAAAAAAGATGGCATGAGATAATTCACATATATGATGCCTGGCTCCATGGCGGTGCATAATTCACATATATGATAACTGGCTGAAAAACATGGCATTTCATAATTCACATATCTGATATAGAAAGCAAACAGGAGGCATTCACACAAAGCATGTCTAATCTAAGCAGATGGCATGGCAATGCAAGACACCATATGCATGATATGAGCAATATAACCCAGCCAAGTTAGAGCA